>NC_092819.1:61168928-61490357 GCF_023375885.2 Dermacentor andersoni | reverse complement strand
CGGAACTTCCGTTCGGTCTCCTTCTGCGGCCAGCCACCGCCGCCGCCCCTTCCTCTTCGACGGAGCGGGACTCTTCCGAGTTCCGCTTGGCGTCCGGCCGTCTCCACTCTTCGCGTTTCCCGCCGTTTTTGATGGTCGCGTGTCGCGTTCCTTCATCTCCAAACTCGTCGACGTCGTCCTCCTTGAGCCTCCAAACTTTCTTGCCCTTGTTGCGACTAGAGTGCTTGGCTACGTGGCCCGTTGGCTCTTGGTACGCAGCCAGTTCGTCGAGTTTGATCGTTGGACTGAAGGCGAAGTTATCGAAGACGGAACCCGACGTAAGCGTCGGGTAAAACTCAAATGCTCCACCGTCCGAAGGCATAGTGGCGGCGGACACGTAGTCCACCGGTCCTGGGAAACTGTACGAGTTCATGTATTTCTCCATGGTCGCCGGAGAAGCGTAGACATCGTCCATGCTGAAGCTGTAGTCCTTGGTGGGCTTTGCAGCTGCCGTCATTGCCCGCAGTATAGATTCAGAGTGGCGAGACCCAGCGCAGGCGTCTGGCTGCAGCAGCAGCATTGCTGCCAAAAGCGCCCATAGCGTCCAAGAGACCTGCGTGACAAGCAGATTCAACAAGCTTAGAACAAGTGAAAATTGAGAAGCTTGGTAGGGAGAGTATAGGGAGAGCCAGGCGTGCGAACATGGACACAAGTAGAACGTCCTTTTCGTCGTACTTGTGACCATGTTTGAACGTATGGCTTTCCGCATCCATGACACAATAAGCGCGTTTGTCTGCGGCACAAAGCATTGAGAAATATTTAGAGATAAAATCAAAATACTAAGGTCGCTTCAATAAACAATATGCAATAAACCAATTGCCTTTCCAATACTTTTCATATTTTCTCCCTCTTATTCTTCCGTCATTCCAGGGTGACAGACTGGGTGTTGTCTTAGTTAACTTTTATGCCTTTCTTTTTCTCTTACAGCTCATACCGGTATGAATCACGAGCTAAGCATCGGAACAAGTGCGTTTGAAGACTGCCAAAAATTACCAATTTCACAGCAAAGATACTTTAAATTTGTTCTGAAGTACCATAAGCACTGCACGCACTTATGACGTGCCATCAGAGTACGCTTTGAATTTTGCCGAACCATGAGAAATAAAGCAGAACTCTGAAGACTAAATAAACGACCGCTTAACTAATCTTTTGTGAATGTTTGTGACCGCCATATCACACTTAGTGCTTACGACTGCAGCGCTTGATCGAGTACCCGCACCGTAGGTTCTTTCAGCGTAAACACAGCCTTCATTGCAGCCAGTGTCAGGATGGCCGAGTGGTCTAAGGCGCAAGACTCAATGGAAACTTTGCCCAGCGATGCGGGTTACACGAACCTTTATCGCAGTGTGCCCATGCCACGGTGGACACGTAGCGTGCCTGTTTGAGCTCATCAGCCAAAGAGTGCTTGTGACCTAATGGTGCGCACTACGTCAACACCAACGAACCTTTGCAATGGAGTCTATGTTAAAAGCCCGTAAACTACACTCGAAATGTGTACGCAAACACCTCACATAAGCTCTCGAACTCCAATTCTATGACCGCCGTTCCAAGCATATTCGTCGAGCAGGCTATCGCGATAGCACGACCATTTTCTTTGCGTTGGCTTCTACGGAGCGCTGTTTCCTGTATGTTCCTGTCCCGTGTTCGTTCGTCATTACAGCGGCGCTAAAACCGCTGTTTATTAACAACATCAACGAACCAAAACTTACACGCGGGTCACTAACGAGGAATTTGTAACGTTGCTCGAGCGTGTAATACATGCTCAGCCGCGTCCGCATTCACACCGGCCGCAGTTTTAGGCAAATTGATGCCTATCTTGAGACTGTATGCCGTAAGCACATGGGTAAGTGCTTGACACGGGTATCGTATTCATGTATTCGGTCCAAAGGAAGTGAAACTGCCTCCGAAACAGCGGCATGAAAAGCAGAAACGGGAAGTTCCGCATGGCTCTTCAGAAGACTCTGGGCAGCGACGTCCGAAAAAAAGAAAAGAAAGAAGGACCACGTAGAGACCTATCTTACTTGTGCCCTCACTCGAAAGCGCCTGGTAATGTCACGCAAGTGTGAGTTGCGATGCGAGCACTGTACAGACATACTCATGCACCCCAGGTCGCGTCCTTCTTCTTATGCTCTCGTGCCACCGTTTTACATACGTTTAAAATTGACGTCTATACCGGACGAAAATAAACAACGTGCTGGAGAAGGCGTACGCTTGAACTAGGTGTGGCCTTCCTAACTAACAGGACGTCCCACTTTCCTTCATCCGTCACCTGAAGCAACCACTCTCAGGTAAACACGGAAAGGGCAACGGCGATGTGTCGGGAGCTAACCACATTTGCAAGGCACCGGCGCGCCGTGCGAGCTTCTAAAGAGAAGCAGACGTGTAAGAACGAGGAAGGAGCAGGCCGGGAGGTCCCCCAGTGCAAAGCCTCATCCCCTCTCCCGCGCTCACACCACCGCAGTCAGTCTTTCCTCTCGACTCAACCGATGTGCGCCTCGACCAGGCCACAAGCGCACTGAGCCGTGGGCACTGAAGCGAGATTTCGCAAGGTGTCCCGTGTGAACGTTGCGCTGCTATTCCGAGCGCGGCATGGGCGCGCCGCACCTGGCGCCGTCAGAAGCCGCGTCAAATTAACGGTTGGCCGCCAGCGTTCACATGCATCCAGGGAAACAGTGAAGCGTGTAGTGACGCCAAAAATTAAAATTCCGGTAGACTTCCCATAGCGTTTTCTTCGCTCTCTCAATTCCTCTTGCTTTCAGTAGCAGTTCCTCTTTCGTTGAATTTTGAGAAAGGCGGGTGTTCCTGTCCGCTGTTCTGTGAACCTGTGAAAGCAGGATTCGCTGAAATGCTTGGCAATCGTTGCCCAAATTTAACCTAACCTAGCCTATAACTACTCCGCTGTTCGATAGATATGCACGCACCGGTGCACTTACCTATTCGAGATATGACTCCTCACTTTGTTCGAACAAGGAGGACACATTTATCAATGGGAAAAGAGAAGAGAGGTCACTCTATGTTATATTGCTCCAGCCCATTTGCTCTGTGTTGGGACACAGAAGGATAGGCTGAAGATGGCTATCCCGTGTGATGAGGATAACAAAGAACAGAGGCACTACAAATGCATAATCGATGGACCTATACTCACAGCCACGATCCATGTGATGCCCGTATACTGCTTAAGGTCTGAGCAAGGCCTGTATGGTGCAGAGTTTTGAAAGTGCTAACAACCGTTCAGCCCAGATCCATGACATGCCGTCTGTTGACACATTATCATCGCGTGATAATATTAAGGCAACCAAAGTGCGAGTCGAGATTCAGTACATCGTTTATCGCGCTTGTGAAAACTAGTCCACAGTGAAAGGGGCGGGGAGAATAACAGTTAAAGTTGAAGTATATATCCCGCGTATGGGTATACGCAGTTGTTCAAAGAATATAAGTAACGGGTGATTATTTGTGGCCTTATAATTGTGCGGATATGTTTGACTATGTTAAAGGTATTACGCCATGCGATACCACAGAACTGCCCTTGCCGACAGCGTCTGTCCCGAAGATACAGCTTTCTTGGAAATATAAACACAGGTAATCATTGTAGACACGAAAGTGGGCACACCGTTCATAGATATTCCTTTGTTTCCCGCGCCGAAACAGCACAATGTTCATGTCCAGAAGGTCGAAACAGCGGCTATTTGTTCTGATATTCAAGGGTAGTGTTAAGAATGGACCACTATGCAAAAGGCCACAAATTGTACCCCGCAGTCGACGCTTAAAACAACGGTCTCAGCTGTCTATTTAGACATTGACAGATACAAGCGACGACGAAGCATTAGTGTGTACGATGCAAAATACGTTAGAGACCACGCCATCTTGGTGGAGTAAGCTAGGTCAGGCAAACAAATGCTGTAGGCTTGGCAGCCGTTATAACATACAACGAGGAAAATGTGCAATTCACGTGTTATAGCCCATAAAAAATAAACAAGAAAAAACGCTGGGGCCTTTTTTGAAGAGGCGCTTCTCGAATCCGTACATCGAAGCCAAGTATAAGAGAGAATGTGATTAAAACAAACAAGAAGTTATCTGCGTTCTTTTATCTGCAGTTGAGTCGAATTGCGAGATGCAACAGCATTCGATACGTTCTTACCACCTGTGGATCAAATGCAACCTAGAGGTCGCCATCTCTGCCTCAGTCACAACGAAGCATGACGTTGCACGAAACATAGAAGCTCATACCTTTAGGTTATTATAACCGACATAGTACCAAAGGCCCGCACATTCGTCAGCGAGAAAGACGCAAGAGCAACAAACAAATATAGGCATAAATTCGTCGCGATACAAGGCGCGAGATCGAGATGATCCGAGAAACTACGGCCACTTCACGAGACAAGTGTCGACGGGCCCTACCTGTCGGCACATGTTGTCGCACGCTCGTTGCTCCTCTATTCTGAGCTGGCCAGGAAGGCATGAACCGCGGATGTCAAAAAGACGCGGTATCGGTCCGTGCGACTCTTATAAGCGGCGGCGGGCACGGGTCGTCCTCTCCGGCGCAGACCGCATGTGGCGAATGACGACGTCCGCGAGAGGGAAGCCCAACTAGTAGCTGGTCGTCGCCCGGCTCCGCCGAGGTCCTCCGCTTTGCTGGAGGAAGGAAGCGGAGGGAAGAGGGGGAGGGGAGGAGGAGAGTCGTGGTTCTTCGGAGAGCGGTCGCCGCGATTGGCGGCCGTTTTGACGACGAGCGCAGTAGACACACGGGGCGACCGGATTCGGGTCAGCGCGGTTGTCGCCCAAGGAAGGCGAGTTTGGAAGGGGGTGAGGACACACCGGTGACACTTTCTTCCCCCTTCGTACATTCGAGACGGAACACCTTCGAAAGCGTATACGCGATGAGAGAAAACAGGAGGAGGCAAACGGAAACTTTACTTGAAGCTGCGAGACGGATTTTACTGCGATTGTTTATACATAAGAAACTGTCGCGTTGCTTCTCCACTTTCTCAAGTATGGAAAAAAAAAAAGAACGTAGAGAAAATGGAGGACGAAATGGAAGCAAGCGCACGTGTCTGTGTGTTCTTTCCGTTTATAAATGCGAAGTAATCAAGGGGAAGTTGGTCCGTCAACGTCACTTTGGCTGCAGCCAGAGAGAGCACCAAAGCTCAACTTCTTCCTTTCGCTCTCTGCAGTGTTTGAGCTATGGCATAGAACCTTCTCATTCGACATGTGTCCGGCGTCATGCTCGAAGGATAACGCCTGTCACGTCACGCATAAGCGAACGTGCATGGTGCTCGAGGCTGAGCACTTTAAAGTGGGCTTTTAGGTTTTAAATTTTGCGTGAACGCGCCGTAGGTGTCAAATATAGTGAAGTGATTCCCGCGTCTTTTTATGGAACATCGGCGAGTCGCGCGCAGAAGCTCCGCCCCGATATCCGTGTGTGTGTGTGTGTGTGTGTGTGTGTGTTTTTTTTTTTTTGCTATAACTGCACGTAAAGAACTATTTCGAAGGGTTGAAACCTAACTGCATAATAATGTCACCTCTGTCTTTAGTCGTAATAATAATTATTACAAAAACTCACTGCTCATCTTGATGCGACGGGGTAGTTTCAACAGACCAGGTAGGCTCAACGCGAACGCTGTAACACAATGACTTTATTATTCGAAAGGCGCGTTTCGCGCAAAACCACACTACTATAGAAACACGGGTCACTGCCGAAGCGTCGCACCAATGCTAATTTGTTGGTTGCTTCTTGCGTATACCGATGTCGATGCAAACTACCATTTTCTCAGATTTTCGAAAGTACAAAAACTGTTGCGACTGCTTGGGGCTTGGGCAGGTGCACATTCCTGCGTATGAGATCTTCATAATCGCTGTGGTGCCGTAGTGCGAAAATGACCGAGAGACAACAGCACCACAGTTTCAAAAGCAGAATACAAAAACTGCTGGTGCCTGCAGATATTTAAAGCGCTTTGAAGTATGCACGCCTACACTATTGTGAATGAACGAAAACAAGAATCGTTGATGTTTGTACATACATGTGCAAATCACGTTATTGGTGCGCGCTCTTGATAATTTAATTTGTCTAAATATAGGTGACGGTGCAATATGGGAGAGGTTCTGAAATGCTCAAGTGAATAAAGGTGCATACGAGAGATAACGTACGGCACGCTAGAGAGATGGAAAAGATAAAATAGAGATCTTGCTAGAAATCTTTATGAAAAAAAGAAGGCCTGCGGTTTTACTACGTGTGTTTACGAATTTGTTCTACATGCATAATCGAATAACGACAAGATTACGACACCAGTCCTAATTAACAATTACGCGCAGCATATCACGATTACATTGGCCGAATACGTTAGTTTACGGACGATTCCAATTACATTCGTTTTGCGCGCCTTATACTAACCATGAAGCAAACAAGCATACATGTCACCTTTCTTGCGTACCTAAAATATTGAGATTAGACAATACAATACAATACTACAATACCATACTTATGTATAATGCATTTACAATATACAAGGATACCAGGAAACAAGCTGAGGAGCTCGACGGGCCTTGCTTTCCCCACAGCGCGACCATTTCCTACAAGTAGCAATCAAAGATGGCGTACAACGAAAATATACCGGGTATTCTTTTTTACATTTCACAGAACATATACAGAATAGGGTGGAAACTAAATCCTTACATCTAAGTGACCGTACAGCCGACAGGAGTATAAGCATGTGCGTTACAGCAACACGTCCACTCCGAGAGATTAGTATGCTCATGAAGTGTTATTGTCCAGCATGCTTGGGAGGCGCTACACAGAAAAAAAAAGGGGGGGAGGGGAGAGGGGGAGTGGGCAGGAAGGAAGAGCAGTGGCTGGGGGAGAGAACAGCGAGCTTCGAAACGTGCTTCCCAGAGCTCGTTCGCGTTTGCGCGTGAATCGCCGCAGGTGGCAACGCAACCCCCGGGCGCAGCGGCTTTTATGACGCAGGAGAAGTGGTGGCGTCATCTTTGCACAGCGTGTCACCATGGCAGCTGCCGCTGAGAGGCGTCAACGTCGAGCACGAGGCGCGAAACGCGTTATCGAAGCCATAAATGTCAGGCGACAACGCGTGCTTTGTCGTGCTCGCGCGCTCAGAACATCCTCGCATCTTCTTAGCGTACTGGCGAGTCCACCGCAGCCCCGAATCGAGCACGTTGGAGTTGGTGGAAGACCTTGGGCGGCTGTTGTAACCGGCGCTGCACGTTGACCCGCAGCCAACAGCCGGTCCCGGGTGGGTTCCGAGGATTGCGCAAGCCATCGTTGTCTTGCATGTGCACAATGACGATGACAAACGGCCGATTGTGATCCCGTGTAAAGCGCCTCTGGGAGGTCGGGCTGAATTGGAATTAAAAACGAAAAAAAAAATACCTTGTCAGTCATCATATCGCGCTTAATAAGCTCGCGAAGAATGATCTCCCGCAAGTCCTTCTGAACAACGAAGCGGTCGTGAAAGGCGAAGGCTTGCACGTCGCTGAGGAGCCGTCCGACTTCGGCTGAGAGTCACGCGGTATTCTTTCTATCCTTTTTTCTTTTTTGCGAGACTTACGTTAAATGGAATGTTGTGATCACTTATGAAGTGTGGGGGGGAGGGGGGGGGGGGCAACTTTCTGATACTTGTATTGATCTCGTGCTTGCTGCACGAGTTTGAGACACTGTTAGTGTTCACATATGTTGCGTGTTTGTATATAACACTGTCTAATTGTTGATGTTGATTCGTTTTCACATGTCAGAGACCCACGGGCGAGGTTGGTCACACCTGGAAAATTGAACTGACTATTCATGCAATGATTTCTTCTTCTATATTCTTTATCTACAGGCTTCTTTTTCTGAGTGAAAGAGAAAATTGTAATCGACCCCATTGTAGCACGAAATTACAAAGCGTTGTATGACCTTTTTAACCTTTTTTCCACCTTCTTTCAGGCGAAAGCCTTAGATGGCTCAAGCGTCGAAAAATTGACCTTCCGACGTTATGGTTCCAAAATTAAATGGCACCAAAATTTGTCGTTGAATTCTCGATAGTTGGTGTTAATTAGGGTGAACTTAATTACGACACAGCTAATTAATATATAGTTAATTAAGACACTGGTACCCACGACATTTGGAGGGAGTCGAACACACTATACCTTTGGTTTCAATTAAAGCACTGTTGATTAAGATAGAGTTAATTAGGTAATAAATAAATTAAGGAAACAAGTAATAGGAAGTATAACAACGCATTCGAATGACAATGTCAAGTAATTTAATTAATGTCTGGTGAGCGCGCAGGCTTTCGGCTTGATCCTCTTTAGCGTATGCTAATGTGACTCAATTTTATTTTGTTTTCCTATGAGCGTACGTATGTGTTGGAATTGGCCGAGTATTTAGTTGTCGAGCTTCCCGAGATTTCGTAGGTATAGTAGACAACAACTTGAAGATTAACATATGGGCTGTTAGTTGACAGAAAAAGAAAGGGTCAACCAAGTGTCGGCGCTAAAGCAGACAAGGTCGACGTAAATGTGTGGTTGAAATTATTCGATCGATAAATGCTGATTATGTGTGTACTTCTGCCTCGTTTTCATTGTTCACTTGTTTCGTATCTTAATCGTGCCATATTTCACGCGCAACTACGTCGCTCTGCAACGCAGGAGACGCTCATCGTATTCCTCCGAAATCTCGGCAGTCACGCGTTCGTGTTCGGCGACTCCCTTCCGCTCCAAGGTCGCCGAACGCCGCACGACGCCCTGCTGCTCCTGGCGGCTACGATACGATTCACGCATTTCTCTTCCGCTCCAAGGTCGCCGAACGCCGCTCGACGCCCTGCTGCTCCTGGCAGCTACGATACGATTCACGCATTTCTCTTCCGCTCCAAGATCGCCGAACGCCGCACGACGCCCTGCTGCTCCTGGCGGCTACGATACGATTCACGCATTTCTCTTCCGCTCCAAGGTCGCCGAACGCCGCTCGACGCCCTGCTGCTCCTGGCAGCTACGATACGATTCACGCATTTCTCTTCCGCTCCAAGATCGCCGAACGCCGCACGACGCCCTGCTGCTCCTGGCAGCTACGATACGATTCACGCATTTCTCTTCCGCTACAAGGTCGCCGAACGCCGCTCGACGCCCTGCTGCTCCTGGCAGCTACGATACGATTCACGCATTTCTCTTCCGCTCCAAGATCGCCGAACGCCGCACGACGCCCTGCTGCTCCTGGCGGCTACGATACGATTCACGCATTTCTCTTCCGCTCCAAGGTCGCCGAACGCCGCTCGACGCCCTGCTGCTCCTGGCGGCTACGATACGATTCACGCATTTCTCTTCCGCTCCAAGGTCGCCGAACGCCGCTCGACGCCCTGCTGCTCCTGGCAGCTACGATACGATTCACGCATTTCTCTTCCGCTCCAAGGTCGCCGAACGCCGCTCGACGCCCTGCTGCTCTTGGCAGCTACGATACGATTCACGCATTTCTCTTCCGCTCCAAGGTCGCCGAACGCCGCACGACGCCCTGCTGCTCCTGGCAGCTACGATACGATTCACGCATTTCTCTTCCGCTCCAAGGTCGCCGAACGCCGCTCGACGCCCTGCTGCTCCTGGCAGCTACGATACGATTCACGCATTTCTCTTCCGCTCCAAGGTCGCCGAACGCCGCACGACGCCCTGCTGCTCCTGGCAGCTACGATACGATTCACGCATTTCTCTTCTGCTCCAAGGTCGCCGAATGCCGCTCGACGCCCTGCTGCTCCTGGCGGCTACGATACGATTCACGCATTTCTCGCGAGCTTCGGCCGTCTTCATGGTGTGGCTGGCACGTACTTGGGCGAGATGAGCTTCAGGCTCGTCGGCACTCTCTGGCTCTTTGAACGCGAGCAACCCTGGCGCGCATGTGCTGACTCTCTCTTGCGACGCGGCGGCATGCTGCCCGTAGAATGAAGAACCTGCTGCCGTTGCGAACCCGTCATATAGTCCCCGCTAGTCTCCGCCGCGTGCTGGCGGCAGCTAGAGTTACTGTACATGCTACCAAAGGCACCTTTGCTAGCATATATAGTAACTCTAGCTGCGGCAAGGTAGGCGCGCCTGCACGCGCTTTATGACGACAATGCGCATGCGCAATCATGCGGGCACACATGCTCAAGGCTCGGGCGACGCACTCGCGGCAACCGGTAGTTCCATGGGGGGTGACGCATAGTCATCTAGCCTGCTTGCTTTTATCAGGTATATGGTATGTGTTTTTCATTCTAGCATTTTGGCCTGCATCTCCATAATCTTTCCTTTTTTTCATTTTCTCAAAACTTCTCTATCTACCTTGTATCGCTATACCTAAGGCTGTAATGGATCCGGTCGTATCAATTTCTTGTTAGGCGTAATGTTAGGCAAAACATTAGGTGTAAATCTTTGGCGTAACGTTAAAAAAAAGGAAGAGAGCGATGCGTATCATAGAGAAAACGGGGATATCCGTTATTCTAGACGACGTTGAGAAAAAAATAATTTGGAGGACGCTTAAGCTTCGCCTTTAAGAGTGGAATGCCACAGCATTCAGATATCACTGACTGCGTCTCACGCTTCCCGGTAACTGCAGCTTATGTAACCGTAATGTTTACCGGGAAACGCTGGCGGCGAGCGCTATGCACGAAGGTGAACTTTCTGGTAGAAACGCAGCCTCTTGCGTGGGCCGCAGTGCTGCGGAGCCGAGCGCCATCTGGAGTTGTTGCAAGGAACCGGGCGCGCCGCTTCATGACCTTTGAGATTTGTGAGCGCAAATCTTGGAGGCCATGGCCGCTCTATATGAATGGATGAACCGCTGGAAAAGTGATTTGTGTTTTTAGTTTCCGAGTAACAGAAATATGTTTTCGCGTATATTCAAACTATAATCCGACGCTATCATATCTGTGGATTGTGTGTAAATCGTACTTTACGATATTTCTTAAGTATTTTACTTTGGGAAATTCAGTTAGTTGAGCAACTTCCTTGCGCCACAAGGAAGACCTTCATGGTTGGCTATGCGCGGTTCGAAATGATTTTTGCCGAAACGACGGTCGACGCGTTAAACGTGCAGCTGGGCAGGCCGTGTAATGCGTATAGAGAAGGTAATCGACCGGTGGTCTATTAGAGTTACAGAGTAGGTGCCAAGGGAAGGGAAGCGCAGTCGAGGACGGCAGAAAACTAGGTGTGGCTATGAAATTAGGAAATTTGCAGGCGCAAGTTGTAATCAGCTAGTGCAAGGTATGGGTAATTGGAGATCGCAGGGAGATGCCTTCGTCCTGCAGCTGGACATGAAAATAGGCTGATGATGATGATCGGTTCTCGACAACGGTATTTGTACGTCTACTGACCTTCTTGGTGAGCCGAACTTGCTATTTCATTTGCCCTGTCGTTTCCGGTAATTCCTCGGTGGCTCGGCAGCCAGTGAAATATAATATAATACGGCCGTATCTCAAAATCTTGGTTATGCGTAGGTCTAATTTTATATACCATCTGCTCATGAGTTCCACAACGCAAGGAAAACTGTAGCGTTTGCAGGGCGGCCTTGGGATCACACAATATTGCCTGTCGACTAGGTGGTTGTTGATCACATAATCGGCGGCACCTTGGAGAGCCGCAAGTTCCGCTGGGCCCTGCAGAAGTCATAACATGCGAAAACATTAGCTGTATAGAGACGGACATCGATGGGACAATTACAGCTCCGGTTGAACTGTTGAACTGGTAGAACCGTCCGTGTGATATGTGATATGAAACATAAGACTCGTTTATGAGAAAAAGGGACAGCCGCTTCGAAGCTAGTGATGACACGTCAGCCTGCTGTGAAATGTCAGGAACTGAGAGCCACACGTGAGGTGGCCGAAGACTCCAAAAGTTTCAGTTCACCGTGGACGCCACCTAATCTGGGAAGTCATGCCAAGCAGCCATGCGTTTTCCCAACGATCTGGGTTGCGCGTAATTTTCGTGAGCAGTAACGGCGGCGCATTCTTATAGTATCGCTATTAAAAACATGCCTCTATTTTTGCCATCTACCAGTATTTCAAACGTGAAAATTTTGCTGTATACCTCCTACACTCAGGGTGTCTACCTAGTTGATATTTCCAAATTCCCTGAGAGTTCAGGGTTTTCCCTGAGTGACACAGTACTTTGTTTTACGTCAAGACGGGCTGACACCATGCCGCCCGATGCTGCCACACTCTAGTAGGCATGTTAAAAAAAACGACTTAACCCAGTCTGTATAGTAGAGAGTAGCGTTTATTTTCTTCAAAAAGAAAACAGAAGGGAGGGTTCAGTAAAATGCACAGCGAATAAAATATCAAAAAAGGTAAAACCCATTTCAAATCGAGTCAAACATTCTCAAATACAAATAAACAGTGTAGATGGATACAGAAGCAAATATTTTTGAATATGAGCTATTTATATCAACTGATAGCAAACAAACTGGTACGAGGCCGGAACTTTGTCTCAAGTGAGATTCTCTCTCAACAGCTGGTAAGTCAATCTCAACTGTGCTGAAATACTGTCAGCCTGCGCACAACACCTCAGTGTTGCATTTCACTGCTTTAAGAAGTTTATCTTGGTTTAGATGAGGGACACCTGCATCTCGGCGTCAGCCAACACTGTTTTTTGAGCTCAAACTCCTTCAAAGAAGCGACGGCACACTTCCTTTCCCGATTATTCCTCAATGCGTAGGTCCTTTCTATTCGGGTCCTCCTTACGTCGCGCGTTCGCCCCACGGACCATTTGAAGCATCCTCTTGGTCTGTTGTGCAGTCAACGTCCGATTTTTCGAGCTGCCCGATTTTTCGGATGTTTTCGTGGCTAAACATGTGAAAAATCGGGCAGTTCGAAAAAACGAATGCGTTTTCCAGTGCCCTTAAGGGCTTAAAGGGCTACAGACACATCCGAAAAGCTCTAAATGCCTGCCAGTACGCTTATTAGGCATACCGATACTCGTACTGTTACAGAAGATGGCGGGTGCACGCGTTTATAATTAAGGAATACATACTGTGTCCCATGACAATTGCCCCTGCCCACGCTTGTTATGCTTGACCACAATACTTCCACGTATGCTTAACCGCGTAACATTTTTGTATTCAGGCGAAGCAGACTTTCAAAAATAAGCATTATGCAACGCGTCGTGCTTTCCGAGCTTCGAAGCCAATCGCGAGGACCACAAAAACGGAGTCGGGGCCATTGGTGACAGCGTCGAATTCTTCCAATGAAAAACACGGCACCTAACGGCAAGGAGCTTAATAGCGAACGTGGAAGCAGCTAGGCCTAACGTTGCCGCGGTGGTGTCTACGGTTGCCAGCGGATCTACGTGCGAGAGCGCCTGTTCGAGGCGGCGAGATAATGGAAATGGCGGCGGTGGTGGCTTTGAGTAATGTCGTTTCGGACCTGCGGTGACAACAAAACGTCCGGAAAAACGGATGGCAAAGGGTGCTTGCGTCCGAAATTTCAGACGTTCTTATACATTGAATCTATGGGGTAATTGGTGGTGTCGTACGTGAAGCCGTCCGAATTATCGGGCGTCCGGAAAGTCGGTTGTTGACTGTACACGGGCAACTCCTCCAGCCGACGACACGGCGTCAAGGATGATTCGTTACGATTCCTCTCTGTTGCTCGAGCCAGCGTTAACGCGACTTTCGTTCCCTTTCAATAAAATTACAGCTAATTTTTCCTTACAGAACCACAAGTTCCCTGGGTTTTTCCCGAGTGGTTCCATACTATTCAAAATCACTGAGAATTCCCGATTTTCCCGGTTAGTAGACATCCTGACACTATCTAAAATAATAGGATTTTTGTGCGACCCAAATTTTGTTGCACTTGGACATTAACTCCTGACGCTTAATTATCTGAAATATTTACGTTTTCTTCTTCACTGTTATACTGTTCTGCGAAGTTTCACTCTGCCGTTCGGTGAGCGGAAAAGTTATATCGCTTTAATAAATTGGTTCCGCTGACTTTTAGGCGTTTGTTAGTTTCACTTCTAACGACTTGACACGCATCGTACTAAATATTGGGCGTCCCAGTTAACTTGGACCAATATTTAAAAAAGAGGGCTCTAGAGAAATCGCACTGACTGCATAGTAGCCATAGTCAAGTGTACTTACAGCCAGTAGTTATTGCATCACGAAGTATTAATTAATTAATTAATAGTTAATTAATTAGCTGCCTTTCATTAGTGAACTTCTTGAATATTGCTTGAATCGCAAACATATCAATTACAAAGTTGTAGGGCACCTCAAATAACCTCCGAATCAAGCATTTGTTTCGTGCTCAGCTTTGCCTCGTTGGTTTTTCTGAGAATAAACAAAAGCGCGCGAAAGATCCAAAATACGAGATACGCGCTCGCGTGCCGCTACTCATGCGCTCCAAGCCAATAGCCACGGATACACGTCTTTACTAACGGCGGCCGCTCGATACAGGGCTTCACGCTATGTGATGGTCGCGGCATCATGAGAACACGCCGCTGACGCAGTGATAAGCGTAGCGGAGCCTTAGTGGGGAGGGAGAGGGTAGGGATTTCGAAGCCGGGAAACCATGATGGCGCACTTGGGACTAATTTTGCGCACTCATCTTGTTCTGTAGATAGGCGCGCCCGGAACGTATGTTCCCTCTGTTCCCTTTAGCAATAGAAACAAACCGTGCCCAGACTATATATGTCCATCTAATGCATTTTGACGGATCTGTAAGGCCAGCATACGCTGTTGCCGATTACGTAAATCATTTTTTGCTTGACGTGCCAGTACGTAGGTAATAATGGGAGATCTCAACGGTACCACGCCAGTGACCTGCTCTTCAATAAGACAGTCACGAATGATCAGAACGCTAAAGTGATCCTGGCTCTGGGGGCGGCGCACGGCGATAACAGGAAGGCAGCCAAGCTATTCCGGATGTGGCATTGTGGAGGACGCCCTAATTCGTCAACAATACTGAAAACGTACGAAGTCCTTTGCGAGACGAGCAGCTTCACAAGAAAGCGACACAGGGCTGCGATGATAGTTCAAGAAGCGGAAACGGATGTTTTGGCATTCTTTGCTGCCAACCCTCACGGTAGTGCACATGTGCGCGACGCCAGTGCGGAGGCCGGAACCTCAAGGCCATGAGTGCGGAGTATACTAAAGAAAAGGTCATATGCACGCGTACCATGCACATCTTCATCAAAAACGTCAAGACCGAGATTTTGAAAACAGACTTGACTTTGCCAATTGGATTTTCACGAAATGTGAAGAAGAACAGGACTTTCTCACTCGCGTGCTTTGGACGGATGTGCCTAATTTCTCCAGAAACGCACAAGTTCATTTTCACAACGCGCACTACTGGAGTGATAGGAATCCCCACTGGCTGGCACAAAGACGACACCAATACCAGTGGTCGTTTAATGTGTGGTGTAGTATTTTTGATGGGAACATCATCGGACCCACCTTTTTTGACAACCCGCTAACGACGCAACGCTACGTCAACGACATCCTCGAGCCCCCCTCCCGTTAATGACGTCTGTTTCAACATTCCACTTGCGCACCTTCAGAATATCTAGTTTCAACATGATGGTGTTCTTGCACATAGTAGTAGCCAGACTCGAGCGTGGCTCGACAAGCTTTTTCCTGGACAGTGGATTGGCAGGCACGGACCTGTATATCTGGCCTGCAAGGTCGCCGGACATGACACCGCTGGACTGCTTCTTGGGGGGCTACGTGAAAGATCGCATGTATAGCAGCGAAACTAACACACCGGGCGCCATAAAGGCAAAAGTAAGCAGAGTTTGTCGCGAGATTCCAACGTCGTCGGTCAAAGCTGCAACAACACAAATGTTGGAAAGAAGCACTTACTGTATTGCTTCAGACGGTAACCTGTTTGAGCACGTGCTATAAGTGGCAGTAGAAAATAATCATGTACACTGGTGTAAAACGTGACTGTTTAACGCACCTTCATGATGTCACCCTATCATTGCATGAAAAAAAGCTTGCGACAAAGATAGAAATAGGTAAAAAAAAATACTGCTTTGTTTTGCCTCTTTTCTGGAGTTCAAGAAACAGAAACTTGCACCTTGGGATGTTTCTTTGTGGGCGGCTAAGACGCCTTACGTGCTCTTAGTTTATCTTTTATTGAAATAAACTCCTGAGTAGCTCTTTTTTGTTCTTCCGAGAGCTGCCTTATTTTTTCTTTTTTGTGCTCTTTTGGCACTGTTGTTTTTAAACATTCGTTGAATTTCTTTCGTAGCTTTGTTTCATGATATGCGAAGGTTAAAACTATCTAGAGTGCCTCATCATCATTTTTCTTGGAAAAAACAACCAGGCACACATCAGCACGAGATAAATGCTTGATTCGGAGGTTATGAAGGTGGCATACAACTTTGCAATTTACATGTTTGCGATTCAAGCAATAATTAAATAGTTCACAAATTAAAAGCAGTTAATTAATTAATACTTCGTGATGAAAAAATACTGGCTGTAAGTACACATGACCACGGCTACTATGCAGTCGGTACGATTTCTCTAGAGCTCTTGCGTTTTTTTTTAAATCTTGGTCCTACTTAACTGGGACACGCGGTATAATGATAAGAAAAATTACATGTACGGCTATTTTTATTATGGAGCTTCAGCCCCCCCCCCCCCCCCTCCCGAAATTTTTTGGTGCTGTCCATGCACTGCCGATCAAAGCAACTCCCGGCGTAAACACGACGGTAAAGCTTATACAGTGGAAACATTCGAATTCCCCATCCCCAAAAAAAGCAAAGGCCGTTATTTCCGCCGGAAAGGTGTTGTTGACTTATTTTTCGATCGTCAAGGGCCATTACTGATAGAATTTGCTAAATCTTGAGAGGTATCAATTGTTTCCGATATTGTGAAACGCCGGATTGGCTGCGTGTCGCAATCAAGAAAGAACTACGTGGAAAATTGACGAACGGGGTCATCTTGTTCCACGACATTGCCCCGGCCCCACGTCGCTGATGTGGTTAGTACAAAACTGGCAAAGTTCAAGTGGGAAACGCTGCAACATCCGCCATACAGCTCAGACCTGTCGCCTTTCGGCTTCTACATTTTGGGGCAACCGAAAAAACAGCTCAAGGGAACCAGATTTGTGTCGGATGATGACCTGAAAGAGTCAGTTGCAGACTTTTTGAACAAGCAACCCAAGGAGGTTAATGAGACTGGAATCACGCGACTTGTTAGTCAATGGCACAAATGTCTAAATTCTCATCAAGGCTACTTTAAATAAAGTATCCCGTTTGTGATATATTCGCATTGGCTCACTCTCATTTGACTCGCCCTCGTATATTTTGCAGAACTCCTGCTTTTTATGCGTGCTCTCTGTTTCGACTATAATTTCGGTGCAATTACGATACACGACCGGTGACAGCTGCTTCTGCGTAATACATTGGAAGAAATGACAGCGTCATTGAGATTTTTCACTGGCCGTTACATATGTACAAGAATGTAAACAAGGTTCTTGAATGACAGTTCCATTAATATATCTCTCCTCAACTTGTTTATTTCATGGCCTTTATATTTTTCATATCAGCGGCATTCACTGCTTTGCTGGTTTCGAACTGATTTATATGTAAAGTTTGTGTGATATTTTCTTTACTTATTAAAGAGACAAAAAAACATGGAAGTATTTATACGTATTCAGTGAGCTCAACCTCCCTCCCCCTCTTCCCTGGATGCGCCCCTGGGCAAGTCTCATGCTCGATCAGAAATAGCCTTTAGTGATAAGTGCATAATTGACAGGAAGCTAGAGAGAGAGAGAGAGAGAGAGAGAGGGGGAAGGGGAAAGGCAGGGAGGTTAACCAGAGGGGAGATCCGGTTTGCTACCCTACGCTGGGCATAGAGGGGAGGGGGAGGTAAAGTGATAACAAAGTAGAGATAAAGAAAGAAGGGAGCGTAGGCATACAATCACAGTCGGTCACTGTCGCCGCATACTGCCACCGCACAGCAGAGTAGCACTTGCAGCACTATAAACATCTGTTCAGGCTACAGCCGCTTGTGTAATTTTGTCGCCCTCAAAAACCGCAACAGCGCCCTCGTCGCCCTCTGCTGCGATGGCTTGTGATGGCGGCATTTTAAGATAAGTTCTTCTGTGAAGGTCTTCGGTGAAAGCGCGCTATCGCGATTGTGAGCGATCGTCTCTGTAAATTATAGCGATCGAGGACAGTCACAAAGAAGGTGTTGAAGTCTCCTCGTTACCACAGTTATCACACGAGGCGCCGTCGGCCCATCCGATTCGGAAAGCAAAAGACTTGGTGAAAGCTACCCCTAGCCATATTCGACAAAGCAGGGTATACCTTCACGACGGCAGAGTCCAGCTGGAATGCAAAGGCGTAGAGAGGAGTCAAGATTGTGTAGTCGGTTGTTTTGAAAACTTCCAGCGTTCCACAAGGAGAACGTGATGTCACGGCTGAGCATTCGAAGTTTTCGAGCGGCATCTGTCCTTGATAACGGTATCGGCTCGTCTTCGTCCCCTTGAAGAGCCGACCGAGTAGCGTTATCGGCGTGTTCGTTCCCTATGACTCCGCAGTGACTTGGAAGCCACTGAAATGTCACGTGGTGTCCTTTCTCAGTCAAGGTACGGATTAGTACTCTACTCTCAAATACCAGTTGTTCGTGTGGTCCGCGCCGCAGAGCTGATAGCAAAGATTGCAGTGCTGCCTTCCAGTTACTGAATATTGACCATCTTCGAGGTTGTTCTTGGTTGACGAGACGAAGTGCAGCGCGAAGAGCTGCAAGTTCCGCAGCCATCGGTGCCATTGGGTGACATGTCTTGAAACTGATGGTGGTGGCTTTCGCTGGGAAAATCACGGCTCCAGAGGAACACTGGAGAGTTGCCGATCCATCAGTATAAATATCTACGTGTTCGGCGTACCTCTCGTGCAAAAGGAGCAGAGTTAGTTGTTTAAGAGCAGGTGATGACAGCTCAGATTTTTTCCTGATTCCTGTTACGGTTAGCTGCACTGAGGGTCGAGCCAAACACCATGGAGCAATCGATGGCTTAGTTGCGGGGGTGAAGCTTGATGGAAGGCAGGTGTAATACTCCGAAATCGTAGTACAATATGATGCCTGCGGCCTTTCTGACGGTAGTGTTGCCAGGTGGTGGGAACGGGCACGGGCAACGTGCCCAATGTGCACTCTCAACACTTCCACCGCAATGTGTGTTTGTATGGGTCGGTCCCGGGCAATCGCAGTAGTCGCTACTGTCGATGTGCATTTTGGTAAACCAAGACAAACCCTGAGAGCCCGAGCTTGAATAGCCTGTAGAGCACGAAGATTTGTCTTCGTGCTAGGTATACAGAAAACTGATGCACCGAGAGCGAGCAAGCAAAACAGATCGAAAATCGACCAAGCGTGATTTTGCCCGTCGCTCACTTCCTACATATAGACATACCTTGCCCCATCTCAGTTCACCAATCAAGGCTATACGAAACATCCCCGCCCGTCGCAGCCACGAACGATACGCGTATACATGCACTTTCAGATGCTGTGCAGGGTTGTACGAAAATTAAAAAAAAAAAAAAACGGAAAAAACAGCGGCACAGGAAAAGGAGTTTCGATGCGATTGAGCGAGAGCGCGTGTACCGTCACCTGGGAAACGGACATTTAAAAATAATAATAAAATGCGGAGCGAAAGGAACACTTTCGCTTTTCTCTTCCCTTATGACCGGGTTCCGCGTCGTATATATATGACGTCGAGAACGAGCCAGAGCGCGCGAGGCTGCCGTATCCAGCGACTCTCTAGGCTACCGACTACATTAGCGCCGACTGTGTAGGAAAAATGCATAACATTGAAACCAGCCCGGCGCATGCCCCCAGCAGCCTGCTCCGATAACTTTCCCCGCTCCTGAATTTTTGCTACGCGGCTTTGCGCGCTATATACCTTTGAAAGACTTCTCGGTGGCAGGCGCAAACACATAGGCGACGCCCGCAAAATCCGCGCCGCGCATGTTTGACCCCGCGACCTTCCAAAGGCACGGAAGAGAGGGCCACGCCGAGCGCTCTTGCAATGAAAAAATAGAAGAGAGAGAAAGTAACGCCGTTTTAAACCCAAAATAGAGTACCCATCTGCGTGCATGCGTAAGGCTTTTGATAGAGCTCCGGAGCTTGGTGGCCGCATAACGAATTGCGAGTGAGACTGCTTTGTGCAAGAATAATAAGCCTACTTATACGAACAATCTCGCAGCGAACACCGCCTCGAAAAGCAGAGAGAAAAAAAAAATAAAGAAAATGAAAACGTGTATACTGTGAAAGCTTTCAAATTCAAATGAGCTTCTGACGCAAAACGTTCTATCTTGCAGTAATACTTCGCGTGTACGCTGTTTCTGCGTAACGCTGTTTTTAGACTACGTTCGCACGTGGAACATCAACGCCACGGCACACGACGACGGCCCCTGTGTGACACGTCACGAAGTTTAGTGTCAACAGTACAAGTTTTCCTAATGATTGTGATTTGCAGTCCGCAGTAGCTGACTGCGCTTCGGGTCAGACATGGGTCTCGCCTCACCCTCACGAAGGTGTCCTCGCCATAATCTGCCTTAATCCTCATGGATCGAGGTGAGGATGATGAGTTGGAGAGGTCGTGAGGATGAAGGTGGATGGACGTCGTGAGGTGAGGTTGAGGGAGGGCGACTCAGTGAGGAAGTCGCGATTCAAGCGGTGATCTACGGCAATATCTGCATTACGCATCACGCATTCGGAATTCCTAAAGCTAAAATTAATTATTAGAGACTTTTTAGTTACCGGGTGGGTTTACGGCAGCTACAACGATGGTAGCGAGATTTGTGACGCAGAGTTTAACCACAGAGCACATCAAGCTTATACTGCAGTGACCTATCATATAGTCAAGAGAAAGAGAGAGAGAGCTCTCTAATGAATCCTGGAGCGTCTTCGAACTTCACGCCCAGCACCTTACTCCATAAATGGGTACGATGAACAATGAAATGATGCGCGCAATGCGCGACACAGATACACAACATACACAAAACACATCACAACACTCAACAAGCTAATGTATCTTTGAGACCAGCGTATCAGAAGAAATTCAAATGTGCCTTCGTTGCGCGAGATTCACATGCAGCATTAATTATATGGGCTGAGAATGCGTCTTAGCTACAGCCCTTGCTGAATGTTTAGTGCGGACATTAAGACTCTTTATAGGACTAACAGAGTAAATAGCCTGCAAGCGCAGATTAAGTGGGCAATGTCTTCTAGTATACGGCTGCACGCAGGACACAGTGGCGACCTTATCCATTACATATTAAAATAGGAAGTGCTTAGTGTTTGAGACATTTAGCCGCATGCGGTGCAAGCATGCCCGATAGCGCCTATATTGCGGCCACACGCCACGCAAAATTCACACATTGGATCGTAAGTGCAAATATGTCCGTACTGCTGTTCTAGCTAAGTACGGACGGAACGCCCGTATGTAGCGGCATAATGGTCGACATGCAGTCCTTTATAATTTTCCTTCCACGAAAATACTATGTAACAGCAAAATGTTTCAAACACACAGCAGTTGGACACGCAAGATGCCGCTACTATAACTTTGCTACTGCCGTTATGGCTTCGATAACCTGATAATCTGTAAACGGTGGTAAGCTCACGGACCCGCTAAAACTTCACATATATAATTCGATGTTCCAAAAATATCAGTTCAGGTTCAGTTCCAGCCAAAATTTCGGTTCCGTTACAGTCTTCAGTTGCTACAGGAGGAATGACATGTGCTTTACGCCAACCTGCGCTCAACCGTGATACGAATCACGATGCAGGACGTCTAATCCCTGATCCATGTGCTCTTTCAGCGAGCACCGCGACTGCACCAGTCACAGTCAAGCGATTCCCGAAAGCAGGCCACTATCCACGTGACCAGTGGTGAGGATTAAAGGATCCCACACTCTCTGTAGCGCGGGCTGAGTGGCTATAGTCTCATCTCGTCTTCCTTACAGCGTTCGGAGACTCCTCTAGATATGAGGGGAGACGTCTCCACCACGGCCTTCTCCATACACACGTACTCTTGCTTCACTTGCAGCGGCAACACGGCATTGCGGCACGCCACGAGTGCGCCATCGAACCCCAACGGTGCCTGTTATATCATGCAGTGCAAATGCTTTGCAGTTTGCAGGTGCCGGTTGCCACACTCCGCTATCAAAGCGCATGTGCAGCTTATCGAGAAGTACTAATACCTCGCATAACACCAGAAACATACCGAAGTTATACTATCGAAATAAACAGGACGTATACTGCACGCGAACGCAGTACACTCTGCTCAACTTTCCGTAGAAGACCCGCTGCAGTAACGTCTCTCTCAGCTCCTACTGCGGAGAGCTAGGCGTAATGTGCGGCCTACTGTCACGCGCAGCTGCACGACCCGTTAACGCCACGGTTAGGATCAACAAAATGTCACCAGAAGCGCGTAAAAAACCATTCCCTTTTTTTTTCGGTACTACTTCCTGGGCGCACAGTCGTTAGCTTGTTCGATCGCTCGTCGCGGGAAGGCGAGGGAAAGGGCGCATGCTCTCGGGCAAGCGAGTGGGGGGTGGGGGCGACGAACCGGAGGTGGGAGGGCAGGCTGTCGCTCGCTCGTTAGTCGCAACGTCGGCCACCCGGCAGTGGCCAGCCCATTGTGGACAATGCGACGAACGAGTCCACAGCGGATTCTCTCCCATGAAAAATACATCGCAGACGAGCGTTCCGTCGAACGCTGACGGCGTTGACGCCGACACACCAAGGAGAGCAAGAAGTAGACTCGTTCCCTCTCCACGGCTGCCACGAAGGAACTCCGGGAAGGCACTGAGGGAAAGGGAGCGTGCTCTCGGGCAACAGAGTTGCGGAAATGGGCCGGGGGGGAGGGAGTTGTTTGCTCGCTCGCTCGTTCGTCCGTTCATTCGGGCTATTATTCTCACACATTGGCAATCATCGTCGATGGTTTCTGCATATTCCCCTTGTCGGCCCGAATGGAGGAGCGCCCGGACGTTGTGGCTAAAAAAGTAATTTGTCCTTGTTTAACGTCATCCCGGCATGTCTGACATGCGCTTGATTACTGCTTGCAGCCGTTCTTGATGCTCAGCTTGGCTAGAGCCCCATACGAAAACACATCGACCATGTGGTACAGGGCACCGAGGAGACCGTTCAGCAATGCTGATAACCGCTCCATCTTAAATACTTTCGCGTGCAAACCATATACCGAATGGGAGTAATTTGAAACAACAATAGCTGAACGGTGTTATGAATATCCTTGCTGTATTCACATCGAGGGAAAAGTTCGAGATAGAACGGTAACTGAACCAACGAAATGAGCACTCCGTGTATTGCAGTGACTGAGGATGCAGCATGGCGCCCGACGTGCGTGACACTGACAATGCGAACAGCGACCGGGCTGTCCAATAATATGGACACACGAGACGCGTTCTTAAACCTCTCCATTCTGGAAAGTAGCGCCACTTTTAGATGTTTGCCGCCACACCCTCACCCACGCCCCTTTCCTCCTGTTTTTCCTCCTCTCTGTCGCCGCACCGGCGCTTCCCACGCGCTGATTGGCTACGGCACGCGAAACCGCCCGGGGAGACGTCATGAAACTTGTTTTAGCTATTTTTTTACTTTTTTCCATCGCGGGCCGCGTGCAGATCACGTTGCCACGGCGCACGTGCGTTTTGCAAGTATTGCAAGTTAAAGGGAAGCTGAAACGGTTTTCAATTTCCATGAATTGCTGGGATTGGGAAGAACAGACCTAATAATTTACGGTTCCGAAATTTTTTTTTTCGTTTTGTTAATATAAGGGCCGGAAATCGCTTTCTAAATCACCCGCGCGGACACGCCCCCATCGCTTCCCGGAGCGCCGGGTGAGGACGTTGGCAGAGGAGAGAACCGGCGAGAGTGACGTCATGGGCGGAGACCGAGCCAACCGAGCTGCGGACCGGCGTGCTGACATGCCTCTTTCCGTCCTGCGCTTTACTAAACGACGCTACGAGAGATCTGCCACCGCTCACGTTTGTTTTCTTTTGCGATTTTCGTGAACTGTGCTTCCTTTTTGTGCTGCGTGAGTGCCTACAGCCAAGGGAGCCCAACATGCCCTCGTTCTGTGCAGCATTCGGCTGCGCGAACACAGGCGGGCGAGACGATGTGGTGTTTCACAAATTCCCGAAGGAAAAGAAGCCTGCAGCGCAGTGGGTACGTGCGGTGAGGAGAGATAAGTTCGTGCCGACGAAATCAATTGTGCTGTGCTCGGACCATTTCCGCGACAGTGACTATCATCGGAGCTTGACAACGATGCGGGGCAATCGGTATTACAGTTAAATCGGCGCGACTGAAGCCCGGCGTTGTTCCGTCTATATTCTCCTACAAGAGAAACACCTCGCCACCTTCAAAAGCGGCCTTCGCCAAGAGGAGAAAGCGTGAGGTAAGTGTTTTAATGTGCACACGGGCAATTTTTTACCAGATGATCACGTTAGTGTCGAACAAACGGTCTATACGACGAAGCGAGGTGGAGGCACAGCCGGGAATATGCACCTACGTGCAAAGTGCTTGCCGTTTTCATCCTGTTTTGCCTCTCCGCTTTGTCACGGAACACTGTACTATAGCTGTTTGTTCGGCGCTGTTCTGATACGGTGAAATAACTGGCCGGGGGTACGCTTGCGCATTCAGTGATGTTTGTTATTCGTCCTACCTCGCGGTGCCCGCAGATTTAGCTGTTCAGCATTCGTGTTCAAATCTCACGACATGAGGCGTTACGGTAATGTTTTCATGCTCGCGTTAGAGTAGTTGAACTCGGCGTGTAAAAACTTCGTTCCGTAGATTTCGTACTCACAGCTTGCTACCAGCAGCGAAATGCCGCAAAAGCGAGCGTCGGCACAGCCGCGCCCGTGGCAAGGCGAACGAGCTCAAATAATGAAGTAACGTTGTGAGGTATTGAAGTTATCAGCGTCCGACGTGGTCTAGCCCAATACAGGCATCGCTGCTTGGCAAAAAAAATTTTTTTTGGCCTTGTTCCTAGGAAACTAGCTATGCATCACGCATGGGAAAATTATTATTTGAAAGTAATTATATTACATTACTCATTACTGTCTTATTACGCTCATTGATTTGAATTACATTACCAATCACCGCCTTAAAAAAGTAATGGTATTACTTTACGATTGCTTCCAAAAAGTTTTCATGCATACAAGAAGCAAAAAGCAATGTATAAAGGGACGCCAACCTTTCTTTAAGGTAACATACACTTTCATGCCCTCCCCCCATGTTTCTCAACGACACCTCACCACATTACCAACGTTCTGACGCCGTACACAGCTTACTGGTGCATATTTAGCGCAATTACTAAATTACTTTAGCCATGAAATTACAGACAAAATATTTCACATTACTATCACTCGACAACTAATCCATCACATAAATTACTGAAAAAGTATTTCAATTATTGTAAGTAATCCAACTGCTGTCATGTATACTGATGTGCTGAAATTCATGACATCCATGCCTTGCACTCTTTCAGATACTAGCAGAGCTCCTTGAGAACCGAGCCCCTGATGAACCTGTTCCACTACCATCACCAATCGAAGATTTTGAAGCAGCCAGCGTGACACAGGCATATAATGAAGAGTTTGAAGCTAAGATTTCCAGCGCGCGAGAAGGTGCACACATCGCTCTCGCTGTTGGCACACTCAACATCGTCGTTGCCGCCGTTGCCGCCATCGTTTTCCGTATCGGCTGTGGGTTCAAACATGTACGGGAAAAATACAAGCTGTCGGAGACAGCGAGAACGTTCCATCTTACAACTCAGCTATGAAGCCAGAACAGCAGAACCGCGTGCTACCAGAGAGAAAGGAATGGTGCTACCACAGGTGCTACGCTCTGAAACGGAGACATGCGGCGGCGCCGACCGGCGACTACCGCCAACGACGTCACAGCGGCCCCGACCAATCACGGGCAACAGCGGCGTTCGCGCGATGCCCTGAGGCGCTGGTGCGCGTTTTCTTGAAAAAACAGCCGCTTGCGTTTGTTTCCGCCCTTTTTGAACCAGATATTCGTGTTCAGGGGACTCAAAACTGTAGAATGCCGCAGAGAACTCATTTTTTTCGAAAAGTGTTTCAGCTTCCCTTTAAGTGAGCTACGTTTGCCGGAAGAATGCCTGGCTGCTGCGCTTTTCAATGTACCAGCAGGTGGGGAAAAGGACTAGCAGTGTTTGCAATCGCCGGAGGTAAACGAGACGTCGTGAGGCACTGACGGGCTTTGTTCGGGGCTTGTCACAGAATAAGAGCTATGCGCATTGCATTTGGCCCCTTCGTTCTGGTAAAGCGTACATGTCGCATAATGCTCGTTTGTTGTGAAGCGACGTAAGCAAAGTGCGTGCATTCTTTCTTTATTCAATCCACACGCAATCCCAAGCTACGTCTAGCGTAGTGCCATTGGCTCAAGTGCTTCCGGTGCCCTCGATAAAGTGGATATACCGTAAAAACAAAACATCATGCATATTCTTGCTTATCTTACTTAAGTGTTTTTAAAGCTACGCATATGAAGTGAACGCACGAATTGTCTGCACTCTTAACTTTTCCGCATACCGTACTCTGCCGAGCCATGGATAGGCAAAGCTGCGCGGTCATGGAAAGCAAGCCGCTAAACGATAGCCTTTTTTTTTTGAGAGAGCTTCCGCTGTTTTCGAAAATGTCGTCAGCCCCATTGAAAGCTTAATGTAGAATCGAATGAGTGGTCACTCAATCTGCAGAGATCATGCATCAGCTTTACATATTTCCTTAAAGTGCACTCTAATCCTGAATATCCGCGTTGTGAAACTATTAACGATTCGACATGCACTGCACTTTTCCGTAATCGACCCTCTGTGAGACGGCCTTTTTCACTCCATGTTGTTAAGAACGGCCAGCTGCAGTGCAAGTTTGCCACCCAGTTGCACTGTGGAAGCAACATCTCGGGAGCATCGCCGCCAACCTCTAGCCACAGCGTGACTAAATCGACTTTGTGTCGGGGAACAAGACACACATCCCCCACTCTCCGTCGCTTCAGCTAGGATGTGTTCGATGAAGCAGGCTTTGTGCTGAAACCGCCGCCAACCTCTAGCCTCATCGCCGTTGTGACGGAATGAGTTCGGCGGGCCAACTATTGTTCCCAAACTCCCCAACGCGGACCTGATCTGCTACGGGTGCGCGAGTTGCAGCGGGAACGCCGTTTTGCGCTGCTTCCCACGCACCGACCAAGACGCAAGACAACGCGCTACCCGGAACGGCTCCGAGTTCTACGGGGCCCCTCTGACGTCGGCTCCGGACCTTCGCACCTGTGTGTATGCGTGTGTGTGTGTAAACCGGGCCGCGGGGAGGCGGCTAGTTTGTAATGACTAAACGAACGTTCGCATCATCTTGTATCGGGAGAGGACCGAGTGTTTAAAAACCACTGTTGCGCGGCTGCTCAGGTCACTCTCTCTCAAGCAGTCATGTTAGACTGATATAAATACTGTAAATAAACCCATATTCCTCGTTCTCGATGAGAAGCAGTCCTTCCCTTCATCAACGTCCTCAGCGTGGATAAGTTGGACGACGGCATGGGCCAGCTACCTTCTAATTCATGCCCGACTTCAATCTTGACAACGGATCACGAGCGATGGGATTGAGCCCCCAATCCTGACAGTGTGAGGGAGCTTAGCGTGGAAACGGCTGTCCCACTCTTGAACACCGCTTAATGCATCCAGCGAAGCAGCTACCGCCTTGGGATTGGCAGGTGATGGAATGTGATATGCACATTTTGTAAGAGTTACAAAATACGCACCAGAGCTCGAAATACGAATGTATTTCCATGAACTCCAATTGAAGTGCTGTTGTTCGGAATTCTACACCGATGCGTCAAAAATTGGAGGACGCTTAAGCTTCGCCTTCAAGAGTGGAACGCGATAACGTTACCGCAACCCGTTCGCCCCGCCCACTGTCCAACTTAAAACAGTGCTATAACATATTAAACGCAAGGGTATTGGGGCATCCTCGCACCGGTCCCCGCACGGCCCCAATGCGCTCAAACGAGACGAAGGGGAGAAGCGGGCGAGTGGTGCGCCACCTGTCGGGGCAGCGCCGTACATTGCGAGGATGGGGTCTTCTGTGTTTGCCGCAAGATGGCTCTGCGTGTGCGCCAAGCGCAGAAGGAATGTAGCGGAAATGTACTTCGCTACTCGTTTAACTGCGACTTCTGTAATTTACATACTCATAATTACCGATATACACCGCAGTAGAACTTTCTACGGCACGTTTCGAAGGCAACACCGCATTCACTAGAGGCGCTTTTGTCCCGTTTGAACCATCGAACTTCATTGAAAGTGTGCTATATATACGCGAATTTTTCTGTGCACAGAGCGATCCTCCTGATTGGCTAAGTGCTTTGGACAAAGTTACTAGCCTACATCGTTCTTACCACAACACACTGGTCCGGCATTGACTAGTTGTTTTTTGTGGCCATGTAATATTCAAATTGTACTTTCTTTTGCCAAGCCGGTAATAGAAAAAAAAAACTCATGGCTGAGTGGTAGCGTCTCCGTCTCACACTCCGGAGACCCTGGTTCGATTCCCACCCAGCCCATCTTGCAAGTTTTTTTTATTGCCTTCCGGGGTTTTTCGCTCAAGGCCAACGCCGCCAATGACACCGGATTTTCTGCGACACGAGCTCATTAACGCTGTCGCGTTAAAAATCACGCGACTTCAACCACTCGGCATTCGGACCGCGCACGAGCCGTCGCACTTGGGACAGCACGGCGACGACGCTCCTATCGCAATACAAAAAATTGGCTGCGGCTTAGCTCAGCTAACCCTGGATATGCAAAGCGAAAGCTTGGTTTAGCCTGGTTAAGTCTTGGTTTCACTTGGTTAACCTTTGGCTTAGCTGTAATTATACTTAGGCGTACAATCATCGTTAAGCCAAGTATGACGGCTGTGCCTGGGTAGGTGGCTAGACATGACTGCGATTATAGGCTTGGGTAGACACGTATTGTTCGACGGTGCGACGCCTGTTGTGCCACAGGGAAAGTGCTAGGCAGGCAAAGAGACGCCGCGGACATGCGCAGCGTCGATGCACAAACGGACAGGGCGCGGACGCGGTTCCTACATTAGAGAGCTTTAGAATAACGAAATAAATAATAAGAAATAACGTCGACGCCACTGCGCATGCGCGAGACGCAAACTGTGTTTGGGTTTTGCGTTCGGAACGCTATTTCACCGATTTAGCGGGAGCCCAAATAGGGGCCCCAAAAGCTGTGAGTCAACAAACATGGCGGCACCCATCGAAGCGACAGCTCTAACTCAGCACCAAACTGGGCTCGATTCGTGGTAACGCGTGCAGTTCCTAAGCTAGGAAAAGTGACTACGGTTATCGCTTTCTCTCTACTAACGTGTGTAATAAAGATTGATTCATTAGACGCCGTTGATTCTGAATTCGATTGTGGATATTATGGTTCGTAGGCCTAACACGGCTAAGCTTGGCTGGTGAAGGCACGTAAAGTTGGTTTACTCAAAACTAAGCGCAGCTAATTGTTTGCTGCCTTCAGAATAACCTTTAAGTTGTAATTAAACGCGAATATACGCAAGTCAAAATTACTATTCCTATCATAAAATCGTATATTTTATTTCTAATAGTTTTTCTTTGATGCCGTAGTGGCGCTGTCAGCGCACGACACTATCCGCAAACGCAAAGCCCTATTCTAAAACTCTTCACTCCTGCGTGCCCCAACGCTAACACCCTGTTGCAATCTCAGCGCTGACGCCCGTTGTTGCAAATGGGTCGCAAGCCCCAAGGGTAGCGTTGGCCTGGCGGCCTGGGGCACAACTGGAAGCATCCGAAGGTCCCGGCAAAGCATGAGTCGACTGGTAACAGAACAACTTGTTTATTCTAGCATCGCAAAAGAGCGGGCGGTCAGGTCGACCGAAGTGGAGAGACGGGAGAGCACGTAACTCAACGGAAGAAATCGGAGCCTCCCTCGGCGTTCGGGGGCAGCTGCTCTTATAGTCTCGGAGTCGAGGGCAAGAGGGAACGCCTGATAGAGGCGCACGTGACGCGCGTCACGGACAGGCTGAGAGACACGTTGGGACGAGTGTAGTGACGCATCCGCCGGGCCGGCGCCAGTCAGACCTCCTCGCTTCACACTTGGGGAGCTCCTCTCCCCGGCTGCCGCGCTTTGACAAGCGTGGGCACCAACATGCACACACACACACACACGAATACACGTGGCATCGAAACATGCCTGGACGCGCTTGGCGGGGAGGCGTTGAGGCAGCGCTCAACGGGCCAAAATGTCCGCCGCTTTGAATGAAGCCCCGGCGTCCGTTGCATCCGCGCCGGCTATACCGCGCGTCGTAGGCGAAACGTAACAACCCGCAAAGCTCTTTGGGGCCCCAAACTATTGCGGCCCCTATTCTAAAGCTCTTATTAATCTCGATAGTGCGACGCCTGTTGCACTCCGGACTGTCCCCAGTGAAGCAGCTCGCCGGGCGATATCCGCGGGGTGGTCAGACGACGGCTCAACGCCTCTCGCTCCCGCGCAACGCTCAAAGACGGCCCGACCTCGCATTGACTATGCGAGTGGCGCTCCCCTTAGCCAGGCGCGCGGCGAGTCACGTGGTCAGTCGGCGACCTAGTTGCGAAGAGCGCATGCGCCAAGCTGGTGACGGAGCTCGGCGCGGCGAGTCACGTGATGCGTTGCCAAGGCTACGGCGCAGCTGCGGTCAAATTGCTGGCGACGGCGAAACTCGGCTCGGCGCGGTTAGTAAAGCTTTCGTTTCCAAAAGTTTCGACAGAACCGATCTTCCGGTGAATGTCGAGGCTAATGCGATCAGCTCTGACACATGTAGCGAAACACCGTATACATAAGAGGAAGCAATCTCAATTTACCGCCTGTGACACCAGCGCCAATTGCTCCCCTAGTGAGCAGATTAAAACGTCAACTGTCACCTCCTTTCCTGTCGGAGCAATCACGTGCCCGTTTGTGTTGAAGCGCCTGCTACCGGTGATTATGTTTACACGTACGAGAGCGTGGCCTCGTCATCCCCAACACTTGCTCCAACAGCGCTTCTATTTTAGGAGGCGCTGGCTACACAGTATTTTTTTGTGTCGATCAGTGCGACAACAGCCTGGGAAACACGAAACACTGAGACCAGCCCCGTGAAACCGCTTATTTCAGAGAAATTCGCAGATGAGACAAGCGCCGCGCAGTACAGAGCCAAGTGGCGCGTTTTTTATGCTTGCATGCTTTCTCTTGATAAGTGTATAGTGATAAATCAAGTGGTCCTTACGTACACAGAGATGAAATTTAGTAAGCTTCGTACATACAGGTGCGTTCACTCAAGGCTGGCGGCCCCTTTTGGAAAGAAGCGCGCTGCAGGACCAACTGATGAGAAAAATTGTTGTGGTTAAGTGGGCAGTGCGGAAACGCAGTAATTGCAATATGTTTTGGCAGCAACGAAAATGGCAAATATGTTTTAGACTGCAGCTCTTAATTAGGTGCCAGTTCCTGCGGTGAGCGTCGAAGTTGTCCGTCGAAACAGAGGGAACGCGAAGCGTAGCGGGAGATGAAAGATAGCGATAGCGACGACAGCACGAGGAGGAAAGCGGAGCAGGTTACGGCGAAAGCGTGTGAAGAAAAGCATAGTGCCGTGCAAAACGGGCTTCGCGGCGATGACTGCTACGGGATGGCGCCAGAGTACCGCGCGTCGTCTGTATGGAAACAAAGTGCTGCATGAGCGTAGGTCTGTATGCGGCGGCTGCTGTAAATCGTGCTCACGCGTCACCCACGTGCCACCTCTCGCAATTTCCCGATTAGAGGCAGTCGCGCAACACTTCGCTCTGTTTGCAATGTGCGTGCGCACGAGACATGCAGTGTCCGCGCCAACCTATATATCGCGAAATGAAAACACGTACACAGCTGTGCTCAAGTTTCGCATTAGACAGTACCGCAATCGCCAGTGAAGTTTTTCCCCCGGAAATTCTACCCGTTGTCGGCAAGCCCGGGAAAGCCGCGTGACAGAACGAGAGCTGTAGTAGTTTACACAATTGGCAATTGTGCATTATCATGAAAACACATACTTTTTAGAACCTTTGCAAGTCTCTAATAATTGCCCGTAGCCATCGCCAAAACAAAAATCATTTATCAGTATCTTAAATATGCCATTCACCAACTAACAGATGCTAATTCCAACGCCAAATCGGGAGTATGAGCTGCTTAATGCTTAGCTTTTTTTTGTACACGTGTAACGACCCTATAATCGCACAATAGAAATTTCTGTGATGCAGTTTTCTTCTTAAAGTGATTAGGCCTGTTCAACAGGTGTGAGTTCAATGTACAAAGCCATTGAAAATGGCTGCAGGGATAATCACGCCCATATTCGCGTTTCTGAACCAGACTAGCTCAAAAAAGCAATCGTTTGCATTAGGGTGCACCTGCCAAACACTCAGCACCCCAGGGATGTTACTAGTATGCTTCATATTGCAAATAAATTAACAAACAGTATTAGATTTTGTTTCACACATTTATAAGCCCGGTGGCTTCTTTAGCATTGAATTGCTGTATGCTTCAAGCTTGATGTTGTAGAATGAGCACCACGAGCAGCTAGAGAGCACGCCAGTGCGCGCGCCACGAGTGTCGCGGGCAGCACGAGTTACGTGCGCAACGAGCGAGAGTGCGCACGTGATGTGTTTGGTGCCACATGTGAGCGCTTTGTGAAGGGGTGCATGTGCATTTTTTTTCCCTCTCGTCTTTTATATTCTGTTATATGTTAAACCTGTAGTAGCATCCCATGCCTATTGTCCGGCTAAACTCCTCACCTATATTAAAATTTGTCGCCGGCGTGCACATATTTTCACCACTGGTTGACATTACGGTCTTGTTGCAATAGATTCTTTGAATACACAAATTATGTATGCAGTGTGAATAAAGTAGACGATGGTAGGGCGCGTTAAGAGACTTACCTTAGGTGCTAGCCGTCTGGCATAATGCAGCACCAACATTCTGAGCAGTTTACCTCACAAGACCCAAGCGCAAAATATATCTTTTTATTTGTTCACTGCTGTATATTTAACTGTAGTGTCGTAAATGGAAGATTAAAGTCTATTGTTGGCGGCTAGTCGTGATGACGCACATAACGTGAGGAGGCAATTTTGAGCACTATGCACGGCTTGCACCACTCTTTTGCTGCACCTGTCGCTGTCTCAAGTTATGTTCACAACATACAGCATGGTGGCCAATGTATTATAATGAGGTCATCACTCTGGTTTGTTGCTGCTATGTTGCGGTCTAGAGAAGCATCCAATTAGCTGAAATGTCCCGAGGAATATTAACGCTTATAAATATTTTACCCATGGGAAGCGTTCTAGGAAGCTGTGGTCCTTATTTAGCTGTTGAAACATAAAAACATCATTTTAGGAAAGCCTTCGACCTAACGAAGCATTCAGCCAAAACTACTTCATCATACTGATGTTACAGTGGACACTTTGTCTGCAAGCACTGGTTACATGACTACTGGTTGTCGATACATTCCACTGGGCAGGGAAGGACGCTTGAAAGCATGAGACCCCTCCAAAGTGCAGCATTCCAAAAGCCCCTTTTATTTTGCCACCTGTCCTTGTATACCCACGAGGGCACCACCGATCATTTCTATAAATTTTATGAGCCCTCTACAGTAGGTTACCAACTCCACTGGCACGAAATAAGCATTGAGCTTGCACGATTAAATGTAAAACATGTTAATGAAAGTGGAGACAGGACACAACACGAGCTTCACTGGAATGTTCTATTTACACAGCATCTGCTGACATACCAAATGAAGCCTCATGACAGCGTAGACGATGCTTCCTGCCCTCAAAGTTTTATATATATAAAAAAAATGAAAGTGATTCAATCTTTGTTACAAATCTTTGGAGTGGCAGCACAGCTAGAAGTTGTGCAGCAAAGATCTTTTTTCTGGCACGCCACTTCAGCCAGCCACTCACAACAGTACACAATGCAAAAGCGCTCGCCAAAAGAGCTCAGAATATTTCTTGGTTTACTCAAAGTAAGAGCTGAATAGGTGTGTACTCCAATATCTGTGAAGTATAGAGACACAGTATTGACAATTTGAAGTATATTTTGGTGTTTCAAAAACGTGCACACACATCGTCCCAACGGTTCAGGCATCCAATACCCTTCTGCTTGCATTCAGAATGCTAATACAAAAAAGGCCGTGGCTGCCATAAATGCTAAAGTAGAGGCTAAATGCAGGAAGGCAACCATTTTTTTTCCCATCTCGGCAAGTTTTCTGTCCTGCAACCCTCTGCCAACACCAAAAACGTCATTCTTACCGACTTCATCCCTACGTCAATTGTCAATATGCCTCATTCTGCTATTTTTCCTTCTGTGTGCTAACCTGCTAATTTGGCAATGTCAGTGCTGGACTACCAGAATTCTCAACATTCATCCTCCACAACATTGCTGCAATTAAATATTCTTTCCATTCAAGAGATCCCATAAACTAACGTAAACATTCAGACCAGGGCATTGAGTTAGGCTTAAAGAGGCCAGCTGGCGCATCCCTTTTGATTTTGATGATAACCCCTTCAGGTGCCAATTAATTCTGCCCTTCGAAAATTTAGTTTTACATTTCTGAATATTCAGAACCATGAAAAACACACAGGTGCACAACGGACTAAACATTCTCAAGTCAGTCAGTTTTATCAAGTTGAAAGCATGTGGGCTCAATGCGAGAACTCCCCACGGGAATGTCGGGTATGAGAACATCAACTATTTGATGCCTAATATTTTCAATAAGCACCTATCCAGCCACTTCAAAAAATATGACCGATTCAAAACTTGACAAAGGAGTGAACACGCTACATGACATACTGATACCAAGAGTGAACAACAGCTCATCTCCTTTCCAAGTTGTTTTACTAAAACACTTTACGTATATAGTATTCCAACTTGCAGTAGTCAGAAGTGTTTCAGGATGTGTGTGGCACATTTTAAAAAACATTTTCATCAGTTCTTTTACTTTTGTTGCGCTATCATGGCACGCAAAAATGAACACACAGCACTTTTAAGGGGTAAATGAGAGTGCATCTGTGGATGACAGTGTTCAGAGGCTGCATAGCATTACAGGGCAGCCAACGCATAGAACTACGAGAAAAATGCATTACTTTCTTAATTCACAAAGCTGGCAAGTGCTAATAGCCAATTCCACAGATTTTGTTGAGTCTCTCACTCTTTGTCGTCTCTACAAACCCTATATCCCACACCCCAGTGCAGGGTAGCAAACTGGAAACTCAGCCTCTGGTTAACCTCCCTGCCTTTCCTCTCTCTCACCCTCTTTGTGAAGTCTTGTTCTATGCACTGATAGGCGTCTTTGCTCTGGCACACTTTCATTCAGTGCACCATCTCTGGCTCCTTAGGAAGCCAGCCTCTCTATCAAGGACTTCTGAAGCACTCGTATAAGTGCAAACAAATATGGACAAAACATGCAGTTTGGCAAGTTGCCAAGAACCTCGCTGCTCAAAGTTGCACAATACAGCTTTCAAATTGAAAAGTTATTTCTGTAATCAGTCACGACAAATATATGCTATATTACGATGTGCCTTTTCCTACATTACAAAACGTTCACCTACTGTTGGCCAGTGGATGTTATATTACCTGCAGCCAATCTGCTTAAGAAGAAAGTAAAGCAAGCTATAGAAAGCAGCAGCATACACCGGCCACGGAAACATATGATGTGGATGGGAAAAAGAAACAAATGATGGCAACTTTACTACAAGAGTTATACAAAAATCAGAGACCGTGTAAAGATGAGAGAATAAGTAAAAATGAAATAGGACAAATTTCACAGCGTATGATCGAAATTATAAAAAAAATTAAACAGGACATTAATTTCCTAAGTGGTGCCATCCTTCTAAAGTGTTTTGCAGGTATGACAATGTTGGTTTAGGACTTCTTTACTGCACATAAAATAATGGGCTGCAATAGCATGACCAGACTATGTTTGACCACAACCTGTTAATCTTCACTTAATTAAAAAGAAGTGCTAAGTAGGAAGACATGGCTGGCACCAGAAGGGTTGAGAAGAGGCATATAAACAGCTCATGTGATAGTATATAAGTGCACTTTGGGAACACTTTGCATATTTAAGCCTCTGCACATTTTTGCACAGAAGCACAATTACCAGGCTATTAAAAAAATTGCAGTCACATGCTTTGTGCTGCAGCCTTGCTGTACTTCACACCACAAAATTTTTCAGACCATCAGCAGTGGGAAAGCCCAAACACCAGATGATTTAAGCATTCATCGTCTTAAATGAGCAGCATGCATTTAGAAGCATTATATCTAGCTCAGCTCATAAAGCAATGCTGTAATCAATGCAGCCCTTGTATTGCGGTGCGGCCGCTAGGTGTGGCAGTTTATGATAAAATCACTAAATTCATTTTGTTCCATCGATTTCTTTCCAAAACAGTGCTGTGTTTGCAATTTTTAGTGCTTCAGATTTAATTTGGATAAAGAATCTCGGCGACAAAATTTTTATTCAGTATCCATTTAAAAAACATGTGCAAACACAGTAAACACAAGAGCTGTTTGGATTTCCTTAGTTAATTAAAACAAGAGGTGAAATCCTTTTGCAGAGCGTGCATCAAGAATAACACAAAACAAAAATGTAGCACTATGCAAATCAGTTGCTACTTTGTCTATGGCAGATGCCAGTAAACACTATCAACCAGCGCCAAATATAAAGCTATGGAGCGTGTGCAAAAGATTATTTATAATATGCTCTCAAAGTATTTCTGTGCCTTACTTTAGGGACTGTTGCACCTATCTGACTTGGGCTGTTTATTTGCAGTTGTATACAGACATAGCAATAAAAAATAAATTATGTACACCTTACAAGAGAAAGTCCTGAATCACATGCTCATATTCCCTATTCAAACATTGACTGGCACAACAGTTCAGTTCATTAACCTCTTTTTCATGTAACTAATTAAACTAGCACTGTCACTGTTTTGCTGATTGTTCAATAGACATTTCAAGTTTTGTACCGTCAGCGTTTGACGCAGCACACAACAACATCAAATGATTGCGCAGCATTCCAGTTAATAATATGGATATTCTCAATAACAAGCAGTACTAACAATGCAAACAATCTCAACAGGTTTCTTAATACATAAATATAAAGAAACGAACTGGGTGAGCAGAGGCAGCTGGCCATGGCACCAAAAGCGAGTGACGTAAATGAACATCCAGATTTATCAACAAACATGCGACATAAGCGCTTGATAATGTGTAACAGTGATGCAAAGTGACAAATGCTTTTTTCAGGAGTAGCAATGGACATACGATAATTCAAACTCAGATAATCCAAACTGGATTCGTTTTAAGTATATATAAACATTTTTCACAGGCCTGACATGCTCAACTGCATTTAGAATATGCCTTATTCAAACAATCCAGAAAAGCATTTCGGCTACTTCTAACTTTCCATATACCCGTGCCTGGGTGTGCATATACATTTCAGAGAGGAGCCATAATTGTGTTTTTAGCCATGTTTAGCTGAACTTTTGCCAGTTCAAACCTCTAATAACCAAAAAAGACCCATGGTCCCTTGGAGTTTGAATTAACGCGGGTAACTCTAGCCCAAAAAGAGCATCTCATTTCAACAGGCATAGCATGAGCTAAGGATTGTTCAGTATACATAAAAAAGAATCACATTCTTTGCACACACTGAAAGCTAAATTACAACTTCGCTGATTATCTTAAAAAGCTCTCGCTTGCTAAAAGAGTAAATATGGTAGTTTGTAAGGACTAGATATGTGCTCTGAAATGCTCGCACTTAAAAAGTCTGCAAAGTTCTAAACTTTATGAGCACTTCCTTAAAGCACATGATTTTCAGTGGCTGCAAAAGAATGTTGCAAAAGTCCTCAATGCCACAAAAATGTGAACAAATTTTTTACAGTGCCAAGTGCAAAGTTTACACGGCACCGAAAATACGAGAGCGCTGCAATAAAATGTGTATTCCAAGTGAACTGTCTTTAAAAGCAGGCATCAGGCGCCAAAGAAGTAATGCTAATAAAGTCAACAACCGATTTTTCAGAAGCCCAAATTTTCGGACATGCCCGGTAATTCGGACGCCTTTGCAACACCACCACTTACCCCATAGAGCCAATTATAAGGACGTCTGAAATTTTGGATGCTGAAGCTTTTCGCAGTCCGATTATCTTAACTTTTTCGCCATGAATGTAGGTCCAAAACAGCAGTTATCGAAGTCACCACCACTGGCTGATTACCCCACAGCTTCGAGCCAGCGGACTCACAAGCTGACCCGCTGGCAGCTGCAGCCACCGTGAGAAAGCTACGCCTAGCTGCTCCGAAGTTCACTGCCAAACTTCCAGATATTCGGTGCTGTGCTTTTCATTGAAAAGATGGTGCCGACTCCGCGCTTTAGAGCAATTGACTCCGCATTTGTCGTCCTTGCCAATGGCCTCGAAATACAGAAAGCACAGCAAGTGTTAAGTGTTGCATAATGTCAGTTCCCAAACGTCAGCTTTGCCGCAATATGGGAATGTTACGCAGTCAAGCAAGCACTGTGTATTGCAGTGAAGGATACCAAGAATGGAAAAGGGCCACTGTCACGAGACCCGCTATGTATATAATAATACAAGCATGCACCCGCTATCTCCTGTCACAGTACAAGCACTGATACTCCTAATAAGTGTACTGGAAGGCCTTCAGAGCTACTTTTGACGTGCCTGTGGTGATTTGCACTCTTGGGGGCAGTAAAAGGCATGCATTCATTGTTTTTTTCGGACAGCCCGACTTTTTGGACTTTTTCGAGGACCCTAGGGAGTCTGAAAAATCGGACATCGACTTATTTTATTCTTGATATGACAATGCAACAACTTTCATCTTGCCAACAAACATTTTATAGGTTGCCTATAACTGTTCTTTCACCCATTTGATGAATCAGATTTGCTTAGCTAGGATGTCAAGTGTATTGTCAAAAGCTAGGTGAAAGGCAATTAACCTTTGCTGTCAATAAAACAGCCAACTGTCAGTTATAAATAGTACAAAGATGTCATAGCTACTGAGACAATAGGTGATCCTAAAGAAAGGTGCCTACTCTGCTATTATGCTACACAAAACTTCAAAACAAACGCACACAAACCAATTACAATGTGCAAACACATGCAGCTATGAAACGTGCATCCTGTGGGGTGACTGGTATAACGACATACATATAAAACAAATAACGTGCTTTTTGTGCGTAAGTAATGGTCAAAAAAGCATGCTTCAAGTGCTCAAAAAAAGAAAAAAAAAAGACATTTCAACAAGAACATGAGTCATGTAAACAACAAGAGCAAGAGCAAAATAACAGCTCGATGTACTTTGTAGCTTCCAATTCAAGCAGCCACAAGCATTCCCACAAACCGATAATGTACATGTTACATATAAAAATCGCTGTAAACACCGCATTTCTGCACATCTAAGTTTTTGAAGTGAACAATCTTCAAATGCTATTTCATTAGCTGCTTCTGGTATACCTAAAATTTATTTTTTTGACAAAAGGCAGTTGGCTTAGAGATCATTCCCTGCTTGATCATCACATCTGTTGTATTAAATGTGAGCACATAACGTTTACAAAACAAATTAACGCAATGTGTCGACAACACATATGAAAAGCCTGTCAACAGCACCAAACATTTCACAATTTGTGCACAGAACTTACACCTTTTGGAAAGTACTTACCTACACAATTATGTGAACTTACAGAAAAGCTGTCCCTTCACATATTATAGGCAGAAAAAAAAAAAAAAGACACTCTTGATGTCATGTGGTAGTACTTAATCTTTGAAACATGCCAGACGATGACCATGAAACTTCTTTTAAGGCACGGTTTGCCCATGCTATGTGGCCTGTTTGACTTAGCACCGACTTTGCCAAGTAGTCTACCTTATTTCCTAAACTATGCACATCATCTTTTGTTGAGGTAGTCTCGACAATCAGCTGCATGTTACAAATGCACAAGTTGATCCAATTATTAACAGCATTAACACATAACTGACAATTCAATTATACCAAGGCATGAAGCAAGCGCTGAAAATTTGAAACATATGCTTATGTAAAGCTAGATCAAGATCACATGTTTAGAATGAAGCCCATTAGCTAGTAGCAAGGCATACCACGACCATACACTCGGTATTCGGGGTGCAAATGTTCCTTTGTAGACATTTTGCATTTTTATAGGATTGAAGGAGAATGAGTTGCAAGGCACATTACAAGGCAGTGCACGCACAAAAGCGTGTTACAGATCTCCGGCAATGCATAACGACAATGTCCACATATTCAAACATCCTCGAAGTAGTGGTTTCACGACGCTCACTTGCAGTAAAGTAGTGCGAACGATTCCATGTAACAAAATGAAAAGTTTTAAAAGAACACATCTTTTCTGCCCCTCAGGGACACAAGTGAGAATTTGTATCGTGCTTGTTATTCCCTCTCCGGTATATGACATGCTTATGATATGCATGTGACAAAATATCTTATTCATTTTGTCAACTACCGTATCTAGGCTTTGCAAACTTCTTGTCATACCTTATATTTTACTCGGCTCACAGTTCAAAGCTGCCCTTTGTTCTTAAATGTTCTCTTGTAGGTTTCTTTTCTGCACACAAGTAGACAACCATTCAAGTCACACGCTTTCAGCCACACTGAAATCGAGTGAACATTTAAAGGCTTGAGAAAATGAAAAATCGAACTGCGCTAGCAAGCTCTTCTGCAATGAAGAAAAGGCTGCAGTCATGCATGCAGCAATGCTGCAAATGAGGAAAAAAAGAAAAGTGCAATACAAAATAGTACTGTAGTGATGTAATCATGCAGAATGTAATAATGTAAATATGTGAAAACCAAAAGAAAAAGCTCTGGATGCAACATGAAAGTTCTATGAACCCTAAAGGAGCAGAGACTAAAATTTTCGCTGAGCTTTCATAACTGAGCACATGTAATCAGTGATCACGAATCATGATACAGAATATTTCAATATAGAAACTGATCAAGAATTTCACACATCTTTTCTGAGATGTTTCTGGTTGCTAATCTGTCGTACATAGAACAATCAATAGCAACATGGCATCAAGGATGCTATGATGAGCATGAAACTGGCAGTCATTATAACTGTAAAGCAGTCAAGTAATAAAATGCAAGCATGCCCTTATGAATGCTTTCTCTATATTTGCATTTTATGCAGAATGCGGGTGCTTACTAAGTATTTACAGTTAACACAGAGAGAGAGAGGAGATAATATATTTAATAATGGTTCGAGGCCTACTCAGAAAAGCGGACAAGGGAAAGCAAGATACCGCAAGCATAGATAATTATGAAAGCTTCACATACGAAGCTCCGTAGAATGTTGTCTTTTTTAAGTCCATAGTCGGACCCAGTCCAGCCACAGGGTTACGGTCGACTCACTGAGACAAACTCCTCTGGACAAATTCTCCAATAAGCTTCACCAAACTCAACTTAAAACTGCTGATAAGATGTGAGCAAACTTCTAAACGACCTTACAGTCAACTCACTTTAAAACCAACTCTGTTGATAAAGTTGCCTGATAAGATTCAGTGAGCTCAGGTTGAACTTCTGGTAAGGTAAGTCAACTTCCAAGGAACTTCAAATTTCATCTGACCACTATGCTGACAACAAAGCTTCAAAAGATAGAAAATGCTTGTGCCATCTATTTCTTCCTTGTGTCAGTTATTGTGTTGTACTCCCTATAACAGATGGTTGGTTAACAGGTTGCCAAGCTTGTCATGCATATGTCTAATGTACATTTGTAGCTGTAGTAGTACATGACAAATCTCCAACACTGCATAATTTATGCAGCAGCTTCCAGGACCTTTACATTTTGGAGAGAAGTTGTACTCCTGAGATAAGTTGTACTGTAGCCAAAGCAAGAAACACATAGAAGAAAAGGATTGTACCAAAAAAAGAAAAAGGCAAGAAAGAAAGAAAAATGAAAATGAAGGCTGACTCTGCTCCTTTAAGGGTCCTACATTACGAGTAAATGGCTCATTCCAGCTAAGCACCTGAAAAGAGCACAGATCTGTCTTCAAAGTATGCTACAATGCAGTCCACTTATGATGATGAGGGGTTCAGAAATGCTGATCATTAAACCACCTTTGTATAACTGGGTACCTTCAGTAAATGAATGTAGTAGACAATAGACATCATAACCCACAGATGTCACAAGTAGACCGCACTGCATACCCTACATCACATTATATAGTCCTTCTTCGTGTATAACCTGCTGCTTTTGTTGCAATGAAAAATTAGGCTGTGTTTAAACGTTAAGCTCAAACAAACAAAAAAATGGGCGGCATCAAGCTACCATAATTAACAAATGCAGAGGGGGAGATCAGCGAAATGAGATTATTTGACACTGTAACAAACTCTGTGCAGCGGTGACTGTGTCCATGTGCCTGTGTGGCTTTGAGCGGTGACACTTAAGATATGGCCTCTGCGAATGCTATGGCTACGGCTATGGCTGTTACAGTACACAAAAAATGCCCAGTGTGTGCTCAAAAAAGTCCCCGAGACTAGCAAACAGCACCATGTACAGTGTCACACCAGATAGGTTTTCTCCAGAGAGTTGGTCAGCTCAGCCAGCGACTTCTTCAGTTGTGCATCCATGCCATCAGCCTCAATGCTCGGAGCTGTCACAAAGGTGTTTCCTGTAAGCAAGCATCAGACAATGAGGCAAAACTTCAATTAAAGCTTGTAAGACAAGTACAACACTTTTGCTTGCAGTTTTTTAGTGGGTTTTTAGCGTGCTTAACAAACATGCTACACAAGTGTTTTGCATTCCACTGAGGTTAGGAATCGAACTCGCGACCTCAAGCTCAGTAGCCAAATGCCACAGTCACTGAGCTACTGGGGAAGGTAAGATGGGCACATCAGCCTTGCAGCCTCTGTAAAAGGTACGTCTCCGAGTAGAAACAGTCTGCCAAAACTACTGGTGCTTTTACTTCATTGGAGGTGTTTATTTTAGCTGTTCACATTGACTGATTGACTCACAGGGTTCAACGAGAGAGGCCGTAGTGGAGGGCTCTACACTATTTTAACTACAGCTTAGATGACTTATAACGTAATCCCTTATAGTGGAGAACCGGCTATAACATGGCCTTTTCTGGCTCTCATTTACCCTCCTACAGAACTACATATATACACATACCGCTTATACTGCATCCGTGCAAGACGAAATACTGTTATAATGTGGCTTCTGCGGGAAAATCCTGCAGACAAACGCGATAGTAAGCACGCTTCTCAGCGAGGTGTGCCGGCCGATACGAGGGGATAGCGACAAGGAAAATGCGGAGGAGGAGATGCAGAGAGAACGAACAAGGAACAAAGAAGAAGAAGCAGAAGAAACAACTAAGGGCAGTGAGCTGCAGGCAAGCGAAGGTTGCCTTTAATATAACCTAGGCGATGAAGCCTTCACTCGGCTACTCAGTTTATATGGTGTTCTGCAAACTAATTCAGAGCTTTTGGACTTGACATCTACATGCAAGCGAGCTTCCGCCATTCCTACCAGTATGCGCACATACAAACTTGGTAGGTGTTCGCAGCAGTTGCAGCGGCTGATTGCTTGAGAAACCAAACTATTTTTCACATGCTGCTGTCAGTTCAGCCTATGTGCGTGATGCCATGCCCAGTCTCTATGGGATCGTCTACGAGAACAAACCTATGAAGGGCGAGCTTCTCACGACAGCATGCTGCCTGACACTCCCTCTGGCTAAGCTTAAGCAATGTACTTTGTTGGGAGACGGGCACACAGGTTGCGGTTTAGTGCAGAGTCAACGAAATGCTTCGCAGTGGCTGTATGGCACTTGGAAAGCGGAGGAACCACCTCAACAACCTAAGTGAGGGCACGGGTGGCACAGGCAATGGTGGCAACTCAGTTTACAGTTGTCATGTTTCCGACATTCCGTGCACTCGAATCAGCCCTGTACACAGTCTCAAATTTCTGTCGATGTTCTACATTAGTTCTCCGGAGTTGGTGGCGGCGCTGTGTAAAATTTTGAACAATCGAGCAGGTCTGAAAATTTAGTCGACGACTTACTTTCCCTTGCGTCAATTTTTTTTTAATGCAAAGCATTTCTTTGCTTAGTCCAAAGACCATCCAAGGTCACAGAGTTTGTTGTCGTTGCATGCGCACCTTCATGTGTCTGCTTGCTGGCCACTATTGACTCGGCCACTCCTTGCTCCATGCGCGCGCTCTTCCATGTGCCTGCTCGCACCTCTCCTTGCTCCACTCACCACTATGGGTGTGCGCTATGGGTTGCGCTAGCTGCCCTATGTTGCATGTAGGCCTGTACTTACAGATACAACAATGGGTCCTCGAAAGTATTAAGCAGAAGAGGAGTGTAAGAGCGTAATGGTACTGCAGAGACTACAGAGGTATGCAATGTGTACCGAAGTGGTGAGGCAAGAGGCGAACAGAGGAGCCGACGAGATACGTGCGGCTGTGGAGCATGCGCAAGAAGAGAAGCAACGTGTGGCCGAAGAACAGAGGTGCACCAAACGAACGGTCACTAAACAGGTGGCCGAGAGGAACTGGTGCCGGCTGGAGGACTGCCATTTGCGGGGTGCAGACGCATATTTCCAAAATCCCTTCGTCGAAGACGAATCTGGTGCGACATTTAGTTTCTGCAACTGCCTCTGGTTCAGATCGTATGTCATCTGGGTGTCGTGGCCTGCACATGTGGCGGTCCTCGAGTGAGTGTTTTTCTGGGATGATGCAAGTTCGCTTGGGCTTTGTGCTATGCGCAGGGAAGAAATGCTTTGCATTGACTTAGCTAATGATTGAGGATGGTTCCTGCCGTAATGTTTTTTTGTGTGTGTGTGAGTTACTCTTTTTTTTTTTAATGCGAAGCTTAATGCCTCAGGGCACACAGGGGTATGGGATGCGGGCGAATAGAAGTGTGTGTTACTTTGCCTGCTTCGTGTGAAGATCGCTAGTCCTCGGATATTATAACCTTTCAATGTTCACAAATTTCCGCATCCAAACAGCCCCGTCAAGTGCTTCAATTCCCAGATACACTGAGCTGCTTGGTCTACATGTTTTGCACATGTGCAGCCTTCAAAAAATGTTTTTGTTATAGTGTGGTACCGCTTATGGTGCAGATATTTGTGACTCTGGCAACTTATGCTATAAGTGGTCTATGCTGTAGTACACAAGTGTTTTTGAATTCTGCCCCCATGGATGTGGCTTGGAATTGAACTCGTGACCTCAAGCTCAGCAGCAGATCACCATAGCTGTTTACAAAATTGGAAATTTTGCCACAATGCATAGCAATTCTTGCCATCTAAATGTGTAGCAGTGTTCTACTACATTCGTAGCTATAGCAAGGCTCTACAATACATTTTTTTCTAGTATGGTACTTGTGGACTACGGGCTGACCTTACTTGCAGTCATGTGCCTTGCAAAAGATTCATCCAACATGGCTTGAACACGCTGCCGTGTGGCTGCACTCTGCGTAGGTACAGGTGGGGCTGCCCTCTTCACTGGACTCATGGGCCAGCTGGGCAGGTGCTCTGGGAACAGAGGCACTCGGTATGGTGTGGACTGGCTTTGGCTTGGCGGCTTCCGCCTGCGCGCACACGAATCGGGACGCTCAGAAACACCACTCCTGACAAGGTTGCTTCCATCTCTGCCACTCCACAGAGTGGCCCTAAAAGGAAAAAAGTTTAACAGATCCAACGCATATGTGGGAATTGGTGTCAAGTGAAACTTCCTTCGATGTTCGTGCAAATGTTATATAAAGGTAACACTATAGTGCTATAATATATAGACTAGTGTGCCCACCACCGGGCGTCTTTAAAGGGAGGCGCTGGGCACCACCGATTGACACATGATTGACACAATGATGATGATTATTATTTATCGGTGTCCCCTTTGAAACTGGGCAGCGACAAATAGTCACCTAGCCTGCTTGAGTTAATCAGGTATGCTGCACATCTTTTTCATTCTGGCATTTTCATATACATCTCCATAAATCTTTTTTTTTTTTTCTTCCTCAAAACTTTTCTACCTACCTTGTAGCTACCTTTGCCTGTAACAGATCCGGTCATATCAATGTCTTCCCTGCCTTTTTCCAACAATACTTTAAATGTCTTTTGCTATCTCGACTGCTGACCGGTTGATGCTTCCGTCCACTTTAAATCCAAGCGCTTCTGTGAGGTTTACATTACCTACGGGTCTCACTGGGTGAATCCCTTCACATTCCATTAGGATGGGCTGAGTGATCTCTGGATTTTTGCTGCAGCATACACACGCAACAGAAAGTGGACCTGGAAAAGCCCTAATGGTGAAACAAGAAATGAAATTGTTTTGACACTTTCTGCCGATCCCAGCATATGTAGGATGTAGAAGTGTCAAGTAGGGTAAAGCGCAGTGATCAAAGGTTAGTGAGGGCTAGGATTCACCTCAATTTGAAGGAACAAAGAGTAAAATTGGTCAAGAAGAAGCAGGCCAACCTAGAGGCAGTAAGGGTAAAAGCCGACAAATTCAGGCCGGTACTTGCAAACAAATATGCAGCCTTAGAACAGAGAGATGAAGATGACATAGAGGTAATGAATGAAACCGTAACTAGGCTGGCTTTAGAGGCAGCAAGTGAAGTGGGAGGCAAGGCACCAAGGCAATGAGTAGGCAAGCTCTCCCACGTAACAAAGGGCCTAATAAAAAAACGACAAAGAATGAAAGTGTCCAACTCAAGAGAGAAAATAGAATTCGTGGAACTGTCAAAACTGATCATCAAGGCGAAAAGAAGGGATATTCGAAATTATAACATGAGAAAGACTGAAGAAGCCATAAAAAATTGATGCAGCCTGAAATCAGTGAGAAGGGAACTTGGCACAGGCCAAACCAAGAAGTATGCACTGAAAGATAAGCAAGGTAATATCATCAGCAATCTCGAAGGTATAGTAAAAGCAGTGGAAGAATTCTACACTGACCTGTACAGTAGCCAGAGGAGTCAGGATACCTCCTTTCGAAGCAGTAATGAACAGGATACAGAAACTCCCCTTATAACTAGCGATGAGGTAAGAAGGGCCTTGCAAGACATGAAACAGGGAAAGTGGCAGGAGAAGATGGAATAACAGTCGATTTAATTAAAATGGAGGAGACATAATGCTTGGAAAACTGGCAGTTCTCTTAATGAAGTGTCTATCCCAGAAAACAGGAAGAATGCAAACGTTATACCAATACACAAAAATTATAGGCTCATTAGATTACTCCCAATATTATATAAATATTCACCAAGGTAATTTGCAATAAAATAAGGGCAACACTGGACTTTAGCCAACCGAGGGAACAGGCTGGCTTCAGGAAGGGTAGTACTCTACAACTGATCACAACCATGTCATTAATCAGGTAACTGAGAAATCTGCAGAGCACAATCAGCCTCTCTATATGGCTATCATAGATTGCGAAAAGGCATTTGATTCAGTAGACATACCAGCAGTCATAGAGGCATTATGTAATCAAGGAGTACAGACCGCTTATGTAAATATCTTAGAAAATATCTACAGAGATTCCACAGCTACCTTAATTTTACACAAGAAATGTAGGAAGATACCTATAAAGAAAGGGACAGACAAGGATACACAATCTCTCCAATGCTATTCCCTGCACGCTTGGAAGAAGTATTCAAGTTAATAAACTGGGAAGGCTTACGAGTAAGGATCGACGGTGAATATCTCAGCAACCTTCGGTTTGCAGATTACATTGTTCTATTCAGCAATACTGCAGACGAGTTACAACAAACGATGGAAGACCTTAACAGAGAGAGTGTAAGAGTGGGGTTGAAGATTAATATGCAGAAGACAAAGATAACGATCAATAGCCGAGCAAGGGAACAAGAGTTCAGGATCGCCAGTCAGCATTTGGAGTCTATGAAGAAGTATGTTTACCTAGGTCAATTAATCACAGGGAACACTGATCATGAGAGGTAAATTCATAGAAGAATAAAAATGGGTTGGATCGCATACAGCAGACATTGTCAGCTCCTAACTGGAAGCTTACCATTATCATTGAAAAGAAAGGTGTACAATCAGTGCATTTTACTGGTGCTGGCATATGGGGCAGAGACTTGGAGACTGATAAAGAAGCTTGAGAACAAGCTAAAGACCGCCCAAAGAGCGATGGAATGAAGAATGCTAGGCATAACGTTAAGAGAGAGAAAGAGAGCAGTATAGCCGCTATTCTAATTGACATTAAGAGAAAGAAATGGAGCTGGGCAAGTCATGTAATGCGCAGGTTAGATAACCGTTGGACCATTAGGGTTACAGAATGGGTACCAAGAGAAGGGAAGCACAGTCGAGGACGGCAGAAGACTAGGTGGGGCGATTAAATTAGAAAATTTGTGGGTGCTAGTAGGAATCAGCTGGCGCAGGACAGGGGTAATTGGAGATCACAGGGAGACGCTTTCGTCCTGCAGTGGACATAATATAGGCTGATGATGATGATGACACATGCCTCATCTTGTAGCGAATATTTGCTCCGGTATGTTTTCGTCCTTAAGCAACTAGCTCGTCTCAAATAGCAACGTACCCTTTGCGTTATCGTACAGGTTTTCATTTCAAATTTTTTTTCTTCCCATTCTTGTAAATCTGCACGGTCTTTTTTGTTTCCATTCTTTGCATTCAATGTCCAGTCTCTGTTTCTCACTTTCTTTCCAACGACTTGTGGTTGTTTACATTTTCAATTGCCCTGTACTTGGTTGCCCACTTTCTTGACCTCTTCCTCCATTCTGTGTCCACACTTTTCGGGTACAGATAGTTGTGCACTTTAGCTACCCATTTATTTTGATCCATGTTCCTGAGTCTTTCTTGAAGACTAATATTGCTCTGCACTTCTCTGACGTCAAAACAAGTCCAACTCACGTCACCCTGCATTGCCTCATTTGTGCGTTTTACCGTGGGCTAGCAACAAAGCTAACTGGCCTACCGATCTTCAGATAACTTCCAACACTGACAAGATACCCGATTTGAAGCACAGAATGGCATTTACGAACATCAGCGCTGGCACAATTACTCTTTTCCAGATTCCACGAACCACTTCATATTTATTGTGACCCCAACGTACTCTACGTTTCATTATTGCAGCACTCTGCTTCCCCTTTATTTTCAGATTATTTTGGTGGGTGCCTCAGTAAGTCTTCCTTTCGTTTACGTATTCGCTGAGGCATTTATGTTGCTCAACTGGGTATGACTTGCTGTTCAATTGACACCACATAATTACTTGTCGCTTCATTAAAGATCATAATTTCCGATTTTTCTGTGCTAAACTTAAGCCCCAGATTTGTTGCCGCGTCGCCAGAGATATTCGCTACTGTCTGTAAATCTCTTACACTCTCCGCTAGTAGCACTATGTCGTCTGCATACATCAGTCCGAGGACCATCTGTTGCACCATTTGTCCATGACGCATGTAGGATAAATCAAACTATCATTAACTGTTTTACAGTCGTTTTTCTATGCTCTGTGGCACAGTCCCTACAAGCAATGCTGTCTGGAGGCCACCCATGGTATTATGGCAACAAAATGTATGATCGTTTGCTAGTGAGAAAAAGACTTTTGTTATTTAATAATCATGCAATTATGTCAACAAACAAGAATTAAAGCTACGCTCCGGGCACGGACACATTCTGCAATGTGCAGCGAGCAGGACACCTACACAGCCAGTAATGCAGTGCACCACTGGTGGCAGGCATCAATATTGGTGCCACTCTGGCACCTGCGCTTAGCACATTATGTAGTCAGGATATTCTAGTAATTATAGTAATGCTAATGATCAAAACGTTTGAGCAAAATGATGCAAATAGAATACAATTTCACACTGACATAACACTAATGAACCAAATGCAATGTGATGTTTATCCAAATATAACACAGTCTTGCAAATGTAACACAATGATGCAAATGCTTTGATGCAGGTATGGCATTTGCTTCAATGTGACAAAAATGACGTTCTAACGCGATAGCGTTAAGGCATTGAAATGCCTTGGCGTTGAAGAAAATTCAGCGTCTGTGCCCAGCGTCTGACGTTGTGTCGGCAAAAATATTTTTGAGCCATGCATACCCAGGCCCTCCATGTGCTGCAAGAAAGTTACTGAACTGATTAAATTTCGCAAGCTAAAATATGTAGAAAAATCTTAAAGTACGACTTACATACAACCTACAGACATGATAGCGTCAGATTGTAATTTGAATATACGAGAAAACATAGTTCTGTTAGGCGAAAACTCAAACAAACCCCTTTTCCAGCATTTCTACTATTCATAAACCGGCCACAGCATCTGCCATTTGTGCGCGCTGGTGTGCAAATATCTTGGATGCCACGGAGCAGCATGCCCGGTTCCTTGCAACACCTCCAGATGGCGCTTGCCTCCACTGCGATGCAGTGGAGGCAAGCGCCATCTATAGCAAGAGCTTGGCGGCACAAACCACCGCCCCGTTCCAAAGGGGACGCTCATAACATCCATCCACCCATCCGCAGCCCATGGAAGAGGCGGCATTTCTACCAGAAAGCTTGCCTTTGTGCATAGCGTTCGTTGCCCGCGTTTCCCGGTAAACATAACGGTTACATACGCTGCAGTTGCCAGGAAGCGTGAGAAGCAGTCAGGGATCTTTGGTGCTATCGGCATTCCGCTCTTAAGGTGAAGCTTAGTATCCTCCAAATTTTTATTCCTGCCAATTACATTTGACAAACGGAGTGATGGGTGAATAAAAACAAGAACATCTGCTCATCTGCTGTACATACAGTAGTAAAAGCATGCCTATAATAGTAAAAGGAAATGTGATGGTGACTACAGCAATGCAGTTGAAGTGCTTGGCAAGGGCGCATTGCAAGCCGCTGTGACCACATCGCAATTCTCATTTGCGATGCCCTGGTCCACATTTCTTTGTTGCCATAACAATTTTTAATTCTTCACATTTAAAGTAAGCCACATGATCAGCATTACATTTGACTGATTTCACACGATGATTGTTGTTAAGGGGTTATAAAATTGTGCTGTGATGTCATGCAGCTATCACATTAAAATGCCATAACTTTCATAAGAAAAGATCAAGGACAATGGTAAGTTCGGCCTGTGTGTTGGAGAATGGATCATCAATGAAATTACCTGGGAAAGCTCTTGTTGGCTGACACATCCGCCTTCTTAACTTCCTCTGGCGCATCCTTTTTGGATGACAACCAGCTATAATGGAGATCTGGCTCAGAGCTGAGGTTTCTTTGCAGATTGCTGATCTCTGCCTGTAATATAACACAACTGAAATGAGCAAAACATCCTTGAACACAACTGGGCATAACATAATCAGTCTTAAGGCCCTTGCATAACCTTTGCAAAACAATGCATAAACTAAGAGCATGCCAAACTGTGGTGAATGTGTCTGCAAGCTTTTTCAAGGCAATCAAAGAAGAGCTATCACTTCAATGCTTACCGACAGGTCACTCCTGTACTTTTCAAATAGAAAGTCCTGTTGCCCATTGTGTTCAAAACGTTTCGGACGTGTTTCTTCGGGCTCGAGCCTCTCAGGTTGTGCCTGTACACAAATCCAAGAAGAAAATGAACAGAGGGCATAGCACACAAAAAGTGTTGGTCTAACTGACATAAACACAGCCACACAGTGCAGGCCAGTGTGGAAGACAATGACTAATTTGCAAAAGAGGGCATTGATTGCCCTTGTTCTTTCAATCAAATCAAGAAAGCACACAAGGGAACAAGTGAGATCACTGAGAGGCAGGTTATTTATGGCACCTTTAGCTGGGAATATTCAATTACAGCAGAGGGTTTCGACACAGCCCCATGTTTGGCTGGTTGAGGAAAAGTGCGACCGATGTGATCGGCTAGTTCCATCCAGGTGATCGGCTCCAATCTAGAGTGCTCAGAGGTGTTCCAAATATACCGTTGGACAGACTCCGAGATCTGGCCAAGCTATGGTCACATGACGTCTGCTTCTGCAGAAGTTACTGTGATTGCATAACATGACAGCACCCAGGCAGTTCACTTCAATCCAAATTTGTGCATGCTACTTGCTCCAAGCAATACACCAAGCAATACGTGGTAAAATCAGCCTTCACTTACTTTCATATAAAGCTGAGGACGAAGTATTAGAGATGGTTTGTTGTTATCTAAATCAGCTGTTCGTTTTAAAGCCTATGATTTCACTGAGCTGAAAACGTGTTTTGATTTCTATTAACCGTGTAGACTCGTGTAAGGGTCGCACTTTTTTTTTTTTCGTAATTCTGATGAGGTGTGGCCATTACACTGTACTGAACCTTTTGGTCCAAACGGCGCCGTTGCAGCTGGCGACTTGTGCACACCCTGGATCTTCGGACGTACCATTGCATCAGAGGTCAATGCGCACCTCTCGCCATCTAGTAGCGGCATGTGGAAGTATGCAGCGTGCCAAAATTCACCGATGTGCCTGTGTGTGTGGCATCGGGGCACCAAACGCGATTGCTTCTCCATCAAAACTCCTCCCCCCCCCCCCCAGATTCTTGGGCTGCCAAGTTGGGGGCGTGGGCCCTTACACGGGTGCGGCCTTTACACGAGTCTACGGTACCACGTGGCACCAAAGCGTTTAGCAGTGGTTATGCATTGGTGACATGGAATGCCCTAAAATTGTAATTCTTAACTGCTTCATTAATTCCCTTCTACAATTCAGCACACAATGCAGCGCTGAAGTGATCTTGTTGCATGCCTATCATGGTTAAGTGCAGAGGCAGCACATGTGCATCACACTGACACATCCCACAAGGCTAGAACGATTTAATAGTCTGTGTTCCTCGTATGTGCATTGAGTATCAGTTTACTGTGAAATGTCAAGGTGCACAAACAACAGCGCTGCAATCGTGCATATTTGTGGAACTTGCTCAAGCCTCAATTTTCATACTTCTCGCATTGTGGCATCGCCCAGAAACACTGAAGTGTGCTCAGCTCAAATGCTTTGCTTCCAGCTGGACCAAGAGGGGCTGAGGATTTGGCTGCTCTAAGGTAGAGGACTAGCAGTGCGAATGGCCAAAGATACCACAGTGAGCGTTACAGAGTGAGGCCTGACGTCACAGTTATAGAGCAACTATGGTTTCAGTACCAATTCTGATGTTCCACTTCACAACAGCGCTTGCTGACACGTCTGCAGTTAACACTTAAGCAGCTAACACCTCAGCAGTCCAACTGTTCACTAACAACTTCACAACTCTTGCCACTACGTGCACAAAGTGAAGTCATGCAGAAATACAACAGCTTTATGTGCGTGCTCATGCATGTATTAATACAGCTATAATTGGAATAAACTTACCATAAAGCCCAAGGTTGACTTGAGCAGCTCTTCTCGTGCCATCTGCTGCCTGATCTGTTGCATTTCTAGGCAGTAACAAAAGCAGCAAGTTTTGACAGGTAAGTGCTGGCTAAAGAAATGTGAGACACGACAGGACGAGAAAATACATTAAAGTTGTTGCTTTTCACATTCACGCTGCATACTTTGTTACCGTGTCAAAACTTCAAGTCAGTGAGAAAACATTCATGAGAGGGCATTAGGATGCACAATCCAGGGAGGGCAAAACAGAACAGACAATCAATTGAACACTGCAACAAAAATATAATCAGGTGCAAGAAAGTTGAATGGGAGTGCTCCAATATTAACAGAAAGCACAGAGTTAGATTGCCGCATGCTGACAAGCATTTGCTCCCCGCTGCCGGCGCTTTTCCTGATAGCGTCGTCCCAGTGCAGGCAGAGCGCACGGTCGTCCAAGCCGCGGGGGCGGAGCGCACGCGATAGCGTGGCTGGCCTTGCTTAATTCATACTGCCGATGCGACGATATCGTGGACATATGTGGCATGAAACAGTATCATGCAATTTATGAAAATGAATTGTTCTCTCATTTAAGTTTGCTTTTTTTGATTGCCCGATAATTCGGAAAATTCTGCGGCCCCTTTCCGTGTAAGAAAAATCGATCAGCGACTGTACTTATTTCCATAAAAGGTAGAATTTCAATAAAACGAAATTTCGATATAACAAAGCAAATTGCCGATTTTACCGACTTCGTCTTATAGAGGTTTAACTGCATATGATGACGATGATAATATTTATTTGCATCCAGTTTGAAACCGGGCAGCGACAACGTCATCTAGCCTGCTTTGTCTAATCGGGATTTATTATGTCTATCTCAGCCTAGCATATCACTCATCTCTCCTTCCCGTTTTCTTTCTTCATTAAAACATCCACCTCAATATTGTACAGCCACCTATGCCTGTAACAGCTCTGGTTCTGTCTATCTCTTCCCTGACTTTTTCGACCAATACTCTAAATGTCTCTTGCTTATCTCAACTGCCTGACCAGCTAATATTTCCATCTGCTTTTAATCCCAACACTTTTGGAAGGTGGACGTTGCCTACGAGTCTTATTGGGTGAATATCGTGGCATTCCATTACCATGTGCCGAGTCGTTTCCAGACTTTTGCTGCAGCAGACAGGTGCCTGATCCTGCTGCAAATATTTGCTCCAAAATGTTGTGCATTTGTGCACAAAGTGCGACCTTCAGACCACCTGAAGGCAGTTACTAGCACAGAGCACAATCTGTGCTTAGGCATTGCTCTTGCAAATACCTCCTGTGCCAGTGCTTTTGATACTTTAATCCCCACAGAGCTTTCTTTGTGTAGAATTATATCCACATATGCTTCCTGAAAATATGCTATACACCAGAACTGTTCTAGGGACCTGCAATGTAACTTTTACTGCTGGTTCCTGAAAGATAAAAATCTCAACTTCATGAAAGCAACAGCTTAATAAAGTTTTCTGTTGCTAGTATGGCTTCATTAAATCATGGCTTAGCTGTATTTCTAAAATTAACCAAGTATGCTATAAGAATGATCCTTCTGTATCTTTTGATAACCGACTGATGTTGTAACAGTCATTTGAGTCATTTGAATTGACTACAATCAAGACTTCTACGAATCTACTTTCAATGAACTTTGATCACCAGAATAAATGACCAGCATCCAACGACATCACATAAGATGGGAAGATTGGTGTTGTTCAGCCTCCTACCAGATTTGAGGTCGCTAATGTCCAAATCCATTCGGTAGTGGCGGTCAGACTCAATCTTCAGAGATAAGAGGTCAATCTGAAACATCAAGGTAAACCACTAAGCACAACATAAATGAATATGGCAGCCGCGACATGTCCAGATGTAGTGAATTGACACATATAGAAGCGCTGCCAAATTTATCAACGGAGGCACACATACCTTTCTTTGAAGCTCTGACACATGGCGGTCAATCTGGTGATGACTCGTGAAGCCATCTCGATCAAAAGCATGGTTCAGACTCTGCAGAACAAGGAACGATTTGCCAATTTAATCCAGCAAAGCTCAGTCAAAGGAAGTGAATGTAAATTTAGAACCATTAATTTGTTTGGCTCACCTTAAGCTTTTCCTTTATGCCTTTAAGCTCCGACTTATACTTAAGCAGTGCCCTCTTGCTCCTGCATAGGAATAAAAGACACTGAATTCATGGACACAAAAATGTAAGCTTTAAAGCGTTGCATGATTTCAAGAAGCAAAGCTAAAGCAATTCAGGGTTTCTACGCTGGACCATCAGCCATCTTGGTTGCTTCGTAAAACTGCAGACAATCTGTAAATACATGTTCGTTTATCTCTCTACCTGTGACAATACTTAAACAGTTTCCCTTGTTGTTTACCGGCAGTTGTGATAGTTGTGGGTGTATGCTAGTGGTTTGTTGATTTCCCTTTTATGGCTTTTGCTTGCTGAAAAGCCTTTTTGATATGACACAGGTGCTGATCATTTGATTTTCAGTTATCACAACCTATTTATGTATTAAAATAAATTAATGCTTCGAAATTAAGGAAGTTACAAATGTCTACAAGAAAAACGCAATTAGTTCAACATGTAGGGCCCTTGAACTTATTTTTTGTTCCATGATAAAACGGCTTCAAACAAAACACACACATAACCTCACCTTTTGTGATGGCATTCTAATAATAGTGTGCATTTTATTTGACGGAAAACATGTGGCACATTTTTCTGATGATGAGCTTTCACTGGCACCAAGAGCAGTTGTCGCTTGCATGTTTTCTATGCCCTTATGTTCCTTCAATAAATCAGTTGATACCGTATCTACTCACATAATGATCGCACTTTCTTGTCAAAAAATTGCCGCAAATTGAGGGGTGTGAACATTACGCGGGTTAAATTTCCTGCGAGAGGAACAATTTTTTTTTTTTCATTCCGCATTTGCTGCGGGATGACAACAGGTCAACAAACAGGCGGCTGCCGCTGTAACAGTGCCGGACACCAAAACAAAAATGGCGGCCAGTGGAGCAATCCGAACACGGCGATTTCTTTTCACAGTTTCTTCCGTATCAGTAATGAATAATATCGTTAATATCGGCAAGTCTGCGAAAATAGCATAGCCATGTCCACTTTGAGGGGACAGAAACAGAGATGGGTGTGCTTAGCTGCCAGTGACATAGAAACACATGGCGGGTATGCTGCGGAAACTGCGGCATTTGTCTTCACTACAATCCTAATACGGCACATTTCCGCTAAGAGTGGGCGAATATCTTAGCTGTGTTACAAGTGTCGGCGTTTGAATAGGGTACACTTCTAGTGTATAAGTGTAAACGCGGCTACTATCATTGTCGCTCGCGATTTGTTGCGTGCTCAGAGTACAGACGAGAAGAACCGAAAGGCACCTTTTTTTTGTTGTTGTTGTTTGACCACAACCATTATAAAGCCTACAAATAATAAAGCCAAGGCAAGTTTGGTTGTAGCTTTTTTTTTCCATGGAAGCGTGGAATGAAAAGAATAAAATGGGGCATTTGCTTAAGTATGTTTGGTGTGTGCAGACTGCTTGGTACGTCTTGAAGAGTCATTCACGTAGCATTCGTCAGCATTCGACAGATGGTAAGCGCAATCCATCATTAGCTAGACTTGGCACATGACGCATCGCTGCGGCAATTTTGGGGTGCGATCATCACACAGGAAAGAAAAGAAAATCGAATTTTAAGGACAAAATTCAGGGGTGTGATCATTACGCGAGTGCGATCATTATGCAAGTAAATACGATAGTCAGCACTTGTGTCAGTCGCTTCTTGTTCCGTGTCATAATATTTGTGTTGCTTTTTCCCTCATGAAAAAAAAATAAATATGTATATACATCTGCTTCCAACAGTCAACACAATAACTTTATCTTGTTAGAACAACAAATTGATCTAAACATGGTTCAATGGATACTGAGCATGACAAATGCCTCCAATACCCTGCATTTGGATAGAAGTTCTGTGGGTAAAAAAAAAGATAACTTGAACTGGTGGCCAAGAACATTGTTCCAAGGCACAGTTAGAATCCAAAGTTCGTGGAGTGTTGGGTATGACAAGAAGCTAAATATATTCCGCAGCTTGATGTTTGGATTATATAGGCAAACAACATAGTGTTGCACAATTTTATTGGCTACAGTTGCCAACTCAAATGAAATTCAACATTTTCATAGATCTCGCAATCTGTAAATTTTTGATGCCAACTGTACAATTACAAACCCACCTGTATCTTTCCTTTGCCAGCTTTGCATCTCCTAATAAGCATTCCTTGGTGAGACTTGTGGGGTTGGCAGACTGCTCCTCAACCTGGGCCTGTCAATGAATGTCCACTTAAAACAGGTCACATATCACTTGGTACCATTGACATTTATTTTCCCCACAAACACCTTATGGTATTGTTTTTGGTTGAATGTTATATTCAATATAGACGGAAAAAGAAAGGGAGAAGATGATTCTGCTGTTTTGTGTGACAAGACAGTCAAACTGTGCCAGAATGAGAAGATGCAAATGAGAATAGTAAAGCTATATGAGTGTGTGTAAGATAAGGAGCACCATAGTGCGCTTGATTACAATTTTGATGTACGGTACACCATTTGTTGTACTGGAACATGAACTGCTCCCTTACATGAAATTCATGAGCAAGAGTCCTCCATATCTTGCATCTGTGCTTCCATTGTAATGTTCATTTTCCATCTATCAATGATCGAAACAAATTTAAAGGCCAAGATTGTGGAAAGACCCATGAAATTGTCCAGAAGCAAGGTTTCCAGCAAGAATTCTGGCATTCCAGTGTCTAATTTCATTTTGTTACCACATTATTTCATTACATCATTCCACATAGCTTTACTTCTCACTTTGTTTCTTTTCTTCCTTAACTATGCTTACCTCTGTTTAGTAGATTCACTTCAACCTATAGGTTTGTTTTACAGACATTGTCAACTACACATCATTGATACACCCCCACCAGTCCCAAACTAAGGAGAAGTCAGCTTAAGTGAAAGCCAGTCTTGTCACGCTGTCAAATGTCCGAGATCACCAGGGACATATGAATAGTGATTTTTGAAGCCAAATTGAGCATGAATAGAACAATGATTACACTCGATTGAACACGAATAATGATGACACCAAGTTTAATATGAATAGAAAATGATGACAATGAGCCCAGTACAAGCTGAACTATAATGGCACCGACTTGCATCAGACAGATTCCGAATAACAACCAAATATGATTTAGAACATTTCAAGTTTTGTCATTTCACAAGGGTGGATTTACATTCCTGGTCCACTGACTTGCAATTTCACAATTACGTTTTGTTTCAAGTTCATTCATCAACCATCCCAACGTCAGTGCAAATTATTTCAAAAATTAGTCAAGAAGAAACTATTATTTGCAATTTCGAATAGCAGTTATTCAATTCAAGGCTGAAGCTAACTGCAGTCTAAGTTGTTTGCATTAACCCAACCCTTCCTATGCTCTTTTTAACTATAGCAGCATGCACTCTGTGCCCCTCCTCAACTTATGGCATGGCCGCCGATATTATGAACATGCTTACCATGCTGCAGGCCCGAGTTCGATTCCTCAGAGAGGTTAGATATGCAGTCATCATATTGAGGCCAAATGGACAACCAAATTGGGGTAAGGTAGCCAAAGAAATGCTCTCACGTTTAAAGTCTTTTAGCTATGGCACGCCCAGAAAATCAAGAATTCAGGCAAGCGCTCTTCTACTCACAGTGTAAGTAGGTCTTGTGGCTTCATTCCGGAGACTCTCGCGCCTGCACACCTCGTTCTTGAGGTCGGTCAGTGTTGTGGCCAGGTTGTTAAGCACAGATGTGATGTCAGCATCTGGCTGGTTCTCGCCGAGGTCTGCCGAGATGCGCCGCAGGCAACCGGCACGATCTTTCCTTCGCAGGGAAGCTGTCTGCTCCAGCATACCGTCAAGCCGATGCAGCACCTCCTGCCACTGGGTCGAGCTTGGCACATTGCTGGGTTCACCCATGCGGTTGAGCAGGTCTTCGTGCTGCTGTTGCATGGTTACCTGGGTGCAGGAAAAGAAAACGTTGCTGCAATCATTGCTTAATCAACCTACAAATTCTTAAAGTGAAGCTTTTTGTTTGCCCCCTACTTTGCCATTTCTGGCTGCTGTCTTGTTGAGTATACAACTTGGGTCGCTAGGTATATGCCTGAACATACAACTTGAGTCACTGGGTGTGTGTAACTGTGATACAAGGCGTACAGAAGACCTGAATGTATTTATATATGTGTCGCACATCTCTGCGCACACACCTCTCACCACCATTCTTACCTCGACAAGCATCATACACTGCCTTTGTTCTCATAACATAAACAGCGAACAGCTATAGGCAACGAGGCTATCGTCATGTCATCTGCTACTGCTGCAACATTATTAACTCAAACGAAATTCGTATCAGATTACCACACAGGGTTGGATGCACATGGTTTTTTTTTTTCTCAAAGAAAAAAAAAAGAAATACACACACACACACACACACACACACACACACGCGCGCGCGCGCGCACTTACACATGAGGAGTGTGCAAATATTCGAAAAGTTCGAATAATATCGAATAAAATAGTTTAAATATTCGTAATATGAAATATTCGTTTAAATATTCGGTTGGATACGAATATTCGAATCAAATCGAATATATAGCAGCTGCGCGGGACCAAACACGGCTCTTGCCATTTGTTTCTATTTTATTTGAGAATACTGCGGCGATTGTGTGCTGAATTTTGCGATTATATTGTATAGCTAGCGAGATTTTCCCTGTAAAGCACACTTAGCCACTAAACGGCTACGCTATGCGGAAAAGCCAGCCTCTCAGTAGCGACGGGCACTGGTTTGCGAACAGCGAGGGCGCCATTTTTTTTTCTTTTTTTTTGCAGCGCCACCCCCAACTCTGACCTTATTGATTGACAGCAAGTGCGATGAGTGAAGCCTGGCACAGCTTAACATGCTCCCGATTTTACGGACATTTGATGCGGTATAATAAGGCACAGGCTGGCGCAAGGCAGCTAGTGGGAATTACTAAATTTTTTAAGTTAACATGAGCGAATAGAGAATGCTTTAATATAACTGCTTACTAGTCTAGTCTATTAATATTGATAATGTAATTGCAATGTTCCAAGGTAACAAGTTAACCCAACTTGCTAAATAATGCATGTGCATATCATTATTCAATATTTGAAGATAAGTATTTGTATACGATTTGTATTGAAAATTTTGATATTAGCACACCCCTAATATATATTATTCACACACATATGGACCATAAAAAATTCGTAAATGTTTTACTTTTTCAGTTCTAAGCACCTTTCATCTTTCAAATAATACTACCATGAAGAAAGAGAAGAAAGAGTAATTTTATACTGGCGCTGCGACTGTAAGGGTGCAACCATCAAGTTATGACTGTACTTGAAGCCAATTAGTTTACGCTAGCAAATAAAAAATCACATCCACAGAAGAACCTGCGCTAGGAGCAACAAAGGCAGGCTTTTGGTGCAGACTAGAAAGTTAATAAGTACGCTACCCTTTGTAAATTTTTAATTAAGCTGCATCTACATCAAAGGCGTCTGGGGACAAAAACAACAAAGTGATAATTATAATGAATAGATAAAACAAGACCTTGCCCACATTAACAGTACACCCAGCTGCAATAAACTGTACATGTTGTTGTAATCGCACCGCTGGCACGAGTTGTTGGGGTCTCGGTGCTGACGCCCGTTATTGCCAATGGGTCGCAAGCCCCAAGGGTAGCGTTGGCCTGGCGGCCCGGGGCACTGGAAGCATCCGAAGGTCCCGGCAAAGCAAGAGAAGACTGGTAACAGAACAACTTGTTTATTCTAACATAGCAAAAGAGCGGCCGGTCAGGTCGACCGGAGTGGAGAGACGGGAGAGCACGTAACTCAACAGTACAAATCGGAGCCTCTCTCTTGGCGTCCGGGGGCAGCTGCTCTTATACTCTCGGCGTCGCGGTCCAAAAGGGAAGGTCACGGGATGAAGGTCACGGGATGAAGGTCACGGGACGGCGGAGCATGAGCCCACGACGGCGCGCACGGTCGAGCCGAGAGACCTGCTGAACCGAGTGCAGTGACGCATCGCCAACCCGCCCACACGACGGCGCGAACGGTTGAGCCGAGAGACCTCCAGGCTCCTCATTCGGGGAACTCCGCTCCCCGGCTGCCGCGCTTTGACAAGCGAGGGCACACACACACACACGCACACACGAAGACACGTGGCACTGAAACACGCCTGGACACGCTTGGCGGGCAGGCGTTGCGGCGGCGTCGAATGGGCCAAAATGTCCGCCGCTTTGAACAAAGCCCCGGCGTCCGTTGCATCCGCGCCGGCATTACCGCGCGTTGTAGGCGAAACGTAACAGACCGCCCCGCCGGGGGAAGGAGATCCCGATGGTCAGGGGACTGCATCCGCTGTCCGGAGGGATGTCGCTCGATGATGCTCATAACCGTAGTCGGGCGTCCTTTGGCGTTTCTTGAGCGCAGCGCACAGAGAAGGCCTCGTTCTCACGTTCAGGTGCACACAGGACACTGCAAAGTGACTTCGGGAGAGTTGACATTTTTGTTCTCGTTTCCGGCAAGCGTTAGAACCACGCCTGAAAGTCAACCGCTCAGTCAGCAAGCACGGCACAACCCTCACTAAGCCCTGCCAGGCTCTTTCCCCTTTTATACTGCTGCCTAGTTCCTTACAGTAGTTTAGCAGCACTCAGAACGCGTCCACAAATCGGAAAAATTGCACTAAAAAGCACATCATCACTTTGAAACACTACACAAAAGCAATAAGTTAAAAAAAATCCTGCCTCAGGAAGAAAAACATCAGTAACAAGCAATTTTGAGGCTGATTCCCACGTTAGGGGCTTCGACTTAAGCCATCGGCGTTACCGTTGAGACTCCCCTTTTTGTAACGCACCTCAAAGGAATATTGTTGCAAAGCGAGGCTCCAGCGCAGGAGGCGGCCATTTTTGGGAGAGATGGTCTGCAGCCATTGGAGAGGGCAGTGATCCGTCTCAATGATAAACCTCGAGCCAGCTAGGTAACATGACAATTTCTGAACGGCCCACAGGATACACGCACACTCTTTCTCGGTGGCGCTATACGCCTGCTCACGACTGGTCAGCTTACGACTAGCATACAGGACGGGATGTTCTACTTCTCCATTTTCCCGTTGGCACAGTACAACGCCCATGCCTCGCTCACCAGCATCACACTGAACAACGAACCCTTTTGTGTAGTCGGGCGATCGTAGCACAGGCTGGCTTGTTAGGGCGCTCTTTAGGGTGCTAAAAGCTCTTTCCTTCGTCTCATCCCAGACGACTGTTTGCGGCTCTGTCTTTCTTAGAGCATCCGTCAAGGGAGCCGCGATATCAGAGTACCTGGGGATGTACCTCTGATAGTAGCCGGCGACACCTAAGAACGACCGAATATCGGTCTTCGTGCGCGGTTGCGGGAAGTCTCGCACAGCGGCCACCTTTATTTCAGAGGGGCGGCGACGACCCCGACCAATCACGTGTCCGAGGTAGACAACCTCGGCCTGTGCTAACTGGCACTTGGGAGCCTTGACTGTCAAGCCCGCATCGCGCAGGCGGGTTAGCACTGCCCGCAAGTGCGCCATATGCTCAGGCCAGGATGCGGAGAATATCGCTACGTCGTCTAGATACGGTAAAGCGAATTCTTGCTGTCCCCGCAACACTTTATCCATGAGGCTTGAAAAGCAGTATGGCGCGTTCTTCAAACCAAAACTCAAAACTTTAGGACGGAATGTCCCCATTGGTGAAATGAACGCCGCATACCTACTAGCCTCTTCTGTAAGTGGAACCTGCCAATAACCCCTGACAAGATCTAGGGTGGAAATAAACTGAGCGCTACTCACTCTCTCAAGGCGCTCCTCGATGTTAGGGATCGGATAAATTTGATCCTTAGTGATGGAATTAAGCCTGCGGTAGTCGACGCAAGGACGAGGTTCCTTGCCCGGTACCTCAACTAAAATCAAAGGGGAGGTATAATCACTCTCACCCGCTTCAATAACACCGAGCTGTAGCATTTTCGTTACCTCAGCCTCCATAATATCGCTCTGGCGGGGTGACACCCGGTACGCCTTGGATCGTACTGGCTCTGGGGAGGTAAGTTCTATGTCATGAGTAAGGACAGAAGTCCTACCAGGCCTCTCAGAGAACAGACCTTGAAACTCTTGTAAGAGCTGGTGTAGTTCGGTTTTCTGCTCAGGCGACAGCGATGCTTTACTTATTAAGTCACTAATGACTTGATCGGTGTCTTTCCTGTTCGTCACTGAGCCTAGTCCCGGAAGCTCGATCGGAAGCTCTTCTAACTTTCCCGCATCGGGAATTTCCTCTCCAGTATCTGGTGCCTTTAACGCTACAGGCTCAATTTTATCCCGTTCGGGCGTGCTCCGAATACCAGCTTGCTGCGCCTCTGACCCTTTTTCATCGTTCAACAACGTCGGTCCCGCATCTACCGCCTTTGCAGCGAGCTCCCGAACCTTCGATCTGGTTAAGGCCTGAACGCTAGCCTCACCAAACAAAAGCCCCTTCTCGCGCAGGAGGTGATCGGACCTGTTCGAAAATAGGTACGGGTACTGGGGGGGCAGCATAGATGACACTGCGGCCTCCGTCTCAAGTGCTCCGAAAGGTCCTTCAATAAGCACTTTTGCTACCGGCAGACACACGCTATGAGCTTCCACTGCTTGCTTGATCCATGCGCACTCGCCCGTGAACATATCGGGTTCTACGTAAGAGGGGTGAACGACATCCATCGTAGCTGCGGTATCGCGAAGCACTCGGCACTCTTTCCCGTTCACGAGGAGGTCTCGCATGTAAGGCTCGAGAAGCTTCATGTTCTCGTCAGTGCTGCCTAATGAAAAAAACACGACTTTTGGTTTTGTTTCTGGGCACTGCGCCGAAAAGTGTCCCGGCTTCTGGCACGTATAACACACGCGCACTTGCCTCATCTCGAACCGCTTTCTGCGTTCGGCTTCGGCTGCCGCCGTCTCCTCACGTTCGGTCGGACACTGCGCCGAAAAGTGACCCGGCTTCTGGCACGTATAACACACGCGCGCTTGCCTCGTCTCGAACCGCTTTCTGCGTTCGGCTTCGGTTGCCGCCGTCTCCTTACGTTCGGTCGGAGTGCTTTCACTCGCATCCGAACTACGTGTGTCCCCCTTTGCTCTCATGGGCGTGAACTTTGGCCTCTCAAACTTGGAGCCAAATTCACCCTTTTGACCGTCCTTAGCTCCACGAGCCCGACGCGTCACAAACTCCTCGGCTAACTCAGCGGCTCTAGCCACCGTACTAACGTCTGGCCTATCCAAGACCCAGTACCGCACGTTCTCAGGTAACCGACTATAAAACTGTTCTAGCCCGAAACACTGCAGAACTTTCTCGTGGTCACCAAACGCTTTCTCTTCTTTGAGCCACTCCTGCATGTTTGACATAAGCCTGTACGCAAACTCTGTATATGACTCACTTTTGCCTTTCTCATTTTCCCGAAACTTCCGACGGAACGCCTCCGCTGACAGCCGGTACTTTTTTAGCAGACTCGATTTCACTTTGTCGAAATCCTCTGCCTCCTCTCTCTCCAAGCGAGCGACTACGTCGGCCGCCTCGCCGGGTAGCAAAGTGAGCAAGCGCTGTGGCCACGTTTCCCGAGAGAACCCCTGCTTCTCGCACGTTCGCTCAAAGTTAACCAGGAACAAACCAATGTCCTCTCCAAGCTTAAACAGCCGCATCAGGTCAGTCATTTTGAACAATACTCGTTCTCCTGCACCGTGTGCCTGACTTCCATTACGAGCGCGTTCCATCTCTAACTCGAGACGCTTCATTTCCAAAGCGTGTTGACGGTCGCGCTCTTCTTTTTCTTTCTCTTTTTGTTCTTTAAGTTCGCGCTCATCTTTCTCTTTCTGTTCTTTAAGTTCGCGCTCCTGTTTCTCTTTTTGCTCCTCCCTCTCCTCAATGGTCTCAAGGCATTCCGACAGCTCGTCATCCTCAGCTTCTAACTCAAGAATAGCCCTTAGCAGTTCTGGTTTTCTGAGTTTGTCTGAGACATCCAGACCCAACTCTCTCGCAAGCTCCAGCAATTTCGGTTTGCGCAACGACTTCAAATCCATGGCTGCTCTGAATGCTGCTTTCTCTACTGCCTACTATTGTCTTGCCGCAAACTAACCCGGCAGCAACGACAACCCCAATTACCAGCTCTGTTTCTAACACTAACAAAAGCCTGGCAAAACTCAGAAGAAGAAAGTCCCGCACTCACCAAACCTCGCAGCCAAGAATTCAGCGCAGTCGTTCCGCTGCAGGCAACCAGTCATCACACAGGGCTCGTTGCACTGCTCCCGGATGGTCGTTGAGCTGCTCAGCATACAGTCAACCGCATCTCTTCGCTGCTGGCCTCCGTTGTCGCGATCCCACCGCTGGCAACCAGATGTTGTAATCGCACCGCTGGCACGAGTTGTTGGGGTCTCGGTGCTGACGCCCGTTATTGCCAATGGGTCGCAAGCCCCAAGGGTAGCGTTGGCCTGGCGGCCCGGGGCACTGGAAGCATCCGAAGGTCCCGGCAAAGCAAGAGAAGACTGGTAACAGAACAACTTGTTTATTCTAACATAGCAAAAGAGCGGCCGGTCAGGTCGACCGGAGTGGAGAGACGGGAGAGCACGTAACTCAACAGTACAAATCGGAGCCTCTCTCTTGGCGTCCGGGGGCAGCTGCTCTTATACTCTCGGCGTCGCGGTCCAAAAGGGAAGGTCACGGGATGAAGGTCACGGGATGAAGGTCACGGGACGGCGGAGCATGAGCCCACGACGGCGCGCACGGTCGAGCCGAGAGACCTGCTGAACCGAGTGCAGTGACGCATCGCCAACCCGCCCACACGACGGCGCGAACGGTTGAGCCGAGAGACCTCCAGGCTCCTCATTCGGGGAACTCCGCTCCCCGGCTGCCGCGCTTTGACAAGCGAGGGCACACACACACACACGCACACACGAAGACACGTGGCACTGAAACACGCCTGGACACGCTTGGCGGGCAGGCGTTGCGGCGGCGTCGAATGGGCCAAAATGTCCGCCGCTTTGAACAAAGCCCCGGCGTCCGTTGCATCCGCGCCGGCATTACCGCGCGTTGTAGGCGAAACGTAACAATGTATTTACCTACGATAAGCTGCTAAGCAAAGGGTGTTAACTACAGGTAGACAGTCACATGATAAAGAGTGTACTTGCATAAGGCCACTTACATTTTAATCAGAAAGCATTACTTGCCCTCTTACGCAAAAATCTGTCGTAGTCGACAGCGTGACTGAATTATGGCACCAAAAATGGCCGACAATGCAAAGAGTAAAAACGTCAAAAAGAAAAAAAATATGCTCAGGTTATAGTTAAATTTCTCAGGGAGGTTCCTTTAAACAAAGCAAATGAATGACTCTGAAAAGAAAATTTGGTGAATTTGAGCTGGGTGGGAATTGAACCCGGGCTTACGGGCTGCAAGACAAGCACGCTTACCCGACGCCACGGTGGCTCCACGGTTCTTTGGGACTAAAGATGTGCCTAGTGTGTGCGTCATTGTACACGTCACGTCGCACAGCATCTGGCTGACTAAAGGTGTGCCCTAGTGCACGCGTCATTGAGCAAGTGACAGCACAGCCAATGGGGAGAAAGAGGCACCACGTCATGAGTGTATAAAATGAGTGTGTAAAATAAGCATCATTATCCAACTGAATGCCACTGAGCAGTACCTTGAGTTATTAACTCCTCGCGGGCAAGCAAGTGAGTTGAGACACTTGGCACATTTTGATTTGGCCTTACTGAGGAGCGGCTAGAATGCAGGCAAGAGGTTGTGTGGATAAGGAACATGTGGGGAAAAGAATAAATAAATTCACCAGAGGGACTATTACGCTGTTGCATTCCCACACATAAGCATTCTCACACGTAAGTGTCTCTGCCAAATTTCTTTTTGTGAGAGAGAGGTAAAGCAAATAATTTAAAAAAAACATTATGCAGATGTGATGCACATCTTAGAATCTATGTGAAGCAGTTAATTAAATATAAAACTAAATGTGGCCATGCCTTATGAATGTCCTTATTTACATCCTATGTAATGTAATTTTATGCAACATTTATGTTCTAAAGTTTAAAGTTTGTGTTTAATATTCTACCAGCGTACAAATCAGGTGATAGAAAGCTACGCACTAATTACAGACCAATATCTTTAAACTACAAACTCAGGTAAAATGTTAGAGCATATTATTTATAAAGACATCATAGAATTCCTGTAAAAAAAACTTTATATGAGCATGTAAGTGGGCTGCTGTGCTATGAGACCAAGGTTCATTCCCCCGATGAGATATTTAGTTATTATTTTCTGTGCGAGTAACATGGCAAGCCAGGACGGCCATGGCCAGCAATTATTGAGAGGGTTCATAAAGACTTCGCTTTAAAATATTGTTTTGCACATTCCTCTCCAGGGGAATGGACGAAGAATTCTTTCACGACTTATTATAAGGTAATTATCCGACTGTGTACGTGTGACAAGGCGAAGAAAAGATTAGACAGATAGAAAACAATGTAAATGTCCATGTACAGAAGTCTCTTTACCGTAAAATACAAGACTTAAGGGCACTGTACAGTCAATGACAGTTTTTTTTTTGTAATGCCTAATTTTTTCGACAAACCTGATAATTCGAATGGCTTCGTGGCACCGCCACATACTGCACAGAGCCAATGCATAAAGGCGTCTGAAACTTTGGACACAGAAACCCTTTGCCATCTGACTTTTTAAGAAGTTTTGCCGTGACGGCAGGTTGGAAATGGCATTAATGGAAGCCATCACTACCGCCAGTTTGATTATGTCGCAGCCTCAAACCAGCACTCATGAACGCCGATCCGCTGGCAGCTGTAGTAGTTTCGTGCTGTCAGTAGGCTTATCTGCTTCGACATTTGCAATCTGGCTTCCTGCTGTTTGGTGCAGCGTGCTTCAATTAAAGGATTCGCTGCTGCTGGCAATGGCGTTGACTCCACTTTCGTCAGTCTGACTGATGGTGTCGACACATGGAAACTACGACAAGCATAACGCCAGTTCCAAAAAAAAGTCAGCTTTGCCACATTATACCGGTGTTACACCACCATGCATATGCAATCTATTGCGGTAAAGCATACCATGAGTGCCGAGGGGCCAGCGTCATGGGACATAAGATTGCGTTCCTTAATTATACATGTATGCACCTGCCATCTCCTGTCATGGTACGAGTACCGAAACGCCTAATAAGTGTACTGGCCGGTGCTTCAAGCTATTTCGGTTATGTCTATGGTTATTTGTGCCCTTGGGGGGCTAAAGGCATGAATTTGTTTTCTTGAAGTGCTTGATTTTTCTGATGTTCTTGTAGTCTCTACGGAGCTCTATAATTTGGACGTTGGCTGCACACGTGCATTTTGCAATACACTTGTGGTCACCATAAGAGACCTTGCGATTAATTTGTGTTAACCATGCGGCACCATTATACCAGCCTCATCGGTTGGTTTTGACAACAATTGCCCTACATTATTTTTAGCCAGGAAACAGTCCACAACATCTATCACAACATAGCATGTTCAGAAAGATCCACTTACCTGCATAGATTTCAGCTCGGTCGAGACTGGCTGCACAATTTTCGAGACCTGTTCGATGCCTCTTTCGTGACACGATTCCAACCTCGCAAACATGCCGCTTGTGTCCATCTGGATAAGTTCGTCCTTCAGGCTCTGCAGCTCTCGAAGCGCCGTGCTCTGGTTCAGCCTGATCTCGGCAAACCCGTCAGACAAAGCCGAGCCGTTAAAGGCATCTTCATCATCCCGGCAGCACTGTGCCACCGAATGACCGCTGCTGGATGCGGCTAGAGCGTTCTGCCGGGACGGCCCGACTTTGTTCAGCAAATTCAGCATCTCCTGCTTTGTGGCGGCGTGGTACTCTGCGAATGCCTCCACGACTTTTTGGGTTGCATTGGCCACTTCCGACTGCGATGCCTTTTTGATCTCCTCAGCATAGAAATCGAGCCGTTCCAACACGCGCCCAACGCCTTCTCTGATGTCGGATAGGTCCGGAGCGGCGGATGCCACTGCGGCAATGTGACCATTTGATGGCAGATATGACGAATTAAATGCTTCGTGAGGCGCAGAGCCAGAGCTCACTTTGCTTGCCAACACCGCTTGTATCTCCTCCAGTGTATCCGTCAACACCCTCTGGTTGGTTTCAAGGCGTTCGAGTGTGTCATTGATGCTGCCAAAATTCTGCGTCCATGTAGTCGTCGTGAACTGGTTGTTGTCCCCTTCAAGCAACCTGTTTGCATTCCTGTCTGAACCCAAGTCGTATCCCTTCACATGAAGGCTGTTGTCGATGCCATGGAGAAAGTGGGAGGTCTGCTCTGCACTCTCGGAGAGTTTCTGCAAGTCCTTCAAGGCCGACGTAGACAGGCTGAGTAACCTGGAGATTCCTTCCTCAGCACGCTCGATACTGTGCACCGAGTCGGCCTTCAGATTTAGCGATGCAAGGACTTCGTGCAGAGCCCCGAGCTTTTCTTGTATGGCAGCAAACTGAAAAAGGAAAACGCAATGCATCAACAATGCAGCACACTGTATCTCTAAACAAATTTTTAAAATTTTTTTTCGCATTGTACACTGTCTGCACATTTATAAAGCTCATTAGCACAAAGGCACTGGCTTCAATAATGAAATCCCCCTTTATCATTTTCGTTTATTATTTGGTATTGAGGCAAAATGCAATGTGACCAATAAGCTAGCCAGAATACAGAATCAAAGTTCTGCCCGCTCATAGAAACAGTTGAATTTAGTGGTGTCTGTCTATCATGCCTGATGAATGAAGACCAAGCTTTGGACAGCACATAGTAATAGGCATGCAAGGCATGTTTGTGCACACTTCATAGCTTGCTGACAGGTTTCTGCATTGCTTTTTGTTTCTACTTTGCCTGCGGGAAAAAGCATAACAAGCACTTTCACGCAAGTGAGGCACACTGTGGCCGTGCAATAAGGGGATTGAGGTTTAGCTTTGCAGTCAGTAGACTATGTCAGCATCGATCAATATGCGATCAGTAAAATTGGGAACCCTTGCCTCGCACATCATGGGTAATCTGACAAGTCTGGGAGAATGAATAAGGCCCACATGTGCCTGCTCATCTGCTGATACAGTTTACGCTCGTTACAAGAGACCTGCATACAACAGACTTTCGATACAACAGACCACATTTCAGTCTTACTTTGTTTTACCTATTTTATTAATGCAACGAAGTTTGCTTTTAACAGACTGCGCTACAACGGACTATCGGCTACAGCAGATGAAATTAGCAGAAATATTTTTCAGAATCGGGCATATATAACATACTTTTGCCATGTCGCCACGGGCTGACAACTGAGTTGCGAGGATCAGCTGGCAATCGTGGCTCAATATCACATGCAAGAGAGAGGAAGGTGGTGCGGAAACGTGCCGTCTTTTTCCGTGCGCGAGGCACCAGGGTAGGCAAGGGAGAGGGGGGTTCTACTTTGGTGGCTGCTGCTTACGGCACGGACGCCGTATCTTGAAAGCGATCTGTGATGCGGACAAAGTGCGCCTAGTGCCAGTAGCTTCGTATGCGCTGCGCTTTCAACGTTTAGTTCACATTGAAGCGAGAGACAGCACGAAGGTCAATTCACTCGCTGCTGTTGCCGCGCTTCATCACTCCAATGTTTTGACAGAGAGTCATGTGTCGTTTGCGTTCGTTGTCTCTGGACATACAGATGCACCTACCACTTGGGTTACCACGATGTGAACAGACCGTGCTGTGCCATCTGTGGCTAGGCGTTGCATTTATGAACTCATATGCTTTCCTTATTGGAATGGCCAATAGCCTCACATGCGACAAATGCAACAGCGATGAGATGCTCGCACATATTATCTGTGTCTGTCCGCGATATAGTGCCCAGAGAGAAGTGATGTGCAGAATACTGGGCCAGTTGGACAATCGTCCACTATAAGAACTCAAAGCTTTAGCTCAGTGCTCCCAAAGAACATCTGCGCTGAAGGCTTTACTCGCGTTATTAAAGTTCCTGCAGTCTATGAGGCTTCATGATAGACTTTAACGCCGGCCTCTACCACTCTATAGTGTTTGCAGTTTGTTTGTGCTCGTCTCTCTTTCTATCTCCCCCTTCCACTCTCTTTCTCTTTTTATCCCCCTTAATCCTTCCCCTGTGCAGGGTAGCCAACTGGAACTACCTCTGGTTAACCTCCCTGCCTTTCTATGCGTCCTTTTCTCTCTCTCTCTTGACAGAGACTTTCCACGATTATCGAGCGAGATAAAATTACTATTGTTACTTCGCACAGCTGTCTACTGATTTGCTTCAGGTGAAACTGCAACTTTTCCTGTTTTTTTTACTTTGGACGTTCGTAACTCACTTTTTACAATAACGTTAGACATCGCAAACAAAGTTTCGGAAGTGAGGTGTTTCGGATATCACGGACTTCGGATAAAACTGACATTTTTTGTCGGATTACCAGGGTCCACTGTAGCGAGAGTTGACGTGTTAATGCATGCTATTAACAAAAAATGTTACATGCTTGCTGTTAATGTGAAGTCACAGTTACACAATGTTAGCAAACGAACACTCACACTTGCAAAGAAAGAAAAGAAATGGAAGCATTTGTGGGTGAGAGTTGCGATAACCTCTGACAACATACTGCAAGTCAGAAGGATGGTGTGTATAGAGAATGTTGAAAATTAAATTAAGCTATGGGGCTTTACGTGCTAAAACCACGATCTAATTATGAGGCACGCCATAGTAGGGGACTCCAGAAATTCGGACCACCTGGGTTTCTTTAACATGCACCTAAATCTAAGTATGCGAGTGTTTTCACATTTAGCCCCATCGAAATGTGGCCGCTGTTGCCAAAGTTCGATCCCGCGACCTCGTGCTTAGCAGCCCAAGACCGCATAGAGAATGTGGCTTTCAGGAACAATACACTATAGTCAGCATTGGAGAATACTAAGAAGTTACATCTATTTGTAAATTGACTAATTCTTGAAGAACACACCTCAGTAGTTGTTTGTGTGGTTAATAAATGAACGTCCTTTTCATTGATCTTTAGCAGAAGCTTCTCTCGTTCTTCAGCCCACTGCTTCTCCTTTTCGCTGACAATCTCCTGCAAACAAGACGCAGATGAAACATTCGACCATATCGCTTCTATGTCATTACAGAGTCGAGCCTGCTTATGACAAACTGCTTTGTAAGGCCAAAAATGTTCACTGTATCAGTAAGCTCATTCTTAAAACTGTTTTGGGATCAACTGAAGATGCCTTCATCTCAATATGGCATTACTCAACAAGGGTCAAACAAAGAGCATTGAAGAATTGCTTCATGCTGACATCTTTCCGTAAATGCATCAGCCGCATATGCCACAAAAATTCTGCACACATGCTGCAGACACATAGCAGATGCAACAAAGAGGACATCACATGCAAGATATTGCATCACATGCAAGATTAGTAGATATTGCATAGTTGGACTTGATTAAATTTCACTTTTTCAAACCCCTCTGCCTTCCACACTTAGATCTCACACATGAAAAGCACCTTATGTGTGCCTTTGTCTAAGATAAGACTACGTAAAATGATGTGTTACTGGAATTTTTTGAAACAGAATGTATGCTCAAGCAGTTTGTTTACACAGTCTCAAATCCTTTATAGAGGCAACAGAGCTTCAATTTTCTTGTGCAAAAGTGCAAATGGTTTATGTAAGTCTTGCATCAGACAGAGCTCTTGCTCACTTCAATGAGTGGTGATTCAAGCAAAATAGGCTTTCCACATAATCCCTGCATTTCATGGAAATATAACGTGGCTGCGATATAACACAAAGGGAAAGCACATTCTGACAGCGTGGAAAACAAGAAAGGAACAAGCATTACGACTGCAATGTGAAGAAACTATTTGTAATGCAGCCATATCCATGCACTTAGGATGAGACCTACAAGCATAGCATAATGGGTGATCAATTACCATGATGCACACCCATGATAAATTACCATTCCATATGCAGGGTCCCACATGTACATAAATCACTCTATCATACTGTCAATCACATTATGTTAAAAAGTTATGGCAAGAGCACAAAGCGCTGCATTGCAGTGCTAGACGGATACACACAAAAGTGTTTGCATAAGGGTTTGTGCGGATACCTGCTGCTATAGTGCACTAAAGCCATTGTACCTACGGTCACTTGACGAGTTTTATTATGGAAGTCAGACACCTCAGAGCCAGAGAGTTGTGCTTTCACCAATCACAGACTAGCCTGCCCTGCTATGAAAAGGTTGGCTTAACTTCAGTGCTTGGTTGCCTAGTGGCCAAGGCTGCCACTGCATTTTGAAGAGCAAAATCGGTTTTAAAAAAAAGTAAGAAGAAGAAGGAGTGAAGTTTTCATTGCACTTGTGGCATGGTACACAATATAACAGAAGGCACTTTCTCAGACCAGTAATTTTGTAAAAATGACTTGCATTGTATTCAAGCAGGTGGGGCATAAAAAAACAGCTACACGAGGTGAATGCGTACACATGCATGCAGAAAAAAAAAAAAGCGATAAAAATATGCTCCTGCCTTGAAGCTCACCTTAAACAATGCCTCTTGCCTCTCGCTTGCGTCTTTGTAGATGTCTGCTGATTCCTTGTATGAGCTCAGCTGTTTCTGCAGGAACTCAATCTCACGGTGAAGCTAATATAACAATTCATAGAAAAAGAAAGAAAAATATACATATTACACACTGATGAACCGGCTACAAAATTAATCTCTGGGCAACAAGCACGAAACAAAATTGCTGCTGTTGAAAACATGCGTTTACAAAGTCTTTATATAATAATAATGAGTTCCTATATATATTTGCACTAGGCTTCCTTTTCATTTTAACAGAACTGTTCCATGTACCAAGTTAAACATACCTTGCAATCCCTTTCAGCAAACCTATTTACAAAACACGGAATGAATTAAGCATACGTGACTGAGAAATTGCAAACAAACATTTGTAGGGCCCTTCTGTAAAGTAATTTCTCTGACAGTCATTGAGAAGAAAGTTGAACCACTCAGCTTTGCTTGTTATAGGTAGACAGGATGCAAAATGGTGACCACAAACAACTGCACTCTTAGTATCTTTTCTTTTTCTTGCAAGTGCTTTCATTTAAGTGCAGGGGTAATTGGGGAGCTCTTGGCATTTGTCTGAGGCTGCAAAGCATTCTATACAGCACTAAAGTTGCTCATACTTTTTCTTACATTATTTACAAAGTTATTCCTTGGAATTTTGAGAATGACAGTCCAGAAACAAATTTCATGAAACGAAACACTGACAGCACATGCCTTTTATGTTAAATTTCCTCAGACTGAAATATTAAAAGTGTGAAACAAAAACAAAAGATCGGCCCATGCAAGAGGCTGTGTTTCTACCAGAAAGCTCGCCTTTGTGCATAGCACTTTGCTTAGATACCACGGTGCTCGCTGTGCCTGTTCTCGGCGTCTCTTCTTTGCAGGTGTAGCAATGGCACGTTCCCTGTGGCACACCAGGCATTGCACCGTTGAGATCAATGTAGCGACTGCGTTCGCGCCCTTTCCATTTGTGCTTCAACGCTGCGGCGCTCGCTGCACATGTTTGCGGCGTCTATTTGCACGTCTAGCACTTGCACTTTCCCTGTGGCACAACAGGCGTCGCACTGTTCAGATCAATGTACCATCTGCGACCGCATCACGCCATTTCAGTTTGGCTGTTTGTAGTTTGTAGCACATTTAATGTGCTACCAAAATGCACATTGCTGCATAGCTTTGCTGTGCTGCTTCTTCAACACACAAAAAAAACAAAAACAAGATGACCAGTTGAAGTGTACTTATGCGACAAGCTACAATCAGACCTCAATATAACAAGCATGGATATACTGAATTGATCTAATGATGTAAATATGTAATTTGGTTGGCCATGCTTTACTTTAATGAGTATTCTACTGCTAGTATAATGAAACTGAAAATGCAAGATCAGTATAATGAAACTGAAAATGCAAGATCAGAGAATAGTGTTTACAGCAATGACAATTTTGGTTTGCTCAGTGATTAAAATATTATTCTGATAGCAAAAAACATCAAACTGAACAAGAGCAACTCAACAGCACATTCTGTAAGCATGTGCATGTTTTGGCCAATAGCTTTGGCTTGGCTGGCTCACAGCTAACAGGAGGCTCACAGCCACACCAATCATACAGTTGCACACTAAGGACAGTACAAAGTGTGTTTGTATTTTAGCCTTGCTAATGTTGCCAAGACATTGATAGGCCATCAAAATCAACAGGGGGCCCTTTGCTCACCCATCGGAGGAGTCAAAGTTGAGCTTTTTTCGCATGGACTCGATCACAATTTTCTTTACGGCCTGTGTGCTTATAGCGAGCATCAGACATAACAAAGCTATTTGCATGTAAGATGAGGCTTCATCATACCGTGGCTCAACTGTACTGCCATTTCTCAAAATACGTTGCTATTGCTTTGAACTTCCACTCTGCGTGCAACTCATAAAATAATGCTTTTTGGACAACTGCTGCATGAAATTTCATAAAAGGGGATAACCACCATTCAATAGCTGCCCTACATTCTCAGGTAATATAAATGCACAATTAATGTCCTTGAACCCACTTTTTCTTGTCAGTGGAGCTTCAGAGGTAATCAGAGTGAAGTATTACACTATACTACCATAATATGTTCTCCAAGATAGTAATGTAACCTGGCACGTGCCAACATTCTGTTGGCATCTTTTGCATCTGTGCAAAGGTTTCTTGGGTTTCATTCGAACTTCATTTGCAGAAACACCATGAACTTGTAAGAGTAAGGAAAAGAAAGTGACGGGTGCGGCAGCAAGTTTTGTTGGACTCTTACTCACATCTTTGATGAGAACTTTGGCACTTTTCAGTTCCTGTTCCAAATCGGCTAGCTTGCTGTCAATGGTATCCTTGGCCTCAAAATCTCTGTTGGATGGAAGCAAGTGTTAGAACCATCTGGCTGAACGAGAGAAATCTTACTGGAGTGCGAGACATCAGGACCAAGCATGGAAGCAACAACATGGGACTTTCTTCCTGTTTGTTTAAATGTTTTTCCAGGTGAATAAACAATAACAATAAGACACTGCTTGGATAATGTAACGATTCTATTACAATACTATTCCATTTCATGCTTGATCAGTGGTCTAAGCGGCACTCCACCGATGTTATCACCAGGAGCAGGTGGTGAACAGTGGATAATGAGAAAGGAACAGAATTGAGCAAAAGCAAATTTTTACGTCACACTGGCCCTAAACTTCGTGATACCTAATGTATTTAGTACTTTGTCAGATTGCCAACAAGACTTTCAACAAGATTTAAGTTGCACAGTAGTAAAAATTTATGAGTTACGAAGTGCTAATGCTCTCCAAGAAACCGCATCTTTTTGCCATAGCCTTGATGCAATGACTAAGTATACTGGCTTTATGTTTGACATGTGCAAAGTAAATCTGATACAAGGAACATTACAGGATATGAAAGATATTTATAACTAATACTAAAACAAGAAAGGAAAAGGCTGTACTGTGCAATTAATAACAAACTGACGCTATTGTGACAGCACTGGGATGCATTTGCGTCACATAAACAAACATGCATGTTTGCTTTTGGGGTAGTTTGGTTCCTTTCTGCACAAAAAGCCATGCAGTGAAACCCAAAAGCCTTTAAAGGTAATCTGCAAAGTGAGTGTCACGGATGTCCATGTCTGAGCACACATGTTAAATGCACTATAATAGGCCTGCCCGACAGTGTTAAAAGCCAGTGTGCCTTGTAAGGTTTGAGGTTAACGTGTTAACCATGTGCAGATGTTAGAGGTGCCGAGCAGCAATGTGCAAATATTTGTGTTTCAACTTCAAATCAAATATAACCATAGCTGTATAATTAAAGACTTTAGAATAGTAAATGACATTTAAAGAGGCCCTGAGCCACTTTTTATCAAAGTATCAAAGTCGAGAAACGCATTTGAAGTTAGATTATTTCAGAAAAACCTTGCTCCAAGAAGTTCTTCAATGCGTTCAGCAGAAGTGGCGATTTTTGCGATCAAACATATCGTTCATGGTGCTCCCGCTTCTTCTTTAATGATTTGCACTGCGAAGGCTGTGGCGGAGCGGGGTGAGCCCACAACGCTCCGCCTACTGAATGTCACGGTGGCATGCAGTTCAAATTTGGTTTTGAATGCTCCCGAAGACGCCCCTATTTCTGACTTTGGCGCCTATGACACGCTAAATGCGGCTGTTCTCAGCGAGCCACAGTGCGCTCAGCCAGTCGTTGGGTGCACTGTGGCTGAGGGCACTCGTCGCAGCACCTTGCAGCGGCTGTGGTATCGACGCTACCTCGCAGACCGTAGCTACATGCAACTGCAGCGTTTCTGCATGACAGCTCTAGAGTGCACGCTCGTGCTCACACACTCCTGTCTGGCTGTGATACGCGGTGCGGACCGGCTTTGTCCTGAACAAGCTTCACCGGCGGGTAGTAGTCACATCCAACTTGCGCATTTTGAAGTACAAGTTGGCACATGCAAGGTGTCTCATGAGAAACGATCAGGAGCGAGTGCATGTTGGCGAGCATGCGTGTAGTTTGACCTTAAGTTTTGCTTGGCTTGAGGCTAGTTGAGTGTTCAAAACTAGTTGAAATTAGTGAGACCTGACGGCTACGACACCAATAGGCAGGGTGGCCACAGTTTAATTCCTATGCGGGTGGCTGTGGCTGAGCGTGAGCAGACGATAGTCGGCTTCTTCTGGAAGTACATAATTATTACCGAAATTCAAAAGCAGGTTTTCGCTTATTTCAGCCTGTTTATTAAACTGTGTCAATAAGTGTACACAGTAAGAGTAGGAAGAGTACACAGTAAGAGTAGGAAGAGTAGGAATTGATGTCAGCTATTGGCCAATAACAGCTGCATATGGGAATCTGCTATATTACGAAATAAAGCGCCCAGAAGTGTGGGGAGCAGGCTTCTGTTGAAAAGAGAGCATTTGAGAGAAAGGTGACTTCGTGCTCTGCTTGCGAGCTCCACGAGCCACGTACGACTGCAAAATTTGGCGGAGATGTTAACAGCAGCGTATGCTATCCGCATACTGTTTTTCACCAAGCCTGAGAGGTGGTGCAGGGCCTCTTTAAACAGGTATCTCTGCGAACATGCCTTCATGTCCATGTGGCTATGTTGTAAAGCTGCCGTGCAGCACTAACATTGAGACAAATCAAGTTGTTTTTTCCCCTTTGTTGTCATTAAAACGCTCGGCGAGTACCACCAATTTCACCACTGAAGCTGCTATCTGGTTTATTTCATCGACATATGACGTTCTATATTTTATTCAACACGAAATTTCCGAATGTGCAGACATGCAGTATAGAGTTATGTGCTAGTGCATTCTCTGTTTTATGTTACATACAAGCTTCAAAGGTATTAAAATGTACACGGCACCTAGCAAGTGCACAGGAATGATATAAATGGGTGCTCAAAATGTTCACAGCAATTACCCCACCTCAGAAGGGCTTGCTCTCTCTTAGCAAGCTGCAGTTGCAGCTCTCTTGCAAACAAATCTGCTTTCTTTCGATGCTGAATCTCTTCGACCAGCTCAGCCCTGTCGGCCACCGAAAAGAAAAATGAAGGACCCTCTGAGCACCCTGTATCTCACACAGGAACTCAACATGCCGAGTCTGGCATAGTATAATTGTGACATATTCAGGCACATATTTACTTTCTTTCAGGCACATACAAACTTTCATGGGCAACTGCTGCAGAGCTGCTCAGTTTACATTGCCTAGCTTTAACTAGTGCTTCAGCCCTACCAGTTCTAGAAAATCAAACGCTAGGTGAAAGCAAAAACAATTGAGTATACGGGTCTAAGCTTAAGCAGTGGTCAAAGCACATCATCCTTTACTGTGATCAAATCAATATCGGCAACTTCTTTCTGGACAAAGTCGCCAGGTCATGGCCCAAAAAACTCCACTTCTAGTTAAAGTCGCCAAGCAACGATGACTATAATGACGACAACTTGCTTACAATTTTTAAAAAATTTGTTCCTACACGTCTTCATTATCATTTTTAAAACTATAGCTTTATACCTTAAGTGGTGGCGAGGCAACAGTCGGAGCTTGAAAATTGAAAGTAACTCCACATTTTAAAAAACGGTATTGGATCTCAACACTGTGTGTTGCATAGAAAAGTAGCTTTGATGTACCCAGATGACTAAAGCTTTTCAGTATGTCTTTAAAAGTAACAATGAACAGACATGAGTATATCTTCCCAGGGATAAAACAGGAGTGAAGCACTGAACTTAGCCAAAGTCCCTCGAGGAATCTTACAAAGGCATTTCGCTGGCTATTCATATCCCTAAAAAATGTAGCCAGGACTCTGAAAAAGCAAAGGTGTTCTTATGGTGTCTGAAACACCCTAAATTTAGGAACTGTCTCACTAAGTCACCCATCACTGGATAAAACAGAACTACCGCAATGAGTAATTTTACCCATACGATCTTGCGGAGCAGCTGATATGGCATGCACCCATGTTACACCACATCTCATGCATTTCAAACATGCACGGTTAGTAGAGCTTTGCTGGGACGAATGGAATTGCAAGATTCATTGACCATAATGTCTGAGGTCGCACTGCAAGGTGGCAAGGCATGGCAAGGCCTGTGTGTTGCGTGTACAACTGCTTACCGTGCTGAGCTGACCTCCCTCTGAAGCGTGGTGACCAGGTCTCCTACGTCAGATGTTGGAGCTGCCGTCAGCTCAACAACATGCCTGTCAAAAATCAAAACAGTTGCTGGGATAAATGTGGATGCTGAACGATCTCATACAGACTGCAAGAGAGTGAGTATCAGGCCACTGTCAGGCTTCACAATAGAGAGGAGATAGAAAAGAGACAGTGCTTGCATGGGAATACGTACCTGCCAACCTGTCAACATTAACATTCGTAAACATACAATGGAAATGACAATTTGAGGGTGAGGCGGGAAAGCATGCAATTTTTTGGGCCTTGCGCACACAACTTTTCTGGGGCACATATGTATTTTATTAGCAATGAGTTACCTTTAGATGCAGACATCAGCGACAGCAAATTTGGAATGGCAGAGACTGACAAGCGACACATTCTTTTTAGATCACAGTGACCTTTTCAGCGACCTTGCTGTTGGCAATTCGGTTTGCATGAGCTGGTCTGAAGCAGGTACCCTTCCGACATATGGCTTCTCATGCTGCCACAAGAGGGCGATACAGCAGCCATTATAATTTCTTTCTTATACATATTCCCCCCCCCCCCCCCCCCCCCGCCCCCTTTTTTTTTCATCTTGCACCGCCCTACCTTTCAATGCCTCTACAATGATTTCGTGAAGCACCGTCCCCATTCATGCGCACATCCAGCACGATAGAGCTTCGACAATATGCTTAGCAGCTGAATGACGCAGCCAATGAGCTACAACGGAAGCCTGCGCACCTTGTCGTCACTTCCTGTCTGTCTGCAACAGAGCTTTTTGTCGACCGACTTGAGTCGCTTGATCTCTTGCGGACAATTTGTGAGCCTCCATTCGTGCCACCTGGATCATCGAGAGGCCTCGGTGAAGCACTGTCTGGCCGACCGTTGCTGTCCTTTAGGAGGCTGGGTCGCCTGGAACCACCAATGACGAGTGGACTTGCCCTTGATGGCGGTGCCGATGATGAAGAGGAACTCCAAGAACTGCGGAGCCGATTTTTGCTCAACCGGGGAGGCCTCTGTGGCGTACTAACATCTGCAAAACCAAGAGCCCATCATAAACGACGTCATCATCACCATTAGCCTATTTAAGCAGGTCAATGGACTTTTCCAGCAACCTCCAGTTAACCAAGCCACGCAGCAATAAGGAAGCCAAGCCTTAGCCACGCAGCAATAACAAAGGCAAGCCATAGCCATGCAGCGATAACGAAACCAAAACTTCTAGCCCAAATTTCTGACTGAAATTTTCGTTTGGATTCGCATATAGTACAAGTCAAAAATTTGGGACGCTAATAATAGGAAAAAAACTTCGTATTATACACGGGTTTTCACGGTAATTTGGCTGAAAAAATATAAATGCAATACCAGACACAAAATAAGAACACCAAGAAGCTATGCGCTTCTTAGTAATTGTTTATCAATAATGAGCGTCAAATTTGTAAGTTTCAATAAGCACTTGTTCTAATGCAAACATCAAAACTGTGGCATATAAAAGTGGTCTTTTAACGATGCTTTGGGAAGGCTGAAGTCAAAATAATAGCATGTAAAACTGCTCTAATGGCACCTAAGTGAGCTCTGATAGTGGAAGAGATTGAAGTGCGTAAACAAGTCATGCTGATACCAAAAGTTGTTGCATCACTGTGAAAGCATCAATGAGACTTGCAAGTAAGGAGAGAAAGAATGTGAGCTCTCTCTGCTTTGAGAACATCAACATTTCGAAACAATTCAACAAATGCTTTCCTGCACTCATGAAGGGCACACTGGACCTCACAAATTCATAATACCAACAGTACGCACTGAGGTTGTCCTTTATCATGTGTTTGCAAGGGACTTCCCAATTTGAATATCCATGGCTATGTCTACTACTTCAGTCCTCATGGGCTGCAACTCGCACTTCTCAATGCACAACCCAGCGCGGCACCATCGAACAGCATATCTCAACATAAGCATGTCAGACTGATAGCAATAGACACATCAACATGTTAATAAGGGACATATCTGTACGGCAAGCGTGTAGTACTTCAGTGTTGGCACTTAAATGCATGTAGACTACACCAACCCTTGTTATCTCTAATATCTTACGCAGCTCCCACATCACTTGGTATCTATGCAACAAACATTTAATAAACATAATTCACATGTACTGTGTGGGCAAATGCTTTGCATGAACATACCCTCCTCCCTTATTGTATGGAATCTGCAAACTTTCTTTTTATTGCGAAAGCAATACTGCTCGCACTTTCGGCCCATCGGTCGTCGTGGCGCCTCCTTACACAGCTGTGCGTCACGTGACCGTGTGATGTCACGCCAGACCGAGAGACGGGGCCACAGCTCGTGGCATCGATGGTGGAGGCGAAGCCTTGCGCGCCGCTGCTGGGGCGCTACCGAGAGAGGGTGCTCGCTGGTGTGACGTCACGCCAGACCGAGAGACGGGGCCCCAGCTCGCGGCTGCTGCGGCGCTACCGAGAGAGGGCGCTCGCTGGTGTGACGTCACGCTAGGAGGATAAATGGGGCTACAGCTCGGCTCCTCGCAGTGGTCGGCGCGCTGCCTTGCGCTATGTCGGATGATGTACAGCCATAAGTTTAACAAAGGGCAACCATGTCCACACCATCAGCCGAACCATGGCGCAGCCAAGGGAATTGCTTTTGCAATATTCCATGCTTAACCAAGCTAAGCCTTCAGCCAATTTTTTATGCTTATCACAACCATACGAAGCAATGTTGCACGACTAGCCTACAAGTCAGCTGAACGACAAGCAAAGCCATAAATAGTAGAAAATAGTAGAAATAGAAAATAGTAGGGTTGCAACACCTAGAGGGCAGCAGGATGACTATAGTGCCAGATTTCCCTCTAGTGACTTTGGTAGAAAACTCTGGTTGCTGCCCTGCATTACGAATTTCACATAGCTTTGTTCAGGCAGATACAGTTTCACTGTTTTGGTGAAGCCCGTTACTGCAAAACCACAGCGGCAGCACTGCAAAGGTAGTGCGGCACTCCTTACCATCTGTGTGCGGTTGGTGTTGCTCGATTGACGGCTTGCGTTGAGGGCTAGTAGACGACTTGCGTGGTGCTGCTGTTGGAGGGGAGTTACTCGGAAAGCTTGCCTTTGCAGCCTCGTCTGCGTTTACGGGGACGCTTGGATTCCTTTCCCAAATTTCCTCAGTTCCGTGAAGTGTGTCTATACGTCCTAATGTGCCTTCCATCACCTGATGAGGAAAGCAGCAAGAAAAAATTTCAGTGACAACGATTTCGGGGTAAATGTAAGAGAAATGTGTTAGCATTATGTCACATTTCTTTGAGGTCTTGGATCCATGACTTAGGCTGTGCGCACCACATTGCAAAGATTTGTTCAAAAGGTCACTAGACACACATCCTGCCTCTTCAAGGAGCGAAGTGCGACTGACAGTGGTCCGGAGCAGCGAAGCATCAGTCACACTATTTATACATACTGTAAGAGAACAGGAACAACACCCATTCACTGAGTCGGTCGTTCTATTCTTCCCTTTTTTTTTGTCTTTCTCGCACTCCCAGCACCAGCGCCCGAGCTCCATTGTCACTTTTTGTCATTATAATATACATATGCTTATTCATTGCACTTGCAGTGAAAAACTTGTTTAAATTGCGAATTTCGTTACTTTGAGGTTTTAAAGCTTTAGCAGTTAGAACAACTTTACAAATTTTCACAGCATTCGTGGTGGATAGTATCTTATTAGCAAACGCATAAAAAATTGCAAGGTCAGGCAATAATAGACGGTTATGAGCGCCAGTGCATGTGGTGCGGATAGCACTGAGATCCATGCATTGATGCGGCTCACGGCATCCCGAGAGTTGCATTTGTTGCGTCACATGGCGCCGTATATCTTGGACATTATGGTTGACCGTGCCTAGTGCCCGCAACCCGCGCCCACAAATTAAAAACAAAGGTGTAAAAAGATACAAATATTCATTGTGAGCAAAATTACAAAAGAGAGACAGTTTTGCCATAAAGGCGGAGCATTGATGGTGATAGCAAAGAGCCAACTACACGAAGTAAGGTTCATAGTTTTATTGGCATCATGCGTGCTCAGGCAAACCATCAGCAGATCTCACTCGATGACCAAGAACTCGCTGCCACAATGGGATCACTGTGTGGATCACTGTGTCTCGGAAACTTGAGATTACGCAACCACCAGCAATAGACCTGCGCTAGGAGGGGATCATGCCCCCCAGCACGTGTTTGATCATGTTACCATGTGTTTATTCCATCCCTAACCCTCTTGCAACGGGAAGAAATCGTCAGCTCTCGTGTTTCTCTGAGCACTGCGAGCTGCCACATGCCTTGCGGCCTCTGCAAGTTGTTCACCAACGCGACAAATGACGCAATGGTGTTTCCTGCACACCACAACCCAGCTGGCGTGGTTTGAGAGTGTTTTTGCCACTCAATCTGTTCATGTGGAAGGACGCTTGAAATAACTTTTACCTTGGCTGATGCATGTATAGTTTTCTGCTAGATTTACTAGCTGTATAGGCTCCAAGCACATGCTTCAGATAGCCAGAAACTTTGTTAAATCGAAACAGTGTCAGGAAATTACTTCGTTAAGTCACAAAAGGAACTACACGGTTTTCAATGGAACTAAGGTCGGGAAATGAAAACAGTTCATTACATCGTGAATTTCGTTAAACTGAGGTTCGTAATATCGAGCTTTGACTTTGTGCGCACACACACACACACACACACGCTCTTCTAAGCTCTCCCATCCCCTCTCTACATCTACCACGTGACCGGCTTCCCACACTTTACACACATACACCTTTCTCCACTTTCACACTTCTAATGCTAATGCATTAAATAAAAAGGGCTATATATACATTCACCAACTAGTAATTCGGACTCGGCAAGGACTACCTAAAGTCAGAATAATCAGGAGTCCAAAATATCGGAGTAACCAGAACTGAGGTGACCTTATTCCACAAGTAGTCAGAAAAGCTAGACAATGCATTCCTGCACACACATATGATTGCATGTGACATGGTCAGTCTGTATTCTGACTACTATCATGCTGCTACATATAGACAAAAGTGCAGTTAACCCTGTTTTATGACTTTAAGAGGGGTTGACCCTGCTTTATGATTCGGAGTGACAGAAATGGGTAACAGCAGTCAAATAAGTTGCCTCTGACAATGTAGCTATTCTGCAAGTAAAGGAACAAGCACTAAGTGAGCTGAATACACACTAAAAATCACAAATGTAGTGTTTACAACTAGTGGCTTGGCTTATCCTATGGTTTGTCTATAATGGGCAATGTATCAAAACAAAAACATTGCTCTTTCTGCTGAGCTTGGTGGCTGTATTAGCACATATTGTGCAGGCGGAGTCTGAATTATTAAACTGAACACTGTTATGTGACCAAAATTTTGGTCGTCCTAACATTATGTCTACAGCCCAAATGGCAGTGTTGCAAAACCGTCTGTATGTCCGAATTATCTGTGCCTGCATAATAGGTCAGTGACTGCATATACAAAAAAAAAGTTGCTGTTTTGCCCAAAAGGCAACACACTGATAACAATAGCAGGGTATTAGATCACATGAAGTAAGGTTTGTAGTCTTGCCACTCACACAAATTACAGTGAACATTCGCTTACTAGTTAAATTAACAAACATGATGTGATGTGTGTACCGGCAAATATGAGCGGATATCACTCAACAACCATGGCGTGATAAAGAGCGCAGGCTTCGGGGAGTGAACGCTTCGTGCTACCTCTTGCTTTAAGACGTCTCTTAAACTTGAGATTACATGACTTCCAACACTAAGAGAAGGCAGTGCACATCAGCCACCATCGTTCATGGCTCACTTTCACAAGCTTTTCTTTCAGACCTATAAAATACGGCGCACAATGGCAATCTTATCGCACTTGGATTTTATATAGTACCACACGGCAACGCTGATGGTGATGACGTCACCGATGGCGAAAATTCGCCTGGAGTGTTTATATATATTTAATATCGAAATAAATGAACTATGCAGTTCAGCAAATATAGAATTTGAAAAAACCCTTTGCTCAGAATCAGTGGAACATGCGAGCCGCATCGTTTTGAGTGGCCATTCTTTTTTTTCCCCAATTCTTAGTGTTTATCAGCAAATGCACACAGATGTAAATAAATGAATAGTACTCACTTTATTTGAATTAGTGAGCAAGCCAAACAGCACCAAGTGTGAGTGCTTATTTGAGTTTCATATTCTTATATGTACAGGTTTACCTGCTCTCAGAAAAAGCACATTAGTATCCAGGTGCTCATGACAAGTTAAAGAGGCATGAAGAGCTGCAGACTGATTTTTGAATGCTAGATGCCGAGTGTTACTCTCCAAGTGGTGAAGTCAAGGAACTTCATTCAGTTGAGGCAACTCTGTGAATATGGGTGTAAATCACTCACCTTGTTTGGAGGAAGGTCTTCAACTTCCTCTGTCGAGTCCCAGTCGCTGTCAGACAGCACTGACAACCTGTCGGCTGACAGTGCCTTCAAAGGCTGGGGATCCTCTTCCAGCAGTTCCTTGACAAGTGTCTCGCTCGACTCCTTCCCTGCATTCTTTCTCAGCTGCTGACCGTCGTACGCAAGTAAGACCTCAACGGACTTGTGCAATTCAGGCTCTGGCTTGGAGTTCCGCTTTTGCGAAACTGATGGGGGCACGTAGAGTGATGTGGCCTTTGCGTCTCCCTCCGAGTCGTCGAATGAAACGTCTTCTTCCATCCAACTGGGAATGTCGTTCTCTTCAAAGTGGGGTTTGGCTGGCGTCTTCTTTGGTGTTGCTTCCTTCTCAGGTATCCTAACAACATTTTCTATTTTTTCTCCTACTGTTTCTAGGCTGTGATCTTTCGAAACACTGAATTCGGTCCCCGCTAGTTCACCGTTGGTCACCGGCTTCGGCTGCGTGCTAGAATTGACCACGACTGATGAGATATAGGGCCTGTGGTGCTCTTTGATGCCAAGATGGTTTGGGCTTGGTGAATGGCCTGTAAAGTGCAACACGAATCTGCTTAGAAGAAGAAGCCGTTTCGGCACAGAACAGTGCAAAGGGTCGTTCTTGACACAATCTAGTGATTGTTAGCAAGGCAACCCAAACAGTTCTAGCAGGACGTCTCAGAACATGAAGAAAGCAAAAGGGATGCACACAAAAGACTGTACTCACCGGTGACAGAATGCTGAGGGGACAGGTGCGAGGGTGAAGGAATGACAATGTTGTATGGTAATCTCTGAAAAAAAGAAAAAAATTGCAGGTCTACTTGAAAGGCGAAGCACTGATTGCGATGGCAAATTAGTAGATAGCTGTACGAAGTAAGGCCAGTAGGTTTATCAGCCATATAAACTTGTAAACATTCACTTACTAACAAAATTAACAATGATAGAATGTGTAAACGCGACTCAACGAGGACGTAGAAAGAAACAGACACACAGAGAAAGCGCTGTCTTTGTGTGTCTGCTTCTTTCTATGTCCATGTTCAGTCGCGCTTACACATTCTATCATGGATTCAAACCAACTAGCCCGTCAAGGTGTTTTAACTAAATTAACCAGCATGGTGTCATGCGCGCACAGGTAAACACGAACACATCTCGCTCGATGACAGCGGAAACTGTAAAAATGCTAGAGTTGGGAATTGCGGCAGCAGCTGTGAGCCAATAGACCTCCATGCAGCTGTCGATTCAACTTAAACAAAATACTAAAAGCAAAGCGCATACGAAGCTACCAGAACTACATGCACTCTCCAAACATTGCAGATCGCTTTGAAGATAAGGCCCGCGTGAGCGCGCACATTGGCCACGTTGCAGATTGCTTTCGACACACACGAGCGCCAGCAACATGTCCCTATAGCGTCCGCCAAAGGAGTCTACTACAGCATCTGCGATTTGCGTGGCCAACGCTGTAGTAGATGCCGCGGTTGTCTCCACTCTGTACAGAGAGGCAGGCGAGGAGGACATCGAGGCACCCTAGTAGCTGCCGGAGAACGCCCCTCCTCCCTCGCCTGACCTCTCTGCCCCGTGTGCCACAGGAGAGGGCACGCATCCGAGCAGCATTCCTCACTCACGCACGCAAAATTGAACCGCGTTCGCTGGCTCACGCTTACACACTTTCAGTAATATGCAACCTCACGGCAACGGCGACAGCAGAAATTTGGCTGGCATGTCCATATAATTGCTATCGCAATAAAAATTTAAGCTGTCCTCAGCCAACCGCATCAACAGCATTACAACAAACTGGCTAAAAGTAAAATAAAAATTCGGCAGCATGTTACACTGCTGTAACACGAGAAGGCAAAATCATGCTGCACACATCGTAGTGCATTAAGTTATATGATTGGAGGGATCAGACAATTCTTGCAAGACATAATGAGCCGCAGTGTGAAGTAAACTGTAGGTTGACCTCCTCAATGACACATGAGAGCACCTAATGCACTACCTAAAGGTTCTTTCGTTTCTTCATTCATATTCAGCCACTGCATCTTTGCTTGCTTACGGAGGTGTGAGCCATTCCTGATGAAGATATTTTTTGTCTCACCGGACTGGACGCTGCTCTTTTGGGGATATGAGCCATTGCAACGCGACACTTAGGGCTTTTGCCTTAAAAGGGAAAAGATCACACAGCTTCATAAAACCTTGCCAGAGAGAACACAGGTGATCCAATTTTTCAAACAACATGGAAAGGCTGGGAAATACAGGCTTCAAAATGACAGCTGTTGATTTCCATGCTTAACTGTGGGCTTGGCACCAAGTTTCCTATACCAGTATCGGAATATCCGGACCTTGAATCACAGCTATGGGCTGTACATCGGGCCCGCGACATGGCGAAGGGGCATGGCCTCTCTGTCCCGACATGGAAGCGGCCCGCTGCGCACTAATCGTGCACACCGACGGACCTCAAGAAAGTTATTCATCCATCCATCTATCCATCCTGGTTTGTCGCACACTGCATTCACAGCTATCGCCACCAACCCTATTGCGATAAACATCTTTCCCTATGTTTCACAGTGTGTGGGGCGTAGTGCCATTGGAAGCGTACTGCACGCTTTAAGTAAGTGATAACCCAAATGCACCGCCGTTCCCTGCTGCAGACAGGGCGAAGTGTGATGTTTCACTTCGGCAGCACTGTAGACATCATATTCCAGTGTCATCTTCCCAGCTTGATTTTATTTTGGTTTCCCATGGCCGTCTTAAAATGCAATACAAAAACAATGCGTGCCTCAGTTTCGCTTGGAGGTGCCACCAGCTTGACATGCATTGGTGTTTCGTGATTGGCGATTCGCACCGAGTGGGCACATGAAAGTTCCCATCAAAATGCCCTGCCTGAAAAAGCTGCTGGCCCAGGCAGAATTTGAGGACCACAAACGTAAGCTTGCCGAAGGCGCACAAACGACAATGCGCGTCACAGGTTGCTCGTGCCCACTCAGTGCACTTCTCTGTCTCGTGCTGCAACAATTCACACAACGCTTTGCATTACGTAGATGTCACCTACAGTTGAGCCTGTCAAATCTTTTATAACTTAGCACTGTATGTTTACCCACTTAGTATGTTTTCTCCGCACATTTTTTTTTTTTTCACAATATGTACAAACAAAAATATTTTTATTTGGTTTAACATCATGAAAAAGCACCATTGATTATGACACCATTGATTATGATGGATGCTGCAGCGGAGGGCTCCAAATTATTTTTACCCCCTGGGGTTTCTATAGCGTGCACCTAAATCGAAGTACATCAGAGTTTATGCATTCCACTCCCTTTGAAATGCACCTGCCTTGGCCAGGAACTGAACCTGAGACCTAGTGCTTGATCGGGGAACGCCAATAACCACTGCGCCACAATGGCAAGTAATCGAGCAAACATGGAGCAGACATTAAGCTTGAGCCATGGTACCTAATGACAGCTGCATATTTGTAGATGCCCCGATAGTATTTTAAAGAAGTACTGACATGACAGTCTAAACCAAAGAAAAAGTGCTGGCAAGCCTCCGAGCGCCCTTAGTGATTCAGTACAGTAGCTCTTCTACACCCCGTTTCAGTTTCATTTCTATAGTGTTGTGATGTCATGGCACAGAAGCTAGTCACATGGGAACAGGACAGTGCCCATGTGAACACATTCTGCTTCATGACATCATGACACAGTAACCTCCTGGGAAGTGAAGCCGAAACTGGTGGTAGAAAAGCTGTCATATTAAATCATTTAGGCTGCACTGTGGCTTACCAATATTTTTCCAGGATTTACAGCTCTAGGACATTCATTTAAAGGGGGCCTGAACTACTTTCTATCGAAGTGGAGAAAGGCATTTGAAGTGAAAACAGGCTATTTCAGAAATACTGCAAAAAGTATTTCAATGCTTTCAGCAGAAGCAGAGTCACTGGCAATCAAACAAGGCTTCTGCTGTGCTTCTGTTCCTTCTTCAATGCCTTGCACTGCAAAGGCTATGGCTCAGTGGGGCGTGCCCACAATGCTCTGCCTTCTTATTGTCACCGCGGCATTCAGTTCAAATTTCATTTTGGAAGTTAACAGACACCATGATGTCCGATTTTGGCACTTATGACGGGCTAAACATAAGCCAAAGCGGTTTTCCTCAGCAAGCCACAGTGCGCTTAGCCAGTGGACTCATGGCAGCACCCTGCAGCGGCCACGGTATCTACGCTACGTAGCCGACCACAGCTACGTATAGTAGTTGCGTATGGGAATCTGCTTTATTACAAAATAAAGCGCAAGCCTGCCTCCTTAAGATAGTAAGGGGGCAAGCTTCTGCTGAAAAGAGAGCGTTGGAGAGAAATATGACTTCGCGATCCACTTGCGAGCTCCATGCATCGTGTATGACTGCAATATTTGGCTGGAATGTTCAAACCAGCGTATGCTACTTGCGGACTATGTTATTTCAACAAGCCTGATGGATGGTTCAGGGCCCTTTAATGCAAAAGAAAAATGAATAGTTGAAAATATGATGTCAGTATTAAGCACAGAAGACTACTTTGGGTAGTGCGCTCACCTTGCCTTTCCTGCTGGCTTCAGAGTCACTCGATGACTTCCATGACTCAATATCAGCAGTCTCAACTTCCCCTGGAAAGAGCAACAAGCATTAGATGTAGCTCTTTACCTCAAAAAGAAACCAACTCAGAAGCTACAAATTCCAAAATCGCAAACAAAAAATTGTTCAGTAAAACAACTGAATTAAAAGTTGGTTGTAAAAAGCAAATGATATTAGTAGTTTCAAAACCTTGCCCCATGCTTTTAACCAATCATTTTTATGAATGTAATATTCTGTGTATGCCATTTAACAGACCCAGCAAAAATGCACACTACAAGATGGACTCATTGCTGCATATATGACGTCGGACAAAACGATAAAAGGGCATGATGTGAAACAAAGACAACAGACACCCAGAAATGCACATTTTAATACTCAAGAGCAATGCACCAGCTAGTCCTAGTACAAGCCCTACTAAATGGACCTTGGAGTTATTTTCTCATTTCATGGCTGCTAGAGTGCGTTGACAGGATAGGTAGAATAATAATATTGTGCTGCCAATGTAATGATGTCATCACACACCATAGGTGTCCCACCGATTGCTATATCCCAGGACAGTATCACAGGACATGGGCACACCGACGTCGAGGACTGGCTGATGAGATATGAAAGGGTAAGCACCCACAACCAATGGGACGATCCCGCCAAACTGAGCAACGTGCTCTTCTATCTCACGAGTGTCGCCAGTCTCTGGTACAACCATGAGACCCGACCTTCTGACATAGTTCTTGTTCAAGACGTCTATAATGGCTGTGTTGGGTCGCCCTGCTGTGCGCAAGCTGTGAGCGGAATCGTGTTTGTGAGACTGTGTACAGCAGCCAGGTGAATCATTTACCAGCTACATAGATGTAATGGACTCGCGTAAGAAAGGCATTGCGACGGTGTCAGAGTCCAACAAAATCAGAAACGTCTTAAAAGGGATAGAGGACGGCCCACTATATCATTCCAATCCTTCTCTACACAAGGAACGTGTTCAATCAAGAATGGAGTTTGCGTTACCTCTCAAGTGTGCCTTAGAAAAGGGTTTTAATTTATTTCAATATTCATAAAGATCGCCCTGATTCGGACATGGTAAATGTAAACATCAATATCTTCACACTTTTCCTTAAATAATATCGAGCCCTCAGCTCGCAACTAAACATGCAACGAATGGCGCAACCTCTTTGCAACTGACACAGGTAAAAACAGCACAGATGCTCATTAGGTGCATGCAGAGGTGAAGTGGATATATAATGACGCACCAAGTGCATCAAACAAACAACAAACAGGACCGTCTTAGTAGTTCAGCCTGTGTGCTGTTGGTTTCCAGCACAGATGGTTGCTAAATGCACTGCAGCCGAAAAATTTTCTTACCAAGGCTGTTTCATGGCTCTATCATGCTCTAGCAAATGAAACAAAGCAAATTGCCATTCTAGTCTACGTTAAATTATTCGTGTTGCAACAGACGCCAATAACAAACAACTCTGCAATGAACCCAATCCCGCAATTATCTCAAGCCCCATTTCCAACACAGGTCAGCAGAAGAAACAAATACTCACTCGTATACAGCCACTAATATATTTTGCAGGCTATGACTCACTCGCACACATACTCATGAGCACTCACATTCTTTGGGACTCACTCACATCCCTGCTGGCATCCACTCGTACTCACTAACACTCACTCGCATTCATAGTCACTTTAAGTCACACTTACCAGCACTGGCTCATGCTCATACTCGTGTTCCCCCCAACTCACCAGCGCTCATTCACATATCCATACTCATGTCCACTAACGTTTGTCAACACTCACTCCCATTTGTACTCAGTCTGCTTAATATCACTGTCGCTGGCTTTCGTTCTCACTCCTGATCATAATCACGTACACTCAAACTCACAGGCGCTCGCTCCTGTTCACAATCACGCGCGCTCGCACCTTTTGTAACTACAGTCGAACCCGGATATATCGAATTCGACGGGGATCAGAAAATAGCTCGATATAGCGAAACTTCGATATACAGATATAGGCCAAAAAAGCTCTCGCAATCATAAAAAATTGTGGCTTACCGATTGGAACAGCCACGAATCACATAGCATGTGCACACAATATGAAAGCGCTTTATTTCACGGAAAAAAATATCACTAAATTTGGGCTGCTTTTTCCTCTGGGAAATGAAGTTTAAAACACTAGTCTCAATCTTCTCGAGACTGTCCAGGTGCGAGAGCCCAGTGCCTTCCATTTCGCCGCAACAGCGCCGAATCAGGCTGAACGCTGACGCCAGTTCAGTGGCTGTGCACGGACGCGTTTCTTTGAAAACACAGTTGCCCTCGTCGTCGCTGGAAACGCCGTCTTGAACGCCAGCTATTCCGGCCACAATGTCCTCATCAGCGAGGTCGGCTACCGCTTGAACTTCGCTGTCAGCGTTAATGAAGTCATCAACAGGAACTTTGGATGGAACGGCGCTGGGAAAATTGGACAAGTCGCGGAACGCGTCCTCCAAGCACTCATCATCATCTAAAGCTTCCGGACATTCATCTCCGGCCACTTCAAGGCCTGCCTTGCCAAAACAGTTGGCTACTGTGGCCTGCTTCACGTTGCCCCAAGCGCCGGTAATCATCTGGATCGCGCCGAGCAGGTCAATCTTGAGATCGGTTCCCATGAGGAGGTGTATGAGGAGCCGTTGAATAAGTCGCTTCCGATAGCATACCTTGAATGCCTTTATGATAACCTGGTCGAGGGGCTGCAGTCTCGCTGTGGTGTTCGGCGGGAAGAACTTCAATTTGATGTGCTGCAGCCTGCAAGTCGTTTTATGGGCCGAACAGTTGTCTACCAGAAGGCAAACTCGGCGGCCCGACTTGCCCAACTCAGCGTCCCAAGCCTGCAGCCATTCAACAAAAAGTTGATGTGTCATCCAGGCCTTCCTATCACAGCCGTAGCGGATGGGAAGCTGTTTACAGTTCTTGAAGCAGCGCGGTGACTTGCTCTTCCCGATCACGAATGGCCGTAGCTTGCACGAGCCGTCCATTTTGGCTGCAAGCAGCACTGACACACGCACTTTGCTCATTTTACCGTCGTGGCATGAGGTTCCACGAAGAGCGAGTGTCTTATTCGGCAACATTTGCCAAAAGAGACCAGTTTCGTCTGCATTGAAGATTTCTGCAGGCGAAAACTTCTCAGTGATCTTCGGCCACTCCTCAGAAAGCCACTGCTGCATCTCCTGGCTGCTGACAGCCCCACTTTCGCCTGAAATGGCCTTTCCTACAATGCCGTGGCGGTTTTTAAACCGTTGCAGCCATCCAGTGCCACCGCAAAAATTGTCTTCGCCAAGAGCCGTAGCAAACCATTTGGCCTTTTCGATTAACATCAGGCCATCCACAGGAATAATTTCCTCTCGGATTTCAAGAAACCATGTATAGATTGCCTTCTCCACTTTGTCAAAAGCAGCAGGGTGCACACGACACGCTCCAAGCGACTTTCCTCATCTGCTTTAAGCTTGATGTCCTGCTTGTTTTTTAACAACATACTTAAAGTACTCCGCGGAGTGCCGAATGCGTCTGCCACGGAGGACTTCTTTTCTCCATTCTCGACACGCCGGATTACTTCAAGCTTTCTTGCAAAGTCCAGATTCTTCCTCTTTTTTGTGTCCGCGGATGCCATAGCTCACCAGATGACCGCAATCACACACGCTACACACGGCACGTTGAAACAAAGGTATGCACAACAAAACGCGCGATGCGCAGATGGAGCAGTCCGAGCGAAGCCTGTTCGAGCGGCAGTCAACGGGGCTGCGAAGGAACGACAAAGGGAAAAGAAAGAAGAGAGCGGGGGAAAAAATTGGTGGAATATGCTGTCGAAGGTGCTGTGTTCGTTTTTTGAGCCCTCTCTGGCTCTCTTGTCTCCCCTGGCCCACGAGCGACCGTGCCGACCCCTCACTTTCTCTCTCTCCCTTTTCCCAGGAAGCGTGGCTTGGAAACGTCGCCGCGTCTTCATGCCACACACTCTTCGCTGAGCTCCAATGCCCTTGCTCAATGCACACGCCGGCGGTAGAGGAGGAGTGAGAGAGCTCGTGCCGGTGGGGCGCAAGAACGGGGGAAAGGCTCTGCATCTCCGTCGCTAGGCGACGGCCGCGCATGCGTAGAGGAGGAGCCTGCTGACTGACTCTGCGGAAATGTTTTCCCCTGAGGACCGGACACGAATGTCTTTGGGAAAAGCGCACCTTCCAAGGAGTGGCACGGCATTCGATATATCGAATGTCCCGACGAAAATGGAATTCAGTATACTACGCAATTGTCCTATACTTTTACATACTATTTTCAAGGGGGTAATCTGTGTGTTCGATATAGCCAATAATTCGAAATATGCGGGTTCGATATATCCGGGTTCGACTGTAATCCTCTGTCTCACGCTTGCGAAACGAGCGTGGAGCGAGCATGAGTTGGGATTTGCGCGAGTGAGTGTGCCGACCTACGGCTTCCACACAAGGGGCAAACTTTAACAAGAACCACACCTAGGGAGTCCAGGGGGTAGGGTGAATCTGAACAACCAAATAAATGCTCACCACCGTGGGCGCTGCTGGTCTTTGAGGCAAGCAGCTTGGCACATTCGTCATGACCAGATCTCCGAGCAAGGTCGAGTGCAGTGCAACCTTCGTCATCAACTGCATTTGCGTTGGCCCCTCGACTCAGAAGCAGTTGAGCCAGGGCCACTGACCCAGCTTCCGAGGCCACCATCAATGGAGTCCTGTACGTGAAGGCGGCACGAGACACAAAATCAGAATAAAAAAATAATGCCAATATCATACATCATTCATGCATTAAGTATGAGATCCTATGGCTCGACAAAAGTGCCAAAAACATTACAATTTCCAATGAAGAGATTCTCAAACAAATATATCAGCCAGACGAGTCCCAATGCCTTTAGCAAAATGCTGAAGTGCTCCCACATCCTTGGCATTACGTGTGCACGAAGAAAAATAAAGCTCCCATATGCAAACGACCTTGCAAAAATATCTACAGTCAATCAATGGCAAAGAAAAGTGTGATGGGTGGTTCAGGCAAGTGATAAGCTGCCTTGCAGCAGTTAGGAGAAGATAAAACTGATATCATCAGAGACACTAACATTTGGGGTGAAACATGTGGCTTTTGCTGTTCAGGAAACAATTCTAATTCATGCTCCAGTGCTAGTGTATGAGAAGACTTGAAAAAATTGTGTGTAAATGGAACAACGTAAGCTGTAACGTAAGCCCAAAAGAAGTTCCATCACAACACAAAGGTTGCATCTTGAAGAGCATTTGTGAAAAGTACATATTGTTGCTAAAATCGCCTAACGAATGTAATGTCACATTAAAGCAGTGTTGCAGTGTCACGTGAACAGTGTGTGTGTATGAAGTGGGCATCATCGTTAATCAGTTCGGGCTCAAAAGCATTGCGTGCCTTGTGAGAAAGCTCAGATGAAGCCCTTCTTCAAACAGTGGCTCAACATAATAACTCAACAACAGAAAATGAACGCAGGCGCACAATAGGAGATAGGAATGTAACAAAAGCACAGATGAAGTCAATCACAAAGAGATACATGTATAAGTGAGCAGATGAACACACAAGAAAAGGCTATGGAAAGCAGTGTTTCTGCAGTAGCACAGGTAAGACTGTGGCTATTTATACTCAAGTCACATAACAGTAGTATGGTGTTCCCACCAGGTGAATTAAACTACACTAAAAACGTGCAGCCTTTTCAGCCTGCGACATTCGCTACAACTGAATAGTCTCTTGGTCCAAAACAAATGCTGCATGATTTCTAGAGAAGGGCAACCTAACAATTTACATAGATCTGATATTTACGTTTAGTGTCCCTTGATGTTTTGTAATATCAACCCAGCGGCAACAATACCATACATATTTACAAACAGTTCCATGTCCTGATTTTCTCAACACTACAGTTGACTTCCATTAATTCGACCCTGATGATATTGAAGAAACTGGTCAAATTATTCAGCAAGCAGAAAAAAAGAAAGAAAGGCCAAAACTGCTGATGCATTCAAAGTATTTGTCCTGATTCTAAAATGGCCCTCAATTGAATGTGCACCTACATTTTATGTGCTCAAAGTAGAAAACTAATGTAGAAATGACATCACAGTGGAAATCAAATGCACCCTGTTACTTTAGCAAGAAAAAAGTGCCATGCCTCCGATTCTGACAATAAGAAAAAGACAAAACCAGTGAGCGTTACTTTCGCAGATGGAAACTTATTTACCTAATGTACATTGTCATTACTCTCGGACTGCACTTTATCACTTTCTAGCAAGAATCACATGTCATTATTTGTACAGTCCATGGTGCATATGATAGTCTACATTTATGAAATGACTCCACAACATTTGCAAACAGGATTGTGATCCACACCTACAACAACGACTTCGCTAGCTCGCCCTGGAATGTATACAATTCTCCGGAATGCCAAGAATGTGTGATATGGCTTGTTGCTGCTAGCTTAACACAATAAATATAGCTTGAATGTGTTTGCGTAATCAGACTGGAAGTTGATGTCGTCGTGCCATGCAAGAAAACTCGTTCCGTTACCATCCATATTCGCCACATTGTGATGACAATGATGATTATGCTGGCTAGGCTGGCTCCGACGAATGAACACCGCAAATGCAGTTTTGTTTTTGTTTTCGGATCATATTGCACTGCTCAAGCACTGCAAATTTTCGGACAAATTTTCTTGAAGAGAGAGAGAGAGAGAAGATGCACACATTAAGGGGATAAACACTGTAATAATTTCTATTTTCACTTCAACATCTTCCTGGGGCAGGCCAAAAGTAGGCATTTTCCATGGGAGATGACGTGTACCCATGGGAGATGACTGTACCCTAAGCACTGCCAAAACAGATGCTGACGCTAGTGGAATCACTAAGTGCAGCTACCATTGGGGTTCGGCACGTGCGTGATGAACAGTCAGGTTCGAATTATCTGGCAAAGGCTAACGTCAGGATCAAAATAAGGAAAGTTTAGTCCCATAGAAATGCATGAGCGCCGGCTAGGACCTTCGGCCGGGATTGATTTGACCAAAAAAGTAGAGTTAACCAGAGTCGAATTAAAAGAAGTCTACTGTATTATATATGCAAACTGCACCTGCTCAAAGCTGTAGCCACGTGCTTACTTTTTTTTGTTGTCCCCAGCATTTGCCTGGGCGCCGCGATCTAATAGGAGACGGGCCACATCTAGGTGCTGCTGGACGGCTGCCAAGTACAGCGGTGACATACCTTCCTGCAAACGGGCAACAAAGGTGCGCTCTCGAAATTTCATCACACAGATCATCAACAATTGTCGATTTGCCCTGGAGAACTATGTGGACCACATGTCAAAGCTGAGACGCAATGTCATTCCAGTAGAATGATGCAAGTAGTTCAGGGTGTCTTTGTGCCAAACTTTTCACCACAGACTACGAGGTACACTGTGGTGAAGGGCTTTAGATTAATTTTCATCGCCTAGGGACATTTAACATTTGTTAAATCTAAATGCACAAGCATCTTTGTATTCCACTTTCACTGGAATGCAGGCATGAAAGCCCAAAATTGAATCCACATCTCGGCACTCAAGCACGAGATGTTAGCAGGCATTTACAGAGTGTGAAGGTTACTACTTACTCTTGATAACTCGTCGTGCTCAAGTTGTGAACTTTCCTAATTAAATAGAGAACAAATATTCAAGAAAATTACCTTTAAATATTGAATCAAATATTGAATATTGGCCAATTTCTGAAGAGCGAAATATAAAGTTTGCGCGGAGTCTCCTTGGAAGTAAAATAGGCTTATGTAAATTAATTGATGCGTGCACATAATTCTGTTTACAAATGGGCATCCAGTCAACAGCATTTGTAAATGAGAAGCAATCTTCAGTTAATCAGCTCACCATGACAACTACAGTAACTAGAAAAGGGAACAGCATGTGAGCAGACGCATGCAGATTACTGTGTTGAAGGAGCAAAGTGTGAAACTACAGCACTGAAAATTCTTTAACCAAAGGGATGCAAATGAACACAGTGAGACTGGTTAAATAATCATTTAACATAAGTTGAGACAACAGATTCTATAGACTGCTTAAAAGTAAAGCATTCCTACTAAATGGTTGAAAAGTTTTTAGCAGTACTATTCACTCCGAAACTGGTGCCTCTGTGCAACAACTGCAGCCTTCCTGCAGCAGAATTATTCGGGACAGTTCTTACTTACACCAATCTGTTTACCTCGAGCCTCTGATAAGTGTTGTTAAACCCAATATTTGAAGAGAAATGAATATTTGACAATCTGGAATAGGCACCTCACAAATGAAATAGGAATCGAATAGTCCTTGCTATTGGATTCATATTCAAAAATTTGAATGTTTGCACACCCGTGCTTTTTCCTCAATTCACAATGAGGCACTGCCCAATTCCCATTTTGCGATGAATTACATCATCCATCGGCGGAGTGGATGCAAACTTGGGATATGTTTTATGCTTTAAACAGAAGTCTCCACCTTGTTCCTCGCCGAGACATCGGCATCAAACTGCACAAGCAATGCAGCCATATCAGCCTGTCCCGTCGAAAGGGCCAAGTGAAGTGCTGTGTCTAGGTTTTGGTCAGGAACATCAGGATTGGCCCTCTGCTCCAGCAGACATCGAGCTGCTTCCAGATGATGGCCCTCCACGGCCTGGAAAGGAAAGAGAGACAGAATAAAGACCAGAAAGAAGGTTACTGACTTGGAAGTCAGAATTACAATAAAATAAAGTCAGCATGCTGACAACAAAATGCACTTGCAACTGGCAAACTTTATTTAGTGAGTGGTTTAAAAAGTAATGCAAGCTGCATTACTTTTCAGACCAGTCAATAAATGAAATTTTGTTCTTTTCAACCTTAAAACTGCCTCCCAAGTGTGGTAGAATGTAGTAGGATATAGCAGGATTGAAAGCTCAGCAGGCTGCTGCAGGAAGGTGTTACCAGCACAAGATGGGTAGTGTGCATCTATGTGTGCAAACATAAAAATCACTGACACATGAAAGAATGTCTTCACATAGGAGTTCTGAAGAAGCATAATGTGAAAAATCATGGCCCTCACGGCAGCCATGGCCGTGAGCAGCACTGCCTAGCACTCCCACAGCTAACCTGGAATACAGATACGTAAATACCCAAGAAAATGGATGGGAGGATGGTCACTATGGTAGGTTAACTGGTAAAGAACTTTATGTGTACTACAGAAACTGTGGCTTTGGCTTCCACTTGCAGCAAGCTGTCTTTTCGTTAACTTTCATTTCCTTATTTCGTTTAAACATACCAATTCATTTCCTTTATACTTTGTCTGACTTCATGGTCTGTTGTTTCCATATGATCGTAACTAACAAATAATCAAGCCCCTCAAATCCTCTTATTCTTACCAATCACTTGATACCGTTATTTCAATTGTTTTTCAGTTCAAGAAGGTCCCATGTGGCACTTTTTTTGCCCTTCACTTCAAAAAAGTAAGGACACCTAAAGGTATGGGTGGAAAGCCTCGTATTTCCTTTCATACTAGTTCATACTACACTTTTTATTGTCTTCCTTGGGCCACTTCATTAATTAATTAATTTATTTATTTATCAAGAATTGCCAGCCTGTATTTCAAGCCTTAGGCAGGAAGGTGTATTGAATACAAAGTTTTGCAGTAATGCAACATACACTTTGCAACAACAAAAGGAGGAAGGATTTACATAAGGAAGAACATATGCAAGCAACCCAGGAAAAGCATATCAAGTCAAGTCAAGACAGTCAAGCAGATCGGTTGTACGAATGCTTGCTAATGCCCCCTGCGTCCTCGCGGCATGCGTGCTTGGAGCAGCACATGGGCTACCATGTTCTAGCATGCCAGTGTCCAGTAAAGCCAGATGCTGGGCCAGCGTGCCTCGGGGTGAGTGGGGAATTTTCCGAGGCGAAATCGCAGGCTGCCCTACTAAAACATTTTCCTCCACCCTCTAGGCTGTGTATTACGACACTGCGGTTGCTAAGTGAGGTTTTGGCTGTGGTTACATATTGAGGTTAGAGTGTACTGGGGAATGTACATGCAAAAGACGGCCTGACCTAAATTTGGTTGTAGGGTAAGTACAAAGTCTCGCCACTTGTCAACTGCACAATACTGCACCTTCATCAGTGGAGTCTTCCCTTCAGAGTCCAAGGCATCGACCCGGGCCTGAGCACGCAGCAGAAGCTGCACAATGGTCACGTGACCCCTTGCAGCTGCCAGGTGGAGTGGGCTCCTGAAGAACAAACACAGGAAATTTGCCAAATAAAATCGAAATGCTTTGTTCCTTTTTCTTTTTCAATTCATACTTTCGAAATTACTTCAACCTGGGTATACTGCTTCTGTTACACGCTTATTACATGTCGTTTAAATATGTCTCGCAACCCAAACACATAGAGTAGTAGTGTGCATTATATGGCTGGATAAGTGGATGGAACTCATTAAAACACTAATGATATGAGATGTCAATGCTATCATAACTGCTAATATGGCAGTACACACATAACACAGGACTTAAGGCACTTATTTACTGCTAATCTCAATGCACAAATGCATTACAGAGGGGAACAGTACAGTTAAGAAGTACAATAAATTCCTGGTTTATATAATGTTAGCTAACAATGCATGAAAACAAACAATGTCTCGCATGGAGGCAACTGATCCAGGAAGGCTGCTCCAGACCTCAAAAGCTGTGGAATAAATGAGTATGGGCAAAACTTTGCATAATATGCAATGCGCAACTACTGTCATTGATGCTTGATGAAATACAAAAGAGTATAAAGGCGGAGATGTGGCACATCATAATACATTTTCTGAAAGAAACTTTTGCACAGGATACACGAGAGAGCACTTCCAAGAGCACGTTTCATGGATAGGACACTAGCTGTGGGGTAACAGTATTTAGATATAAATCGAGCAGCATTATTCTGAGCATGCTAAAGTGTAGTAAAAAGATGGACTGGTAGATTACACTTGCAGAATATAAAATGTCAGTCCGACTATGAGCAGAGGATCGCTAAGCTAGAAAATAGCCAAAAATAAAGGATGGGTGGCGACACCACCTTGAAATTCCCGTACTAGTATTTCCTAACGTCATGAATTTTGACAGCGCCTGCTTAGGAGTACAATTAGTTGCTTGTTGATAAACAAACGCTACATTGTAATCAAGAGGGCCATAGACTGATTTTATAAGAAGTTTTGAGAGCCTTTTCCAAGCTATTATGAGACAAAATACATGAAAATATACATCGAAATTCACAATTTCACATCGACACATGAGTTCTGCAGTTTGAGTACACAGTGCTGAAAGGAAAATTTTGGCCATCATTTTCTCCGCTACTAGCCAACTCTTTTCCAACAAATAATTGAAAATAGAGCCTTGAAAGTCAATCTCGCCAATCTAAAGAGTCTCCAATATGCGCAACAACTGTCGCAATAATGTTGCTCTGTCTGAGACATATTTGTTATGATGTCAGATTGCTTAAACAGCTCTGAAAATGGACCAGATGAGCAGACAAAATTTAACCAAACCGTCTCATGAAAGAAATTAGTGAATGTTTATTGGGAAGGAGGATAGCCCTTCTACATCTCAAGGGGAAAGGGCTCATACAGACAGAAGACAACATAGCCATCAATACATTAATTCAAACTACATACAGTACACGTGAATACAATAAGCAAGACACCAAGGTACTATCTCTTCTTTATGAACTTCAAACAGAATAGTTGCTGCATGCAAAATTCTATGTATCAGTGTTCAAGTCACAAGATTTTCCTGGCAGCAGCCATAAATGATAGTAGCTTTGTCAGCATAGTATACATGAGGCAACTTTTAGTAGAGCATTAAAAGGTCACAGCAAAGCAACTTTATATACAATATTCTGCAGAATGCATGCAGCATAGAAAAAACAATGACATTGAAGCAACCGCCTGCCTGAAGATAGCATTGTGATGGAAAATGCTAAACGTTAGCCCCAAGAAAAAAAAAGTAATGTGACCTCTGGCCTACAAATGCTCATGTGGGAAGTCGTGTAGACTACACCTCCCGTATCACAGCTGTGGGTAAGGCTGTCAAAACAACTTGGGACTGCGCGTTTGTAGCTTGTCTATCCATTCTGGGTCACAGCCGTGGCATAAGCGCGCGGCCATTTCACTGAGTTTGTTGAAACAGTGCACAGCTCTGCCTGCGCCTAAACATCACACATGGAGCCGGAATAAAATGAATGAGGGCGTTTAAGCCGTGTGGTGACTGGTCCACTCACAACAAAACCGTAACTGATGTTTCAGTCGCCAACCGAGACAACGTCCGGTACTTCAATCAAAGCGGTACTTCAAAGCGGACAACAAAGCGGTACTTCATGAAAACCGGTGAGCCAAGGATAACACAATGGAAACGCCTCTAAACATCGCAGGTGGCATTTGACAGTTGTTGACGGGGCTGGCTGCTGCTATAATGCGGGCGGGTCGGTTTACTTACAACAGACAGTGGACGCAGAAACTGAAGAAAAGTACGCACAACGCAAGGCCCCTGAAGGCAGATGCGAAGCCGATGCTTGTGATAAGACCCTTCCATCCCGCATCCGAGATAGGCGTATCGTCGGAAAACATTCAGCCGCCGTCCTCCGCGCTCGCGCGAAGGACTGAGGCGGCTGAAGAATCGAGGCTGCGCCGAGCTACAATGCATCGCGCCCACGCGACTATACGCTCCATGGTAGGAGCGGTGACCCCTTCACGCGACTTCCGTCCACCCACGAACGTCTTCGCGAGTCTCACACGCGGTTCACGCGTGCCAAACAACCCTCATAGTTCTCGGTCACGAAGGAGTTGCTTGACCGTGGACGCACCAAATTTGGAGAACGCGCGCGCGCGCCGCCATCCATTAAAAAAAGGGTACGGAAGCACGTTGTAACTACCGCCCTCGACAACACGATAACGAGCGAAGCGCTCTCGCTTACCTGCTCTCATTGTCCTGAAAACTGACGTCAACTTTCTTGGCAGCAGAACGGGCCCGGTCTTCGTCGCCCAGCCAGCATGCCTTATGGAGCTTCGTGAAACTCGAGTCCGTCCTCGCGAGATCGATTGAGTAGCCGTGAATTTCGTCCGTGTGTCCATCGTGCGAACTCAAACTAGCAGTGCTCTGCTTCTTGGCGGAGGACGATTTGAGTATTTTCTTCTGGAAGAACTTCTTCATGGCTCGCGCCAACGAGCGACCTCCCACGAAGTATGCATCAAGGGGGAGCCTGAGAAAAGAAAAGTAAGAGCGACAGCACACGGTCCTCGCCGCACTCGATTACGGCCACTTGAAGTCGTTTGGGCACGCGAGGACGAGGCGACGACGGCGACGAGTGGACATCGTGAGGGAAAACAGGCGCGCCGTATGCTTACGCAGTACACCGAAGGACTGGAGCGAAGAAGTAACAGCCGCCGCGGTCACATTTTTGCTTGAGAAATGTTATTGTCTGTTGCCGCTGGCAACCGCACAAGTGAGGCACGCGAAACATCGGGCGCGGTGCGCGTTTAATTTTTGTTGTTTCACTTTCGCCTTTATCGTTTCAGCCGCGAATTCGTAAATGTAATTGCGACCGTTTCGTATACGTAAGAAAAACTTTTTAAATTTATATCGTTAAAATAAACGTAATGCTAATAAATATTTAACAATTTTAACATAATAGTTATATTTTATAATTTTTGCATTGAATGTTTTAGCCGCAACAGCAACGGTGCTTTGGTTTGTGCAACTGCGTGCGCGGCCATTATCAACATATTAAATGTCTGCTTCCTCAAAAAATGCGCGCCGGACTCGGAGATTTCAAGATTTTCGCAGATTTAGCGGCTTCATAGCGTTGTCACGATGTAGAAGCAGTTACGTTACACGTGTACTATCTATGTAAGCTTGTGTGTAAACTTTTATGATGTCAAACAGATCCCCTGACCCCATCTATACCTTGCGAGGTCACAGTGGGCCTATAACAACGGTCGAATTTATCGACGATATTCTTTTCTCAGGATCATCTGACGGTGAAATATTTGCTTGGGACCTTGAGGTTAGTGGTGAGAGGTGTTCACGACTTCCTAAAGTCATTGTAAAAAAAAACTTTCTTTTTGACAGCTGTTTGTCGGCGTAGTACAAGTCAAAGATCACTCAACTTGGCGTCCGAATGCCTCATTTCTATTGCATTCTTTTTTTCTAGACGTTTAGGAGAAAACACTCCTTAGTGGGACACAACAATAAGGGAATTTTATGGATCGGCCATTCCCAAAAAGCTGTGATAACCCAGGGTCGTGACGGCACTGTGGCGATTTGGTCGTTGAGTGACAATCAGTGGAAGCAATCAGGTTAGTTGTCTGCTCGCATTTGTGATATCCTCCTTGCATGCATTTTGACGCATAACCAGTAATATTTAACCGATACGCTCTAGACATAGACGGTATGATTTTCGGAGCTGGAACAACATACAGTTTTAATAGGGAGCAATTGTGCACAGAGCTGCTGGAAGTCATTTGTGTCGCCTTCTGTAGCTAACACAAAACAGCAACGCCACAGCTGTCCAAGAAAGAAAGAAAGAAAAGAAGGAGGGAAAACTTTCATACTGTTTAAATTATGACGCACATTATTTTCATCTTTGCTCGTAGCTTTCTCATGCCGTCTGCGAAATAAGCACTCGGAGGAAGGTCTGTTAAGCTTTTTGCATAGGTCAAGAGGTAAGAATCGGGGCTACACTAGCATCTCTTTGTGTGTCTGTATAAAAACAAAGACCTTGTTTCTCCTTGTTCGCCAAGCAAAACAAGCACCCCGTCGCAGTAAACGTACTGGCATACTTGCAACTGGCACCGTTTGCGCTTTCAGTGCTGTCATTTCATTTATTCGACTTCCCGCTGCCTACTCTATAATTTTAGATACCTTCTGAAGTTTCATATGCGTATACGCATTTAGCCAGACAACAGTGGCGTAGATAGAGGACAGTTTTGGGACCGAAAGGATTCTGAAACCGTCTGGGCATTCCGCCTGCATATGCAATTTATGCACGCAGATGGAATGGCCAGGAAAACACTACCAAAATAACAATGTAGTTAAGGTGCTGCTAGCTAAGACGTTTCCTTTAAACATTTTGTTCAGCATCTTATGCGAGCGAAAGAGTGCCGCTTACCAAAAATATCGCTCTCTCATTTTGTCCTGCTTGATGGTCAGGTACCATAGTGACAGATTCGAAAGGATTCTGCCAGTGCAGCCTTCCTGGTGCTGCGTCGAACCTGATTGCTGCGCCATCCGAGCCAGACTGGAAGATTACACTGTGGGACTTGGAAACCAGGAAGCCCGTCGCATCCACTCTCGAGCCGAAGGAACGGCTCGGCATGGCAATGTGCATTAAGCTCAGCACTGACTGCAACAGCGTTCTTGCCGCTTATGAGAATGGCAGCATCATCGAATATGACATCCGATGTGGTGGTGCCCCGGTCTCGACACTGGCATTGTACACGGAGCCAATAATGTGCATGGACTTCGATGAAATCCACAGGGCGAACAGGGGAATGTGCGGTTCGGTGTCTAACGAACTGTGTGTGTTTGAACGAGACGAAGGACAACTTCTTGAGAAGCGCAGGCTGACAGTCACGAATGACGGCTTCTGTTCTCTGCAAATACGTCCCGATGGCAGGATAGTTGCGTCGGGCGGTTGGGATGGGAGAATACGCGTGTTCGGCTGGAAGAACCTGAAGCCGCTTGCGGTGCTGGACTTGCACAAGGAGTCTGTGCAAGCTGTGAGGTTCTCGGAAAGAGATTTGTGCAAGGCGGGCTTGCTTCTTGCTGCGGGCAGCAAAGATAGGACAGTGTCCTTATGGTCTCTGTACAACTGAATTTGATGACCATTTTAGTGTCATAAAATAAACAGCGCAAACGAATTGAATGCGTGTTTCCTAAGACAGTTTGTATGAATGCTTAAGTTTTGTTATGATTGATTATGATTGTTATGATTGATTATTTGATATGACTTGAAAAAGACAACTCCACTTGTCGAAGGATGCAGTTTAATTTTAAGTTGCTTTTAATAAATGTACCGGTGTCAATCTTTATAACTTGTTGATTCGGATGGTTATTATAATGATAACCAGTTTTCTATAACGGATGATTACTTTAACTTTTAACTCTTGTAAATGGCGCTGTCCGGGCAGCTTTCCGCCATTACAGTATTTCGAAAAGCGGTGGTGATAGCTGATTTGCAGGCAGTTCTTGAAAATAAACCCTGATCATGCGCTGGCAACGGCGCCTTCTCATCGCTTACATCACCTAGGCATGCCCTGATCTATGGCAAGCTGCGCACATATACGGTGAGAAAGAAAGGGTTGAAAGAAAGAATGAAAATCCGCGCTGGAGCTCTTTCACGACCGCTTCTTATTTTTTTTATTCGCCATTTTGTGAGGGCGAGCTCTTACTGGGTGTGATGGTGTCGTGCGCTTTGTCCTCTTTCATCGCCAGCTACCACGGAGTCTGTTGCAAGCACTAGTCGGGCGTCTCGATCTATGCCATCACCGGAATGTCACCGGCAGGGTCTGCGAAGGCCAATTGCTCGACACGCACGCTTTCTCTCTCTCTCTCTCTCTGTCCTCTGTCTTTGTTTGCGGGGTTCGTGAATACGTAAACTACCTGCCATGCGAGAGCAATACTTGCCGAAGATGATCACGACCAGGCATTTTTCTAAACGCCACGTACTTTGAAAGATTTGCAGCAAATGTGAGCGACTACATTGCAAAATTTTGTCGGAAAGCTAGGTGAGAGGCGTGGTTGTGGAGCGCTCCACAATAATTTTGATCTGGGCCGTCTGGCAAGCCGAAGATGGCGCCCGAGTCCAAGGAATTCGAGGCGCCACCTGAGGCCACCGCATCCAAAACAGCCGGACCATTCTTTTCAGTTTATTTTCTTCTGGGTCTCAGTAGCACGCGCCAAAAATCTTGGCACGAGGACTTTCTTCCGGGACTGCCGCGCGAGCCCGTTGCCTCATTGCCAGGAATGCTGAGCCACCGTATGTGTTTGGGGACAAGTTCAGTTAGAACCGAGGGATGTTCTTTGGTGGCGAAATGTCCATTTATTTCGCTCTTTCGTTAGCGTGGGAGTTAAGTTACGCGTGGAATCTCTCCGGAACGTTTTTACCGGTTGAATTTTGAGTTTTTATTCTTCCTTTTCGCACACTGTGCTTCATCTCAAATGTCAGACATGTTTCGGTTTTCTGTCAGATTGCAAGTGAACAACTAGCGTTACGATAACATTAAAAAGGAACACGAGAAATGTTTAGACAAGTAGATCATTGTTTCAAAACTATGCTTTCATTTATTTAGTGCAATAACGTCCGTTATTAGTGCAGAAAGTGCAGTTCGAGCAATGTCCTTCTTAAATTTCGGTGATGACTTCAGTGTGATAACATGAATTTCGCAGTATTGTCGCGCGTTGTCCTGCATTGCTCTGTAACCATTTATGTTTATTGACAACTATCAGAACGCTTGCGGCTATCCTATATAGTTGGCAGGTAACTAGCAGAGTTGGTGCGAAAATTTCACGCTTGCGTCGACACCAGACTTTGGGTTTTCATTTTCTCCGTCTTGCAAAGTCGTCGCTCACCGTAAGGATTGCCTATCTGGTGTCCAAGAACTGTGATGTACCGATCTGGATATTGAACGATACAAATGTGTGCCTCTTGTGCTTGTTTGTGTTGTGCGTGTTGGTCTACAGTAAAGTACAGTGCATGTATGTTTTTCTTGTACGTTGTGCACATGTGCGTGATGTATACGCGTCATTTCATATGTCACCCACGTCATCTGGAATTGCTAGATGACTTAATCATACCGTACGCCTTTTCTAGCATGTGCAATACGCATATTGCCTGGCAGTACTGCACTGCGACAATACTGCTAGGCGTACGGTCAGGACAGCATCTCCACTCCAGCATCCATCAAAGATTGGTTTGTTGCTCTCTCTCTCTCTCTCTCTCTTGTACCTGCTTTCATAGTAGATGATGCAATCAGAAGCAGAAAAAAAGAGAAAGGAGATGGATATTTCGAGAACTGCCGTCTATAGCTAGAAAACGCCGCATTACATTGGGCTCTTTTTGCCCTAAGCCGAACGTGACTATTGCGCTACAAGATTGCGAGGAATATATATATAGCTTGTCAATAGTTCATGTTCTACAGAAATTAAGGAGCATATACTTACACATGTTTTTGAAGTTGTACCAACTCTATCACTTCTCGCACTTAGCATGATAGCAAGGTTGGTAAAGTTGTCCCGAAATGGGGCCGGGCGTCATGTGCGTGATCATGGCGCAATGAGACGGCGCAGAATTTCCCGACGTCGCGTCACCATAAACGTATGATGACGTTGCTCTTACGCATCAAAAGAGGGTTGCCTGCGCTTCTGACTGCGCTCGCGTGTGACAGCCACAGCGGCCTCAGGAACGGAGCGAGCCGGTGTATCGTGACGTCACAACGTACCGAAACTGCTTCGTAGACACAAGTGTCATCGTAATTTATTTAGGGCTGTAGCTCTGGCGTCTGCCAATAGCCTTATTTCTGTTTAGAATGTTTGGAGCTTTCTATAACGCAAGAAAAAAAAAAAAAAAGAAAGCGGCTAAAAACGTTATGCCGGTACTCACTGGACTCGTGGAACATGTTTTTTTTTTCTTGTGGTTTTTGAGTGCAGTATTGATTTAATTTCTTTGCGGTGTACAGTGCAGCTGGCGGCATCTTCAGCGTATCTGAATGCTTTAGGCCAGCTGTCAGAAAAATAAATAAATTAAATTCTAGGGTTTTACGTGCCAAAACCACTTTCTGATCATGAGGCACGCCGTAGTGGACGACTCCGGAAATTTGGACCACCTGGGGTTCTTTAACGTGCACCTATATCTAAGTACACGGGTGTTTTCGCATTTCGCCCCTATCGAAATGCGGCCGCCGAGGCCCAGATTCGATCCCGTGAACTCATGCTTAGCAGCCCAATACCATATAGCCACTAAGCAACCACGGCGGGTAAATAAACAAATAAATAAACAAACAAACAAATAAATAAATAAGTAAATAAATAAGATTAAAACTGTGCAGCACTCGTTTTTCTACGTATGTAGCGACCTTTTACTGTAAAATTCGGCGTACGATATCCACAGTCGTAAACATGTGCTGTCAAGAGGGCATGCTGTTGGGCTACTTCGTGCTTGGTTTTAAGGACATGATTGCAGCGCGTAGAAAAATACATATAGACACTCGTCACAGGTTCTGTGCCGTCTTTCTATGTGTGTGCGTGTGTTTCTTTTCTTGCACGTTATATGTCTTCACAGCTGCATTAATTATGTTCCTGTATTGTACTGTCAACTCGGAGCTTGAACGACCGTGTACGCTTCGACTGTATCGTTCGGCTTCGTCACTCTGACACCCATTTTAGCATCGTGTTGGGCTTCTCGGTAGCGCTCGTATTGAAAATAACAGCCGATCCTGTACAATCTTACCAGAATCACTTCTTTCGAAGCATATATACTGTTTACCCGGTTGGTGAAGCATGGCTTTTAAATATGTGAATGAATCGCAAGACACCGGACCAAGAAGGCACATACATGTGTTTTGCGCTTCGCCCTATAAAGTAGCATCACTTTATTAGCTTTAAAAGGACACTAAAGAGGGGGAAAATGTAATGTTCCGACGCGAAATATATTCCTTCAAAACACCAAAACGTCTGTGGTTCCTCTAGAAAACAATGTAGTCCTTCATTAGCGATTAGCGTTTAACTGTGAGACACAAGTAGACGCTCGTGAAGTCCAATCGCCGTGGTTGGTCTATAGGTTATAGTGGTTATGGCGTTTTGCTGCTTAACTCGAGGTCGCGGACTCTATCTACAGGCCGCGGCAGTCGCAGTTCGATCGCGTGCGAAATGCAAAAACACTCCTGCACTTTTTAAATAGGTACACGTAAAAGAATCCCGGGTGATCAACATTAATCCCCCTCTCCCCCACCTAATACGTCGTGCCTGTTGTAATCTGATAGTGGTTTTCTCGCGTATAACCCCAAAATTCTTTTTGTCTTGAAGTGAATGGCGTCACGGCAAGTTCAAGCGGAAACTTCAGGGTGGCGTCGTTATACCGGTTTCTCACTGGTGCGCCTTTTCCAACTTAAGGGGTCACAAAAGTGAAACACGAGGTCAAGTTTATCAGTTTAGATTGTTTTATAGATTAAGTTAAACTTAAGTAGTCAAGTTTATCAGTTTAGACTGATAAAAGTGTTTTTTTTTAATGCGCTGTTTTATAATTTCACTTTAACAGCTTGACTATTGTTACGTTTCGCCTACAACGCGCGGTAATGCCGGCGCGGATGCAACGGACGCCGGGGCTTTGTTCAAAGCGGCGGACATTTTGGCCCGTTCAACGCCGCCGCAACGCCTACCCGCCAAGCGTGTCCAGGCGTGTTTCAGTGCCACGTGTCTTCGTGTGTGCGTGTGTGTGTGAGTGCCCTCGCTTGTCAAAGCGCGGCAGCGGGGAGCGGAGTTCCCCGAATGAGGAGCCTGGAGGTCTCTCGGCTCAACCGTTCGCGCCGTCGTGTGGGCGGGTTGGCGATGCGTCACTGCACTCGGTTCAGCAGGTCTCTCGGCTCGACCGTGCGCGCCGTCGTGGGCTCATGCTCCGCCGTCCCGTGACCTTCATCCCGTGACCTTCCCTTTTGGACCGCGACGCCGAGAGTATAAGAGCAGCTGCCCCCGGACGCCAAGAGAGAGGCTCCGATTTGTACTGTTGAGTTACGTGCTCTCCCGTCTCTCCACTCCGGTCGACCTGACCGGCCGCTCTTTTGCTATGTTAGAATAAACAAGTTGTTCTGTTACCAGTCTTCTCTTGCTTTGCCGGGACCTTCGGATGCTTCCTGTGCCCCAGGCCGCCAGGCCAACGCTACCCTTGGGGCTTGCGACCCATTGGCAATAACGGGCGTCAGCACCGAGACCCCAACAACTCGTGCCAGCGGTGCGATTACAACATCTGGTTGCCAGCGGTGAGATCGCGACAACGGAGGCCAGCAGCGAAGAGATGCGGTTGACTGTATGCTGAGCAGCACAACGACCATCCGGGAGCAGTGCAACGAGCCCTGTGTGACGACTGGTTGCCTGCAGCAGAACGACTGCGCGGAATTCTTGGCTGCGAGGTTTGGTGAGTGCGGGACTTTCTTCTTCTGAGTTTTGCCAGGCTTTTGTTAGTGTTAGAAACAGAGCTGGTAATTGTGGTTGTCGTTGCTACCGGGTTAGTTTGCGGCAAGACAATAGTAGGCAGTAGAGAAAGCAGCATTCAGAGCAGCCATGGATTTGAAGTCGTTGCGCAAACCGAAATTGCTGGAGCTTGCAAGAGAGTTGGGTCTGGATGTCTCAGACAAACTCAGAAAACCAGAACTGCTAAGGGCTATTCTTGAGTTAGAAGCTGAGGATGACGAGCTGTCGGAATGCCTTGAGACCATTGAGGAGAGGGAGACGGCAAAAAGACAGGAGCGTGAACTTAAAGAACAGATAGAACGAGAGCAACAAGAGAAAGAAAGAGAGCGCGACCGTCAACACGCTTTGGAAATGAAGCGTCTCGAGTTAGAGATGGAACGCGCTCGTAATGGAAGTCAGGCACACGGTGCAGGAGAACGAGTATATTTCAAAATGACTGACCTGATGCGGCCGTTTAAGCTTGGAGAGGACATTGGTTTGTTCCTGGTTAACTTTGAGCGAACGTGCGAGAAGCAGGGGTTCTCTCGGGAAACGTGGCCACAGCGCTTGCTCACTTTGCTACCCGGCGAGGCGGCCGACGTAGTCGCTCGCTTGGAGAGAGAGGAGGCAGAGGATTTCGACAAAGTGAAATCGAGTCTGCTAAAAAAGTACCGGCTGTCAGCGGAGGCGTTCCGTCGGAAGTTTCGGGAAAATGAGAAAGGCAAAAGTGAGTCATATACAGAGTTTGCGTACAGGCTTATGTCAAACATGCAGGAGTGGCTCAAAGAAGAGAAAGCGTTTGGTGACCACGAGAAAGTTCTGCAGTGTTTCGGGCTAGAACAGTTTTATAGTCGGTTACCTGAGAACGTGCGGTACTGGGTCTTGGATAGGCCAGACGTTAGTACGGTGGCTAGAGCCGCTGAGTTAGCCGAGGAGTTTGTGACGCGTCGGGCTCGCGGAGCTAAGGACGGTCAAAAGGGTGAATTTGGCTCCAAGTTTGAGAGGCCGAAGTTCACACCCATGAGAGCAAAGGGGGATACACGTAGTGCGGATGCGAGTGAAAGCAGTCCGACCGAACGTAAGGAGACGGCGGCAACCGAAGCCGAACGCAGAAAGCGGTTCGAGACGAGGCAAGCGCGCGTTTGTTATACGTGCCAGAAGCCGGGTCACTTTTCAGCGCAGTGTCCAGAAACAAAAACACAAGTCGTGTTTTTGTCTATATGCAGCACTGACGAGAACATGAAGCTTCTCGAGCCTTACATGCGAGACCTCCTCGTGAACGGGAAAGAGTGCCGAGTGCTTCGCGATTCCGCAGCTACAATGGATGTAGTTCACCCCTCTTACGTAGAACCCGATATGTTCACGGGCGAGTGCGCATGGATCAAGCAAGCAGTGGAAGCTCATAGCGTGTGTCTGCCGGTAGCAAAAGTGCTTATTGAAGGACCTTTCGGAGCACTTGAGACGGAGGCCGCAGTGTCATCTATGCTGCCCCCCCAGTACCCGTACCTATTTTCGAACAGGTCCGATCACCTCCTGCGCGAGAAGGGGCTTTTGTTTGGGGAGGCTAGCGTTCAGGCCTTAACCAGATCGAAGGTTCGGGAGCTCGCTGCAAAGGCGGTAGTTGCGGGGCCGACGTTGTTGAATGATGAGAAAGGGTCAGAGGCGCAGCAAGCTGGTATTCAGAGCACGCCCGAACGGGATAAAATTGAGCCTGTAGCGTTAAAGGCACCAGATACTGGAGAGGAAATTCCCGACACGGGAAAGTTAGAAGAGCTGTCTCCAGATTTGCTCATCGCGCCTACGTCAGACGGACTTAACAGGTTGCTAAAAGTCAGCCGGTCGGCTTTGATAGCCGAGCAAAAGAAGGATGGCAGCCTAGAAAACATACGCTGCATTATCAAGGAAGGTATCGCCAAGAAAAATGCTCGCTTTGTGGAAAGAGGTGGGGTCCTGTACCGGAAGTATCTAGACCGCAGGGGAGTGGAGTTCGATCAGCTGATCGTGCCTCAATGCTATCGTCAGGATCTGTTGCGCTTGTCGCATGGGGGTTCGTGGTCCGGACACCTAGGAGTTAAGAAAACTAAGGACCGTCTCTTGCAGGAGTACTATTGGCCAGGGTGTTTTCGGGACGCAGACCACTTTGTGAAGACATGCGACACCTGTCAGCGGGTGGGCAAGCCAGGGGACAAATCGAGGGCGCCGTTGAAGTTGGTACCTATCATTACGGAGCCTTTTAGACGGCTCGTTATTGATACAGTGGGACCTCTGCCGGTAACAGCCACGGGGTACCGACACATTTTGACTGTGATCTGCCCAGCGACAAAGTTCCCTGAAGCAGTGCCGCTTAAAGAACTCAGCTCAGTTGAGATAGTCAATGCACTACTGTCCATATTTGCGCGAATTGGTTTTCCTGCAGAAATCCAGTCAGATCAGGGCACAGTGTTTACTAGCGCTTTGACGACAGCCTTTCTCGAAAGGTGCGGGGTAAGGCTGTTACACAGCTCAGTGCACCACCCCCAGTCGAATTCCGTGGAGAAGCTCCACTCCGTCATGAAGCGCGTGTTGAGAGCATTGTGTTTTGAACATCAAACTGACTGGGAGCTGTGTCTGCCTGGAGTGATGTTTGCATTAAGGACCGCGCCGCATGCGGCTACGGGGTTTTCGCCAGCTGAGCTGGTGTACGGTCGCTCGCTGCGATCTCCGCTTCGCATGCTTCGAGAGTCATGGGAAGGCAGGGGCGACGACCCAGTCGTGGTAGAGTACGTGCTTAAGCTCCTCGAACGCTTAAGAAGGGCACAGGAGTTGTCAGGTGAAGCAATGGCAGAGGCCCAGCAGAGGGCCAAGGTTTATTATGATCGGACAGCCAGGGCCCGTCGTTTTGAGGTGGGCGATGAGGTCATGATATTGCGCACATCGCTAAAGAACAAACTCGACGTGCAGTGGGAGGGCCCAGCACGGATTGTTCAAAAACTGTCGGACGTTAACTACGTGGTGAGTCTGCCAGGAAAGCGGAAAGCACAGCAAGTTTACCACTGTAATCTGCTCAAACCCTATAAGCAACGGGAAGCAGTGGTGTGCATGATGGTAAACGTGCCCGAAGAGCTTCCGGTCGAGCTTCCGGGACTAGGCTCGGTGACGAACAGGAAAGACACCGATCAAGTCATTAGTGACTTAATAAGTAAAGCATCGCTGTCGCCTGAGCAGAAAACAGAACTACACCAGCTCTTACAAGAGTTTCAAGGTCTGTTCTCTGAGAGGCCTGGTAGGACTTCTGTCCTTACTCATGACATAGAACTTACCTCCCCAGAGCCAGTACGATCCAAGGCGTACCGGGTGTCACCCCGCCAGAGCGATATTATGGAGGCTGAGGTAAAGAAAATGCTACAGCTCGGTGTTATTGAAGCAGGTGAGAGTGATTATACCTCCCCTTTGATTTTAGTTGAGGTACCGGGCAAGGAACCTCGTCCTTGCGTCGACTACCGCAGGCTTAATTCCATCACTAAGGATCAAATTTATCCGATCCCTAACATCGAGGAGCGCCTTGAGAGAGTGAGTAGCGCTCAGTTTATTTCCACCCTAGATCTTGTCAGGGGTTATTGGCAGGTTCCACTTACAGAAGAGGCTAGTAGGTATGCGGCGTTCATTTCACCAATGGGGACATTCCGTCCTAAAGTTTTGAGTTTTGGTTTGAAGAACGCGCCATACTGCTTTTCAAGCCTCATGGATAAAGTGTTGCGGGGACAGCAAGAATTCGCTTTACCGTATCTAGACGACGTAGCGATATTCTCCGCATCCTGGCCTGAGCATATGGCGCACTTGCGGGCAGTGCTAACCCGCCTGCGCGATGCGGGCTTGACAGTCAAGGCTCCCAAGTGCCAGTTAGCACAGGCCGAGGTTGTCTACCTCGGACACGTGATTGGTCGGGGTCGTCGCCGCCCCTCTGAAATAAAGGTGGCCGCTGTGCGAGACTTCCCGCAACCGCGCACGAAGACCGATATTCGGTCGTTCTTAGGTGTCGCCGGCTACTATCAGAGGTACATCCCCAGGTACTCTGATATCGCGGCTCCCTTGACGGATGCTCTAAGAAAGACAGAGCCGCAAACAGTCGTCTGGGATGAGACGAAGGAAAGAGCTTGTAGCGCCCTAAAGAGCGCCCTAACAAGCCAGCCTGTGCTACGATCGCCCGACTACACAAAAGGGTTCGTTGTTCAGTGTGATGCTAGTGAGCGAGGCATGGGCGTTGTACTGTGCCAACGGGAAAATGGAGAAGTAGAACACCCCGTCCTGTATGCTAGTCGTAAGCTGACGAGTCGTGAGCAGGCGTATAGCGCCACCGAGAAAGAGTGTGCGTGTATCGTGTGGGCCGTTCAGAAATTGTCATGTTACCTAGCCGGCTCGAGGTTTATCATTGAAACGGATCACTGCCCTCTCCAATGGCTGCAGACCATCTCTCCCAAAAATGGCCGCCTCCTGCGCTGGAGCCTCGCTTTGCAACAATATTCCTTTGAGGTGCGTTACAAAAAGGGGAGTCTCAACGGTAACGCCGATGGCTTAAGTGGAAGCCCCTAACGTGGGAATCAGCCTCAAAATTGCTTGTTACTGATGTTTTTCTTCCTGAGGCAGGATTTTTAACCTATTGCTTTTGTGTAGTGTTTCAAAGTGATGATGTGCTTTTTAGTGCAATTTTTCCGATTTGTGGACGCGTTCTGAGTGCTGCTAAACTACTGTAAGGAACTAGGCAGCAGTATAAAAGGGGAAAGAGCCTGGCAGGGCTTAGTGAGGTTTGTGCCGTGCTTGCTGACTGAGCGGTTGACTTTCAGGCGTGGTTCTAACGCTTGCCGGAAACGAGAACAAAAATGTCAACTCTCCCGAAGTCACTTTGCAGTGTCCTGTGTGCACCTGAACGTGAGAACGAGGCCTTCTCTGTGCACTGCGCTCAAGAAACGCCAAAGGACGCCCGACTTCGGTTATGAGCATCATCGAGCGACATCCCTCCGGACAGCGGATGCAGTCCCCTGACCATCGGGATCTCCTTCCCCCGGCGGGGCGGTCTGTTACGTTTCGCCTACAACGCGCGGTAATGCCGGCGCGGATGCAACGGACGCCGGGGCTTTGTTCAAAGCGGCGGACATTTTGGCCCGTTCAACGCCGCCGCAACGCCTACCCGCCAAGCGTGTCCAGGCGTGTTTCAGTGCCACGTGTCTTCGTGTGTGCGTGTGTGTGTGAGTGCCCTCGCTTGTCAAAGCGCGGCAGCCGGGGAGCGGAGTTCCCCGAATGAGGAGCCTGGAGGTCTCTCGGCTCAACCGTTCGCGCCGTCGTGTGGGCGGGTTGGCGATGCGTCACTGCACTCGGTTCAGCAGGTCTCTCGGCTCGACCGTGCGCGCCGTCGTGGGCTCATGCTCCGCCGTCCCGTGACCTTCATCCCGTGACCTTCATCCCGTGACCTTCCCTTTTGGACCGCGACGCCGAGAGTATAAGAGCAGCTGCCCCCGGACGCCAAGAGAGAGGCTCCGATTTGTACTGTTGAGTTACGTGCTCTCCCGTCTCTCCACTCCGGTCGACCTGACCGGCCGCTCTTTTGCTATGTTAGAATAAACAAGTTGTTCTGTTACCAGTCTTCTCTTGCTTTGCCGGGACCTTCGGATGCTTCCTGTGCCCCAGGCCGCCAGGCCAACGCTACCCTTGGGGCTTGCGCCCCATTGGCAATAACGGGCGTCAGCACCGAGACCCCAACAACTCGTGCCAGCGGTGCGATTACAACACTATATATATATATATATACTAGACGAGGAAATGAAAGGCTAGTGTATTTCTTCCTTTTTTTTTTCTTTTTCATTTTTTAAAGTTTTGCGTCAGAACCCAAGCGCTGGTATACGTCAGTGTGACGTTATACATTGCAGAGTATTTTCTCGCATTTCGGCGCTTGTCGTGCAGTGAATGTTCTCGAACCTCTCTAAGTTAAGTATCTGGCTCCTGTAGAGTACTTTGTAGTCCTTCTTTACCTACAAAAAAAAAAATGATAATAGCTATTCCTGGGCATAGGCCGTCGAAATCCGTGACGTCACGACGCGCTAGTGCGGAAATTTCAAGGCGGTGTCGCCACTCGTCTCTCCTTTTCGTGTGTATGTGTGTGTGTGTGTGTGTTTTAATGGCGCCTTTCTTGATGGATGTTTCAGTATTTCAGAACCGTACTTTACTAATGCAGCCCAAAGCACTATTCCTAATCACGGTTCTATGAATAATTGATAATGATTAGGGATCTTAAACGCACCATCGTGGCGCGAAGTAATATATACGTACACGCGAACGGGATATCGCGTTATGTTCGCTGCTTCCGGCAACATGGTACGAGCCGCTTTGAAATAAATATATTTGCGCGGCCAGCCGCAGCTGTCTCCCAGCTGGTATATAGACCCAGTCGTAAACAAGGTGCTGCGTCAAAACCTACACGAATAAATGTGCATGTATTCACGCGTGGCACCGCATCGCCCATAGCTTCAACGAGGTGAAAAGAAAACAGCACAAAAAACCAGAACAACTGCACTTGTACATCTTTCCGCAAGGCTCTAAAATATTCCAAGCTTGGCTGCGTAAATCGCGTGTTTCTACGATGGCTGCGTCAACGTAGAAATTAGGGATTGGAGACAGAATCATTTTTGATGGCTTTGCTGTTACTTCATATAGCGGCGGCGGACATCAGCATTTGCACGATAATTGTAAATACGATTATTAATTAGGGAAACAAATAATTGACATTTTAATTAACGACTTCGGGAGGGAGGCATGTTGCAATTTCATAATTTAAACTAGCGAGTGCATAGACCATACCATTACACTAGAGAACTTGTGCCTATAGCACCAGTTTCAAGGAATACGAACTCAAAATGTATACCGTCGAAATGCCCTGCTCTTACAGTTAGCAGTTTTCCGTTCTGCATTTTCCCACAGTGCGGAAAAAATCTGCCATGAGAACGGAAATTATCAATGCAGACTGTAACGGAAGGTGTAATGAAAACGAGAACCAAAACTGAAGTGTTATGGTCCACGACGGTGCAGACCGTCGTTTAATGGTTAAATATATATATATATATATATATATATATATATATATATATATATATATATACAGGAAAGTTCGCATAGTGAAATTTACGGATCTATAGTTGAATACGAACATTCGAGAAGTAATTTGACTTAACACACCATGCAAGATGTGAGTTTAAGACTCCGCGTTAGGTTGTCACACCTCCGACAACCAAAAATCGAAGTCTTATAATTGTATCTTTCACTGAGTTTTCTAAATCTTCTTTTTTTGTTGTTGTTGAACAGCTTGGCTAACGTTAGCTGGGACACGCGGTTAAGTTACCTTGCGTATCATGCCTCTGTCGAATCGACAATAGCTTATTTTTTTCTTCCCGACGACGACAACGACGACAACGATAACAACAGCAATATTAAGAAACTGCGTTGGTTTGGCAACGCAGGCACGGCGAGTTCCGTTGTGAAAGCAATATTTCGTGGCGTAAATTAAGGTAGCCATTCGACTTGCAGGCAATCTGAGGAGGAGACATGTTTCTTTAAATTACCGCAATATGTGGTGTATAAATCTAATCTATCGATCCGCGCTTTTGTTAGTAACTGGTGCCTCTGCGCAACGACGTTTCCTCTTGAAGTGTAGTCCTGCCGAGCGCTGCATGGTTGCAGAACAGCCGAGCTTTCCCTCGTTTGATTAATATTAGCTGCGGACATTTTAAGTGGCAGTTATACTTTGTTCCGGGGCCAGGTTGGTTAATCATACAGGCAAAAGAAGCGAAATAACTGTGCGAAACGAACGAGGATGCAGAATGTGGTAGATGGTATACTCGTTGCATTTGACGACGTAAGTTTCGTTCTTCTGTGATTGCATATAGCATTCTTGTTTATGCGTTTCCTAGAGTCTTCGTGTTTCCATGTCTCCGTGGGCTCTTGTGTCCGTGTTCGCGAGTGTTGTGTTTGAAATGTGGCGCTCACGAGGTGACGTCATTTGCACTCGCCCTAGAACATTTGGATTTTTGAAAGTCCAAGAAGATTGGTTTTGTGCGTGCGTTTTTGAAATTTGTCACTGTTTTTGTCAATCTTTTTTTTCTGGTTGTTGTTTCTATCATTTTAATCGTCTTGAGCACAATTGTCGCTAAAGCATTGCACGGGCCGCTCCTTGCCGGGCCGGGTAATGCAATTTTTTGGCGTGATCCGGTCTGATGCCTCCGGGCCTGGGCCGGGCTCGGGCTTAAAGCCGCGGGCCCGGGCCACGAATGGGCCTGTTCAGTGATGGGCCTAGGTCGGGCCTTCGAGCACACGCGGGCGCTCTGCATTGATCCAAGGCAATTCTGTGCAAAGTTCAATTCACATGTTGGAAAAACTGGCTCTTAATTTCCTTAGCAAACAAAATAAAAACATCTATAGTTCTGCTTTGCTCGCGATAGATGCGCGATTGATGCACTATAGATGCGCGATTGCACCGCCGCCGCCGTCATGCTGTTGTGGTATTGACGCGCATGCGCGGTCTGCGGCCTAAAGGATTAGAAGGCGTTTACAGAGACGCGGAGTGCGGTTAGTCGAAAAAAAAAAAAAAACGGGAAAGAGAAAGAAACGTCGAAGCCAAGTCACGCCAAATTAAACTTACGCTGGTTATGAGACCGGGCTATAGCTGTTGTCTCATTTGTTCCGCGCTGTGTAACAAGATGAATCCCCCTCACGTTCCGCTCAATCGGCTCTGATGGAGCCGATTGCTCTGATGGAGCTTATAGTTGGCTTCCACTGCTGGCATACGAGCGTTGAGCGCACAAAGACATTAGTTTCCCGCAGAGAGAGAGAGAGAGAGAGAAGAATACAGGAAGGCTGGGATGTTAACCAGTCAGTAGTCTGGTTGGCTACCCTACAGTGGGGGATGGGAGAAGGGGAAGAGAAAGAAGGGAGAGAGAAGGTGTAGGTACGTGTACGGACAGCACTTCAGTTAAAGACGCTCGAGTTTCCCGCAGAGCAGCCCGTGTGCTTACCAGCTGATTGCATGCACTGGTGCGAGCGGAAAGGACCAGTATAAACTCCAAGCCAAACCTGTGTAGCGTTGCTGCGAATGCCGACAGTTTTGCCAATCTTATTTTTCTGTAGGTCTCGTCTTGTGCACTAAAACAATCGAAGGTGTGCGACGCAGGTACGCAACGCCGTTTCCGACGTGTTCCTCATCGCGGCACGCGTTGTCACGTGCCTTGTATCCTCTAACGCGCAGTTCCCTGCGTACTTCGCAGCAGCAGCAGCACTTGCTTCGCAGCGGCGACGCGCCATGTCGCCTCCGCATATCGTCAGAACAGCGTGTGAGCAGGTCGAGGTGCGACGCTAACTTTGTTATCGCTCTCAACGCTTCGCCTTCCAGCGAAACTGCCACTTTATTTTTACGTTTTTTTTTCGAGCGTGTATAATTCTTGGCGTTCACACGTACGGTGCACATAAGAGCTTTAATAATAAGATGCCATTTCCAGAATTTTCTTAACCCGTCCTTTGCTTCAGACGGCCTTTTCGTGTTAGCTGCACACGTGCTTTGCGGAAAGACTTTTTATTTTAGATGTTTTATTGGCACTGCAATTTTGTTAATATCTCTGAGTACATCCCCTAAGCAATTATGCTTCAAAGGGACGTGCACTGGGTTCGTCCGGCAGGCCCGGACCGGACCCGGCGCCCGCCGAAGCAACTCAGTGCGCGTCTCAGGGCGGGAGGAACTCAGGCCTGGGGTTGGTAGCCATGGGCACCGGGCCGGAAAATTTGGAGCGTGCAGTGCTCTGATTGTCGCATCAGAGAAGCGGAGGGGTTGGTGCTACCGGCAGTCACCTACATCTCAAAAAAAAAAAAAAAAGAAGGAGCCTTTGTTTTATGCTATAGTCTTTTCTGCACCCTCGATGCTTTACCTTTTTCCATTTTAAGCGGCATTTGTTACGTTATTTCTTCCTTTCTATAGCAGCCTCTTGAGGAGGGATCACGTACTGAAGAATTTGAATACGAGTGCAATAATGCTGTTTCGATTCGAGCTACTCTATTGTAGATTGAAAAATTTGCGTGTATCAGAAGAAATAAGTTAGTTTCATTCTTTGGTGTCTTCCCTCTACATGTTCGTTTTGATGCTTGTTAAAGCAGGAAAATATTCCGTATAATCGAATTCGAAAATTTAGCGGCATGGACACGCGCACACGTACGCACGAATGCACGCGCAGGGAGAGAGAGAGAGAGAGAGAGACAGAGAGAGAGAGAGAGATAAATCACCAAACGTATCAGCGATTCATTAAACACCCGCTGAAAAGAAAACGAAAGTTGTTGAATATAGCAAAACTAATAAAAACGAATCTTTGAAACTTTCTGATTCCACAAGAAAAACCATAGGTATCCAATTCTATAACTACGTCAAGCCCACATGCGCGCGCACGCAAGCTTGCATGGAGGTGACGCTTCGTTCGCAACCATATATAGTTGATCCGCAAGCACAGGTGTAGCTCTTTAAACAATGACAGCTGCACGGGTCAGTGACTTTTGCTGAAGCTGCGGAAGAAGAAATATCCGTATGCAGCTGTTAGATTTTACAGAACGGTGCTCCCGACGGTGCACCGTCTGTCCACAATACAGCGAAGCGCTGTCAAGCGACGAATTCGAAGTAACTATCCTTATTTATGTTCACCGTGTTCCTCCCCTCCTTCTGTTTGTCTCTATCAGTGAGAAATGGCAATAACGTGAAACGGAAGGGACTAGGTAGTTATGGCATATAGCGGAGGCACACTGGTGTAGGTAGACAAGCTGGCGACGTATAGCGACAATGGACAGGGCTATGGTGACGGTGTCACTTGTCGCGCTGTTTAACCTTAAATTTAATCAAATTGTGCGGAACTCTAATAGCGATTACGGTCTGTAGTTCGCTCACTAGCTGGCGTGAAACTGTCGGCAGTGACGACGTCGTCACCGCGAGTGTATGAAGTATGAACTTCTTCCGAGAGAACAGTCGCACAACAGGAGAACGTTTCTAACACGTTACCCCAAGCACCGCAGCTGTTGTTGGATGTGTCGTTCAGTATTCTGGTGTACGTATGGAAGTCAGCAGGTAACTACAATGCAGTGCTATAATGCATTTGGCCATATTCAACAAACAGGGGAAAAAAAAATAAAGTGGCTGAGAGTAATATACAAGAATGGAATTTGCAACCAATTGTTTGCAGTACATTGCTGTGAGGATTAATATTTTCTGGGTATAAACAATGCCCAGAGCGCTTTTTAAAAATTTGTCTATAATTTTTAGTAGCACGCACAACGTCAGTGTTCCTGACCCCAGGTCACTTATACATAGACAATATATTTTCACCCACCGCCGTATAGCTCCTCAACTTTGACGCTCGGCTGCTAGAATCAATCAATCAATCAATCAATCAATCAATCAATCAATCAATCAATCAATCAATCAATCAATCAATCAATCAATCAATCAATCAATCAATCAATCAATCAATCAACGATCTCTGTAGCCCCTTCGCATATGTGGTTTTAACACCGATTGTGGTGGAATGCTCCCAAATAAGTGAAAACTCGACGTGGTGGGAATGACTTAGATGCGACGATACTCAGTGACATCGTTCTTGCTACTTCTGCGTACCTATGCAGTCGTCCTCGGTGCCTCAAGATTTTGTTGATGAACGCCTTAATTAATGAGAAAGTCTGCGAGGAATAAGGGAAACCGAGAGCGTTCCATTCCTTGCTAGTTACAATCGTGCGAAGCAAACAGACTGTATAGATCCAGATAAAACATATAGAGGAAGTTAACCGTTATGTTTAGTTTGAATGTGGAAATAATATGCAAAAGAGAAATAGACGTGGCAGACAAACAACCTGTGCCGCAGATGGGAGCCGAACCCACGTCTTGCTGCTCTATCTTACTATTCACTTCTGTGTGTGGGTATTTCTCGTTATTATTTTGCTCACCTTCGTCTACAAGATTTCTATTCGTCCGTTCCCTCACAGTGTAGCATATGTAGTCGAACGTTTTAAACGCCGGCTAAACGCTGCGCCTTTGCTTCAATAAAGAGCTTTCTCTCTAGCACCGTAGTACTAACAGTGGGATATCTTAAAGTTGGATAAAGTATTGTGCAATGAATGAATGAATGAATGAATGAATGAATGAATGAATGAATGAATGAATGAATGCCGCAAATTCGATTGCAGGTCCGTTGGCAGCCGCTCAAGGTCTAGTCACTCAAGGTATAAGCCACTTGCAGCCACCATGCATGCGTTCATGTTTCGTGGGGGACCATGAGAGCATTCCAGCAGGTCGTTGTCACGCATACATAAACACATACTAGAGATATGCATGTGTACAGGCGCACTCGCGGGAACTTCCTCGGTACCCCGGTGAAGAATCCGGACAGGCGCCCGCATTACAGCCCGTATATACGGCCGCGCCGAATGCAGCGCGGCGAGTATATACTTCCGCGAAAAGCTTGCGCGACGGCTCCTGCGTTCTACGTGCACGACGCGGCTTTGAGGAAACGTGCCGTGAGCGACAGCGTAATGCCGAGATCGACCTCCGAGTGTGCCCGTGCGCACGCGACCGAGCGCGTGCACAGTGCAGAGGCGGGACTGTACACAGTTTGCTTTCTCGGATACGCTATCATTGGCAGTAAAGTCGCGGAAAATAAAGTAAGTGTGGTTGCGCGCGCGGCACTCTGTTCTTATGTGTGCACGTCTGCGTGTGTTGCGACATGCTCTTGGTATTCTTTTTTTTTTCTTTCCTTGTTCTTGTCCTTTTGCCAGTAAGTGTAGCTACCGCGCGCTCTCGGGATCCTTTGAATAGTTTTGAAACGAAGTCAGCGGCGGAGAGCGCCAACTACGCAATTTTCTCTCCCCCCCACCCCCCATACACACACACGTCGGAACCAGTATGCGCCCGGTTGACAGTGCAAAGCTGTCATGCGGTGACAAAGAGAGTGCGATGTATGAACGCCGGAGTTATATTTACGTGGTACACGAGAGGCGACCGCTAACTGCCTTGTATATATACAACTCAACTCCTGCTCATCGTTTTTCTGGCTCACCGGAAGAAACATTTCTGCTCTGGCAACAAACCGAGACGCTCTGCGAGAACAGGCGCACGATGGCATGCGCGCTTGCGCTGACGTTGTCTTCCTGAAATAACCGCAGAACTGGTCCGATATAGTACAGCGCACGTTCCCCTCTTGTTGGAGCTTTCAGTGGGCGTGTGTGTGTGTTTGTGTTTCTTTTTTTTTTCTCAGCTCGTCTCTCGTCGACAGTGGCATGCGTGACGTCATGCCATGTGCGAGAGGAGTTGGTTGCGTCAGCACCACAGCCGCAGACGTACGGTCGGGCTAAAGTGACACCAGACAGGAATGTGTCACGCAAGAACGCAGAAAGAATGCGTCACTTCTAGTGGGCAAGACGAGGACAACTCAAGTTCGAGATGGTCAGACTGCAGAAGCTCGGTGATGAGTCTCCAAACGGGCACGCAACACGTAACTCGATCTTCATAACAATCATCAATACTGACAATGTCAAGAAATGAAGAGCCATGAAGAGCCAGAAATGAAGTCGATCACTCTACAACTATCCCAACCGTCATTCGGTTTCATCAACAGTGCGTGTAATAATATTATCACAAGTATAAACTATATACCGGTGCTACAATATGGTATGAGGAATATTTTTTACTTCTTGATGCTCATTACGACTGCACTTGGAGGACAAGTGTCTTTTTGCTTTCCGCGTGTCACTGGAATGTGACCTCCGCGGCCGGGAAGTCTAACCCGCGATATTGTGCCCATGAGTAGGCCACCGTAGCCTTTTAGCCACGGCGGCGTGTTAGTTACGTGTAGAAATAACGTAAAAGTTATCATGTGCAAAGTAAAATAACCTCTTCAAAGTGTTTCCGTTAAAAAAGAGAAAAAGGTTGTGCAGATCTCACACACTGTGGGAATCGGTGTTATGCGAAGCATATTGCAGGTAGTTGGCCGTCCATCACCCTGTCGTCGGGGCAATTTTTCAAGAGTTTGCCAGATGGACCAACCTGTTTGCGTTAAGAGGAAGCTTTAGCTCGGACCCAACTCCGACGCGGCCTATTCAAATACATGTAAAACGCAAAAACGTTTTTCTGAGATAACCCCTGAACCGATTTTAATCAAATTCGTTGCATTTGAGAGAGAAAGTTACATTCTAGTGACTGTTGGTAGCGGAATTGTTATTTAGGTCTTTAATTTTGTTAAGGAGATTTTCAATTATTCGACAGTTTGAAAAAAATAGAAGCACGAAGTTTACAAATGCATAGCTCTGCATCAAAAACAGATATTGCGGTTCTGTAAACGGCATCCATTAGACCATTCAAAGCGGACAAATTCGATATGTCATTTTACATATTACGTGAATTTGTTAAGTTGGTTACAAGAGTTCTGCAAAAACTGTATTTCCATAATACTAAATTTTTTATATTCATGTGTAACATATCAATTTTGTCCGCTTTAGATGTGCTACTAGATGCAATTCACGGAATTGTATTATCATTTTTTTGTTGTTGAGTTACAGTGTTGTAAACTTAACAGCTTCGTCTTTTGAAATTTTTCAATTTTGCCAATTTTTAATAAAAAATGACGACCTAACTCAAATATTCGAAACCAACAGTCTCTAGATTGTTTTTCTTTTAAATGCAACGAACCTCGTCAAATTTGGTGCAGTGGTTACCGAGAAAAATGAATTCTCCTTTTGCATGTATTTAGATAGGAGCACCCGAGCTAAAGCTTCCTCTTAAGCAAGCAATTGTGTGTGTGACACGAGCTCCTGTGTGTAATGACAGAAGGAAGATGAGGACGACGGTGTGATGGCGACAGTCGTTACGACAGCTCACACACTCTCTCTCTCTCTTTTATTTATTTACTTTTTATTTAGAGAACGTTACAACCTGGTTTTGTTACGACCTGGGCCGACCCTGAAGGCGGTCCAGTCTAACACAGCGTCTCAAAGCGTAAGCTGCCACGGGGCAAGAATGGGAGAAACTGACCCGCTCCCGCTCGTGACGATGGAGAGAAAGAGAGTGGTAAGTGAGCCTTTGGCTGAATGCAAACTAGAGCGCGCGCACGCACTCTAGCTCGTGCTATGTGACGTGACGCACGTGCCAGTGCTCTCAAAGAGCTGTTGGCACGAGAGAAACATGCGCGCCAACGTTGCCTAACGGTTAGAACATTGTGCTGCTGTGCTCGGCGTCGGAGGTTCGATCCGACGTTCGCAGGCTAGAATTTTCCTTTAAGAAACGAGGCGAGACATGGAATTTGCCTACCTACCTATACCGCGAAGCATCTGGGACGAATCAAAGAGTGATTCGCATTAATAGAGATGACCACCAGTCAACACACGCTTAAAAAAAAGTTTACAACCCTTTGGGTCGTTTCTTGTTCCACAACGATAATTGTCATCTGTCACCTTTCTTTAACGCTGCGAGCACGGTACTTCCAAGAACGGCTTGCGGGTTATCAGCATGACACAACATTCTTGACAGAGAAGTAGCAAGCGCTGAGTTTTCTAGGAAGGGAACGCAAGCAAGGCAGATGACGAATATTGTTCTGGGACAAGCCCCAAAAGGTGCAAAATTTTGTAAGAATGCAGTATATTCGTAATCATGAAATATGCAAATCCCTTCATAAGCAAGTACACCATATTTTCACCCTTGTTATTTCAATCGATGAAATAAAGCCGACGAAGGGTTGAAGCTCTGAGCGAAGTAGTCGATCTCAAATTTCCGACGTGCATTGAGTACTCGCAGGGCGCAAACCATGCAGCATAAGCGGCTATCGTCATCATTATTCTCTTTGTATATTCGGTCGGCATTCTCCTCCTCCTATATATATGATCACAATCATTATCATCAACAATCTCCATCTCAGCATTATTCTCTTGGTAGATTCGGTCGGCATTCTCCTCCTCCGGTATATATGATCACAATCATTATCATCAACAATCTCCATCTCAGAGCGCTCTTGCCCTCGGGCATGGGAGCGCGACCGAGATCCGACATGATTACGATCGCGTAGCTCCTGCGATTGCTCTGGCAGCAGTTCAAGGTTCGGGTTATGGGCAAGCTTTGTCTGCCTCCAATCTCGAGAGGGTTCCGTATCTCTGCGAACCGCGGGTTGCAGTGCGGTATAGGTCTCGCCTGTTTCTCATGCTCTGAACCGCACTTGTCGTATGATGTAGCACGTGCGCATGACAGTCGATCTTACAATGTGGGACTGCTCCTGGGTCGGGCACACCTTGAGAGGCCCTTGTTTCAACACGTATGGTGTCCGTAATCTCCTGGGTGTACGCGCATAAAAAATGCAATACTCAGCTATCTAACCAGCGCCTTATACAAGCTGCAAGCACTTGAACTGCATGGATGCTCACACTAAGGGACGAAAATTTCAATATTATAATAGCCTTGAATGACACATTGTTATTTGTGATTATTAAATTAAATTATGGGGTCTTACGTGCCAAAACTAAGATCTGATTATGAGGCACACCGTAGTCGGGGACTCCGGAAATTTGGACCACCTGGGGTTCTTTAACGTGCACCCAAATCTAGGTACACGGGTGTTTACGCATTTCGCCTTCCATCGCAATGCGGCCGCCGTGGCCGGGATTCGATCCCGCCACCTCGTGCTTAGCAGCCCAACACCATAGCCACTAAGCAACCACAGCGGGTTATTCGCGTTTATACGATAGATATGAGTGAACGGGAAACGTTCAGGCCTCAATGCTGGGCAGGACCGTGTCGGATGATGAGCATCCGTTTTCCATCGCTGAGAAGTGTGGAAGTATCGCCGGTTGCGAGCCACGTGACGAACTGCATGAATGAGTTACCACATGAGCGTAGGTCACGTGGACGGGTTATTGTTTATTAAATGATGTAATACCTGGGAAAGTTGGTCCCCGAAGAACCGGGCACATAAATATCACCAATAAGTCCAGGCGAAGAAAAAGTAAGCGACGCAACAAGTTACAACATTCTCCGATCCTGTGCGGATCACGTGCGAGGGAGCAGGTGCACAATAGCAGTGCGCCTGTCTTGCTATTGGCGTTCGCGAGAAGTGTACACCAAGCGGACAACGTGCTTATGTTGATGAGCAGAAATACGCAGCCTTATCCTGAAGTTTACGTAAAGGTGTGTGTCTGAACAAAGCTGCCGATCGTGCTTCTGGTGGCGCCCTTGCGGCATTTTAGGCGTAATTTAAGCCACGGAGAAGGACGAAGACAGTTACCGTCGTCTTCGGCAGCTATAAAGTCCTTATCAAGTCGTGGGATGAATACTCCATGGTCGCGGGGTTCAGGTCTGGTCACGCGTTCGCAGCCTTGCAGTCGAAAGGATGCGAAGAGGTTCGTAAGTTTAGCGTGACGGCCGTAACGCTTTAGAGACCTCAAAATTTCGGCGTCAACAGTTGCGAGTTATTATAATGACAAATACCTCAATTTGGCACGCCTACGTGTTCGCTTGTCCTATAGATGCCGTAAGTGCAGTAATTTGTTCCGGTTGCCTGTAAGAAATGATTAACTAAATGCCTACATTGAAATAACTCTGGTGTAAACGATGTAATGCACAGGTTTCATTTCACGGCTGTGGAGAATACTTTGATTTACTGCCAGTGATATTTGCCTTGCGCGGCCGAACAACGAAGGGGCAACCAGTGTCTCAGCCGAAACCCCCCAACCTTTCTTCGCCGTATTCTAACATTCAAACATTGCTGTGCAAGAAGCATCTCGTTGCGTGTTGACGTGTCAGCTGCTGACAGACTCCTGTGATATGTGTTGAGCAAACACAGCCTTGCAGTATCGACCTGTAGAGTGAAACTGATGACGCGATATGGCGGGTGAACAGATGGTCGTATGATATGACCAACGGTTACAAGGGGCCAGCATCGGTGACCTATAGTGTTTAAGCCGAAGTTAACGTCAAGATCCATGTATTATGAGATTGTAACCTTAAAAACGTGCACATGCATTCAACTTTGAAAGCTTATTGAAAGACCTTAGAGTAACTACTAACATTTACATATAATACCGATACACTACTGCTTTCATGATAAAATATTGACCGAGGCCGTCATCTTAGAATTTACAAGCCGGTGTGAGATGTGAGATTCCTCACTTGCAAACCCCACCGACGATGCCAATAGAAGTAGAGTAAGTAGACACAGTGTACACGAGCTATAGTAAAACAACGTTGCACGTGAAATGCTTGGAAGCCGACTTCGCGGCGAATCCTACTGTGTCGTCATCCAGTGTATATAGTACATGAACTGAACTGAATTATGCGTAAACGGGAGCGACAAGTGTGCTTGATTCTCCCAGCTAAGCGACAGGCTCGTTCGCACTCAAATTTTTTGATAGAGATAGTTGCACTTCGTGATGCATGCAGTTTGATTTCATGCTTCCGTCCATTATAGTTGCGTGCTTAATTCAGAATAAATGAGCACGCCTTGTCTACGGCAACGGCTGACAAAAAATAAATAAATAGAAATAAATAAATGTCTAATCTGCGGGAGCGTGACGGTGCTGCCATCTCGCACTGGAATGGCAAAACAACGCGAGTACCATGTTCACAGACGTCACCATCGTTCCGGGCCAATTCTACATTTTATGCCTGACGTCGGCATTGCACGAAAACGCGTGCTTCCCGTTTATTCTGGGCAAAACAGGCAAGTGTAATGCGCCCAAACAGGGTGTTACACTGCATGAGTCACAAAATACCATCTCAGAGCGAAATTCGAACGCGAGCAGTATACCGTGATTTACAGTCGGAAGAATCATGCACAAATGACACTTTCACTTAATTAACACGCGGAATAAGACGGGCGCGCGTCACCGCGAAGGGAACGCCCGCTGGTGCCGCGCGCGATAGATCGATGGCTTATGACCTGCCTTTTCGCGAGAGTATTCGTACAAATTTGCCATAGGCAGTATAGGCACCCTGTGCGTTCAACGCATGCTGAGCTCGCGGAACTTCTTGGCAGTCGATGCACTCGTACACAACAAGTATATGTTCAGCGCTTAAGGTATGGGTTCTCGAGGAAGTCGAGCATGTAGATGTATCCGAGAGAGTAGAGCTTCCTTCGGTTGCGCAAATTCAGTGGCGGGTATTCGGCGTCCGCCTTGTACACCTTGAGAGTCGGCTCGGCTTCGGCTTCGGCCAGCGTGTCCTCCTCCAGACTCAGCGCGGCATTACGGCCGAGGTAGGCCGGGTAGTCCGGCAGGCGCACGTACGCGTTGTGCTTTTGGCGGAAGCTCGAGCTCTGAGCCGTGAGCCGCTCGCGCCTCCTGTGGTGCACCTGCAGGATAAAGGGACATTCTGTTTAAGCTCTTAGTGCTCAAATAACGTGAAACTCGCGACCAGCAAAGTCCAATCAAATTTCAATAGAAAATGTTGAGATTATCTGTGGTGGTATAAGTGGGAAGTACATAGAAGGATTCGCCAGGGACAGAGTGTTATAACTCTGGAGCAATAGATCTCTTAACTTAAATCTATTCCCGCAGTCTCTCTCGTAAGACTCGCACCCGATTCACTGTTCCGAGAGGACACGACAAAAGGAGCGATAGGAAAAACTGTACGTCGGGCTAGCTATAGGGTAATTGCCTACACGACCATTACTGATGTCTCACACATTAGCGACCTCATAGACTCCGTGCTTCCTGGACAGGACAAGCACGTATCACGGACACACCCACAAGGGGCTTCTTTTCGGTTATCCATCCAGGGTATTTCTACAAATGAGCTGCCAGAACGCCCACAAGTGGCTTTTAGTAGTTTCAGCACCGCCTTAATACGGATTATGATGAATATGACGGTAAGGTCTTGGGGAAAGAGTCCAACCTACCGGCAGGTGAGGTTGTGGCGGCAGAAGCACCAGTGGTCGGTGGTGGTGGTGAACGGCATGGTGCAGGTGCTGCACTGTGACGTATGTCTTGTGCCCCGGTGCCCGGGCAAATGCGGGAATGTGTCCCGTCGTGATGAGTACCGGCACATGGTGGTTCGTCTCCCTGTGGAGCTGGTAGCCGTACGAAGTGCTAATCGAGGAGGCGGCTGCGTGATGGCCTCTCGGAGTGCCAGCTGCAGCTCCAGGCGCGACGGTGGCGCCTTGTGCCACCTTGACCGGCGGGTGGTGGATGACCACGTACGTCTGCACCTCCTGCGATAGACAGAAGGAAGGAAAGACTGCGCTTTATTTAATATGCCGAGTAAGGCGGACGTCACAGCACTTTTACGCTCGAGCGACCACAGGGGCCTGCCAACAGGGGCCTATAAGAGTCACTGAGTTGATTGACTTACTTTAAAGATCCCGCGGGACTTTCTCGTTTTCGCAAACTACGATAACAAGTGTCTGAGCAGCAAGAAGGAATACCCCCAAGTCTGATGTCCGAAAGCGCTAGCGCACTAACGTAACGACGCTTTTACCGTATTTAACTGCTTGCAGCGTGGTCTTACTCGATTTAATTTGACAAGGACTGTGCCCACGTTCCACCGACGTGCAGGCTGTGCTTATATTATTACGCCATGACGAAGAGAAAGAGAGAGAGAAGAAGAAAGGGGAAAGACAGGGGGGTTAACCAGATGGGAAGATCCGGTTTGCTACCCTACGCTGGGGAGAGAGGGGAGGGGAAGACATCATCATCATCATCATCATCATCAGCCTGATTACGCCCACTGCAGGGCAAAGGCCTCTCCCATACTTCTCCAACTACCCCGGTCATGTACTAATTGTGGCCATGTTGACCCTCCAAACTTCCTAATCTCATCTGCCCACCTAACTTTCTGTCGCCCCCTGCTACGCTTCCCTTCCCTCGGAATCCAGTCCGTAACCCTTAATGACCATCGGTTATCTTCCCTCCTCATTACATGTCCTGCCCATGCCCATTTCTTTTTCTTGATTTCAACTAAGATGTCATTAACGCGCGTTTGTTCCCTCACCCAATCTGCTCTTTTCTTATCCCTTAACGTTACACCTATCATTTTTCTTTCCATAGCTCGTTGCGTCGTCCTCAATTTAAGTAGAACCCTTTTCGTAAGCCTCCAGGTTTCTGCCCCATACGTGAGTACTGGTAAGACACAGCTGTTATACACTTTTCTCTTGAGGGATAATGGCAACCTGCTGTTCATGATCTGCGAATGCCTGCCAAACGCACCCCAGCCCATTCTTATTCTTCTGATTATTTCACTCTCATGATCTGGATCAGCAGTCACTACCTGTCCTAAGTAGATGTATTCTCTTACCACTTCCAGTGCCTCGCTACCTATCGTAAACTGCTGTTCCTTTCCGAGACTGTTAAACATTACTTTAGTTTTCTGCAGATTCATTTTTAGTCCCACCCTTCTGCTCTGCCTCTCCAGATCAGTGAGCATGCATTGCAGTTGGTCCCCTGAGTTACTAAGCAAGGCAATATCATCAGCGAAGCGCAAGTTACTAAGGTATTCTCCATTTACTCTTATCCCCAATTCTTCCCAATCCAGGTCTCTGAATACCTCCTGTAAACACGCTGTGAATAGCATTGGAGAGATCGTATCTCCCTGCCTGACGCCTTTCTTTATTGGGATTTTGTTGCTTTCTTTATGGAGGAGTACAGTGGCTGTGGAGCCGCTATAGATATCTTTCAGTATTTTTACATACGGCTCGTCTACACCCTGATTCCGCAATGCCTCCATGACTGCTGAGGTTTCGACTGAATCAAACGCTTTCTCGTAATCAATGAAAGCTATATATAATGGTTGGTTATATTCCGCACATTTCTCTATCACCTGATTGATAGTGTGAATATGATCTATTGTTGAGTAGCCTTTACGGAATCCTGCCTGGTCCTTTGGTTGACGGAAGTCTAAGGTGTTCCGGATTCTATTTGCAATTACCTTAGTAAATACTTTGTAGGCAACGGACAGTAAGCTGATCGGTCTATAATTTTTCAAGTCTTTGGCGTCGCCTTTCTTATGGATTAGGATTATGTTAGCGTTCTTCCAAGATTCCGGTACGCTCGAGGTCTTGAGGCATTGCGTATAGAGGCTGGCCAGTTTTTCTAGAACAATCTGCCCACCATCCTTCAGCAAATCTGCTGTTACCTGATCCTCCCCAGCTACCTTCCCCCTTTGCATAGCTCCCAAGGCTTTCTTTACTTCTTCCGGCGTTACTTCTGGGATATCGAATTCCTCTAGATTATTCTCTCTTCCATTATCATCGTGGGTGCCACTCGTACTGTATAAATCTCTATAGAACTCCTCAGCCACTTGAACTATCTCATCCATATTAGTAATGATATTGCCGGCTTTGTCTCTTAGCGCATACATCTGATTCTTGCCAATTCCTAGTTTCTTCTTCACTGCTTTTAGGCTTCCTCCGTTCCTGAGAGCTTGTTCAATTCTATCCATGTTATGCTTCCTTATGTCAGCTGTCTTACGCTTGTTGATTAACTTCGAAAGTTCTGCCAGTTCTATTCTAGCTGTAGGGTTAGAGGCTTTCATACATTGGCGTTTCTTGATCAGATCTTTCGTCTCCTGCGATAGCTTACTGGTATCCTGTCTAACGGAGTTACCACCGACTTCTATTGCACACTCCTTAATGATGCCCACAAGATTGTCGTTCATTGCTTCAACACTAAGATCCTCTTCGTGGCTTAAAGCCGAATACCTGTTCTGTAGCTTGATCTGGAATTCCTCTATTTTCCCTCTTAGCGCTAACTCATTGATCGGCTTCTTATGTACCAGTTTCCTCCGTTCCCTCCTCAGGTCTAGGCTAATTCGAGTTCTTACCATCCTGTGGTCACTGCAGCGCACCTTACCGAGCACGTCCACATCTTGTATGATGCCAGGGTTAGCGCAGAGTATGAAATCTATTTCATTTCTAGTCTCGCCGTTCGGGCTCCTCCATGTCCACTTTCGGTTATTCCGCTTGCGGAAGAAGGTATTCATTATCCTCATATTATTCTGTTCTGCAAACTCTACTAATACCTCCCCCCTGCTATTCCTAGTGCCTATGCCATATTCCCCCACTGCCTTGTCTCCAGCATGCTTCTTGCCTACCTTGGCATTGAAATCGCCCATCAGTATAGTGTATTTTGTTTTCACTCTACCCATCGCCGATTCCACGTCTTCGTAGAAGCTTTCGACTTCCTGGTCATCATGACTGGATGTAGGGGCGTAGACCTGTACAACCTTCATTTTGTACCTCTTATTAAGTTTCACAACAAGACATGCCACCCTCTCGTTAATGCTATAGAATTCCTGTATGTTACCAGCTATATTCTTATTAATCAGGAATCCGACTCCTAGTTCTCGTCTCTCCGCTAAGCCCCGGTAGCACAGGACGTGCCCGCTCCTTAACACTGTATATGCTTCTTTTGGCCTCCTAACTTCACTGAGCCCTATTATATCCCATTTACTGCCCTCTAATTCTTCCAATAGCACTGCTAGACTCGCCTCACTAGATAATGTTCTTGCGTTAAACGTTGCCAGGTTCATATTCCAATGGAGCCAGGGATTCTTAGCACCCTCTGCAGCGTCGCAGGTCTGACCGCCGCCGTGGTCAGTTGCTTCGCAGCTGCTGGGGACTGAGGGCCGGGGTTTGATTGTTGTGTTCATATAGGAGGTTGTGGCCAAGTACTGCACCAGGGTGGCCAATCCTGCTCTGGTGAGGGAGTGTGTTACCGGTTCTGGTCACCGGCATCAGGCCACACTCCAGGCCTGTTTATGCAATTTTATCAACACGCGGATTTTTTTTTTTTTTTTAATTCGGTGGAAAATTGCGCGGCACCGGGATTCGAACCACGGACCTCTTGCACGCGAGGCGGGTGTTCTACCTCTACGCCACCGCCACCCCTTGGGGGAAGACAAAGTGATAGAAAAGTGGAGATACGCCATGACGAAAGTTTGCGACTGTGAAGTGGAGCATCAGTTGGCCTTCTGTATTATGCGATTGAGCTACTTATAACGCGTCTTATATATATAGAAAGGAGATTGCATGTAGTGTAACTGTTTAGGAAACTTCTAAATATAAGGTGAGTCTACATGTATGCGGCAATCACATTGCATATATTGTTTTTACCTTATCGTCGAAAAAATTCTCTTGTCGAGACATGCAGTGACTTTTTCAATCAGTACAAATTAATTAACTTCAGTATTAACCAGTAGTGAAAATTGCTGATAATGGGATTACAGATTACTTGTGTATCTTGGAAATCAGGATTACTTGTACTCGGTACCTCGGGAACAGCTTTCTTATAGCTTGAACGTCCACCTTCTTGATAAGTTGTACTTGCACCTTAATTTTCTCCTCATCCAGTTGCGTGCCTAGTCGCAGGTTCTCACATTAGGGTTATGCAGCTAAATCTGGCCACAGCGTTCGCGGAATCCCCACCCCGTTTCCAATCCGACTTCCGGTATAACTCACTAAACCAGTTTGTAACCAACGCGAAACCCTTGTCGCTTTCTCCTAAGCCGTCTTTCGCCAGTGGTCAACCGGGCCAGCCAAAACAAACGGCAGCGTCTTTCGAAACTACAGGAAGCGGAGTGCGTTTCGTGCGAATGACCATGCATTGACTGCGGAGCGGAAGCTCGACTGACTGTGACGATAACGTTCAAGGCTCGCGACTGCGCGTCGACAGGTCGCGAGGCGAGCCGCAGCGAGCGTGCGGGCGACGACTGTCCATTTTCTTACAGCCACAGCGCAAGAGTACAGAGAGGTTTGGCCGCGAGACAAGAACGCTAACTCGGGGCTGACCTTCGCGGAGACGCGTGCCGGCGAAATCGCCCTAATTGCTCGCTTGCTCTGCGAAGAGCACACAAGCGTTGAGTGCGACGACGGTGCGAGCTTGTGCGTGCGCATGCGTGTTTGCGTATTCGTACGGCTGCATTATCGTCTATAGTGGCGTCGGAAGTGTCTCCCAAGTTCGGCACCAGGGGCGTCTCGAACGCGGGGCATATAGCCCCAGTTTCTCAACAAGTGAGCGGCGATATTTAAATGTTACTACTCGTCGAAGCCGTGTCGATTGGTGTTACGTTTCGCCTACAACGCGCGGTAATGCCGGCGCGGGTGCAACGGACGCCGGGGCTTTGTTCAAAGCGGCGGACATTTTGGCCCGTTCAACGACGCCGCAACGCCTACCCGCCAAGCGTGTCCAGGCGTGTTTCAGTGCCACGTGTCTTCGTGTGTGCGTGTGTGTGTGTGTGCCCTCGCTTGTCAAAGCGCGGCAGCCGGGGAGCGGAGTTCCCCGAATGAGGGGCCTGGAGGTCTCTCGGCTCAACCGCTCGCGCCGTCGTGGGCCCCTGCTGCGCCGTCCCGTGACCTTCATCTCGTGACCTTCCCTCCTTCCCTTTTGGACCGCGACGCCGAGAGTATAAGAGCAGCTGCCCCCGGACGCCAGGGGAGAGGCTCCGATTTGTACTGTTGAGTTACGTGCTCTCCCGTCTCTCCTCTCCGGTCGACCTGACCGGCCGCTCTTTTGCTATGTTAGAATAAACAAGTTGTTCTGTTACCAGTCTTCTCATGCTTTGCCGGGACCTTCGGATGCTTCCAGTGCCCCAGGCCGCCAGGCCAACGCTACCCTTGGGGCTTGCGACCCATTGGCAATAACGGGCGTCAGCACCGAGACCCCAACAACTCGGGCCAGCGGTGCGATTCCAACATCTGGTTGCCAGCGGTGGGATCGCGACAACGGAGGCCAGCAGCGAAGAGATGCGGTTGACTGTATGCTGAGCAGCACAACGACCATCCGGGAGCAGTGCAACGAGCCCTGTGTGACGACTGGTTGCCTGCAGCGGAACGACTGCGCTGAAGTCTTGGCTGCGAGGTTTGGTGAGTGCGGGACTTTCTTCTTCTGAGTTTTGCCAGGCTTTTGTTAGTGTTAGAAACAGAGCTGGTAATTGTGGTTGTCGTTGCTACCGGGTTAGTTTGCGGCAAGACAATAGTAGGCAGTAGAGAAAGCAGCATTCAGAGCAGCCATGGATTTGAAGTCGTTGCGCAAACCGAAATTGCTGGAGCTTGCGAGAGAGTTGGGTCTGGATGTCTCAGACAAACTCAGAAAACCAGAACTGCTAAGGGCTATTCTTGAGTTAGAAGCTGAGGATGACGAGCTGTCGGAATGCCTTGAGACCATTGAGGAGAGGGAGCTTGAACTTAAAGAACAGAAAGAGAAAGATGAGCGTGAACGAAAAGAACAGAAAGAGAAAGATGAGCGTGAACTTAAAGAACAGAAAGAGAAAGATGAGCGTGAACGAAAAGAACAGAAAGAAAAAGAAGAGCGCGAACACGCTTTGGAAATGAAGCGTCTCGAGGTAGAGATGGAACGCGCTCGTAATGGAAGTCAGGCACACGGTGCAGGAGAACGAGTATTGTTCAAAATGACTGACCTGATGCGGCCGTTTAAGCTTGGAGAGGACATTGGTTTGTTCCTGGTTAACTTTGAGCGAACGTGCGAGAAGCAGGGGTTCTCTCGGGAAACGTGGCCACAGCGCTTGCTCACTTTGCTACCCGGCGAGGCGGCCGACGTAGTCGCTCGCTTGGAGAGAGAGGAGGCAGAGGATTTCGACAAAGTGAAATCGAGTCTGCTAAAAAAGTACCGGCTGTCAGCGGAGGCGTTCCGTCGGAAGTTTCGGGAAAATGAGAAAGGCAGAAGTGAGTCATATACAGAGTTTGCCTACAGGCTTATGTCAAACATGCAGGAGTGGCTCAAAGAAGAGAAAGCGTTTGGTGACCACGAGAAAGTTCTGCAGTGTTTCGGGCTAGAACAGTTTTATAGTCGGTTACCTGAGAACGTGCGGTACTGGGTCTTGGATAGGCCAGACGTTAGTACGGTGGCTAGAGCCGCTGAGTTAGCCGAGGAGTTTGTGACGCGTCGGGCTCGCGGAGCTAAGGACGGTCAAAAGGGTGAATTTGGCTCCAAGTTTGAGAGGCCAAAGTTCACGCCCATGAGAGCAAAGGGGGACACACGTAGTTCGGATGCGAGTGAAAGCAGTCCGACCGAACGTAAGGAGACGGCGGCAGCCGAAGCCGAACGCAGAAAGCGGTTCGAGGCGAGGCAAGCGCGCCTGTGTTATACGTGCCAGAAGCCGGGTCACTTTTCGGCGCAGTGCCCAGAAACAAAACCAAAAGTCGTGTTTTTTTCATTAGGCAGCACTGACGAGAACATCAAGCTTCTCGAGCCTTACATGCGAGACCTCCTCGTGAACGGGAAAGAGTGCCGAGTGCTTCGCGATTCCGCAGCTACAATGGATGTAGTTCACCCCTCTTACGTAGAACCCGATATGTTCACGGGCGAGTGCGCATGGATCAAGCAAGCAGTGGAAGCTCATAGCGTGTGTCTGCCGGTAGCAAAAGTGCTTATTGAAGGACCTTTCGGAGCACTTGAGACGGAGGCCGCAGTGTCATCTATGCTGCCCCCCCAGTACCCGTACCTATTTTCGAACAGGTCCGATCACCTCCTGCGCGAGAAGGGGCTTTTGTTTGGTGAGGCTAGCGTTCAGGCCTTAACCAGATCGAAGGTTCGGGAGCTCGCTGCAAAGGCGGTAGTTGCGGGGCCGACGTTGTTGAACGATGAGAAAGGGTCAGAGGCGCAGCAAGCTAGTATTCAGAGCACGCCCGAACGGGATAAAATTGAGCCTGTAGCGTTAAAGGCACCAGATACTGGAGAGGAAATTCCCGATGCGGGAAAGTTAGAAGAGCTTCCGGTCGAGCTTCCGGGACTAGGCTCAGTGACAAACAGGAAAGACGCCGATCAAGTCATTAGTGACTTAATAAGTAAAGCATCGCTGTCGCCTGAGCAGAAAACAGAACTACACCAGCTCTTACAAGAGTTTCAAGGTCTGTTCTCTGAGAGGCCTGGTAGGACTTCTGTCCTTACTCATGACATAGAACTTACCTCCCCAGAGCCAGTACGATCCAAGGCGTACCGGGTGTCACCCCGCCAGAGCGATATTATGGAGGCTGAGGTAAAGAAAATGCTACAGCTCGGTGTTATTGAAGCGGGTGAGAGTGATTATACCTCCCCTTTGATTTTAGTTGAGGTACCGGGCAAGGAACCTCGTCCTTGCGTCGACTACCGCAGGCTTAATTCCATCACTAAGGATCAAATTTATCCGATCCCTAACATCGAGGAGCGCCTTGAGAGAGTGAGTAGCGCTCAGTTTATTTCCACCCTAGATCTTGTCAGGGGTTATTGGCAGGTTCCACTTACAGAAGAGGCTAGTAGGTATGCGGCGTTCATTTCACCAATGGGGACATTCCGTCCTAAAGTTTTGAGTTTTGGTTTGAAGAACGCGCCATACTGCTTTTCAAGCCTCATGGATAAAGTGTTGCGGGGACAGCAAGAATTCGCTTTACCGTATCTAGACGACGTAGCGATATTCTCCGCATCCTGGCCTGAGCATATGGCGCACTTGCGGGCAGTGCTAACCCGCCTGCGCGATGCGGGCTTGACAGTCAAGGCTCCCAAGTGCCAGTTAGCACAGGCCGAGGTTGTCTACCTCGGACACGTGATTGGTCGGGGTCGACGCCGCCCCTCTGAAATAAAGGTGGCCGCTGTGCGAGACTTCCCGCAACCGCGTACGAAGACCGATATTCGGTCGTTCTTAGGTGTCGCCGGCTACTATCAGAGGTACATCCCCAGGTACTCTGATATCGCGGCTCCCTTGACGGATGCTCTAAGAAAGACAGAGCCGCAAACAGTCGTCTGGGATGAGACGAAGGAAAGAGCTTTTAGCGCCCTAAAGAGCGCCCTAACAAGCCAGCCTGTGCTACGATCGCCCGACTACACAAAAGGGTTCGTTGTTCAGTGTGATGCTAGTGAGCGAGGCATGGGCGTTGTACTGTGCCAACGGGAAAATGGAGAAGTAGAACACCCCGTCCTGTATGCTAGTCGTAAGCTGACCAGTCGTGAGCAGGCGTATAGCGCCACCGAGAAAGAGTGTGCGTGTATCGTGTGGGCCGTTCAGAAATTGTCATGTTACCTAGCCGGCTCGAGGTTTATCATTGAAACGGATCACTGCCCTCTCCAATGGCTGCAGACCATCTCTCCCAAAAATGGCCGCCTCCTGCGCTGGAGCCTCGCTTTGCAACAATATTCCTTTGAGGTGCGTTACAAAAAGGGGAGTCTCAACGGTAACGCCGATGGCTTAAGTCGAAGCCCCTAACGTGGGAATCAGCCTCAAAATTGCTTGTTACTGATGTTTTTCTTCCTGAGGCAGGATTTTTAACCTATTGCTTTTGTGTAGTGTTTCAAAGTGATGATGTGCTTTCTAGTGCAATTTTTCGATTTGTGGACGCGTTCTGAGTGCTGCTAAACTACTGTAAGGAACTAGGCAGCAGTAAAAAAAGGGGAAAGAGCCTGGCAGGGCTTAGTGAGGGTTGTGCCGTGCTTGCTGACTGAGCGGTTGACTTTTGGCGTGGTTCTAACGCTTGCCGGAAACGAGAACAAAAATGTCAACTCTCCCGAAGTCACTTTGCAGTGTCCTGTGTGCACCTGAACGTGAGAACGAGGCCCTCTCTGTGCGCTGCGCTCAAGAAACGCCCAAGGACGCCTAACTTCGGTTATGAGCATCATCGAGCGACATCCCTCCGGACAGCGGATGCAGTCCCCTGACCTTCGGGATCTCCTTCCCCCGGCGGGGCGGTCTGTTACGTTTCGCCTACAACGCGCGGTAATGCCGGCGCGGGTGCAACGGACGCCGGGGCTTTGTTCAAAGCGGCGGACATTTTGGCCCGTTCAACGACGCCGCAACGCCTACCCGCCAAGCGTGTCCAGGCGTGTTTCAGTGCCACGTGTCTTCGTGTGTGCGTGTGTGTGTGTGTGCCCTCGCTTGTCAAAGCGCGGCAGCCGGGGAGCGGAGTTCCCCGAATGAGGGGCCTGGAGGTCTCTCGGCTCAACCGCTCGCGCCGTCGTGGGCCCCTGCTGCGCCGTCCCGTGACCTTCATCTCGTGACCTTCCCTCCTTCCCTTTTGGACCGCGACGCCGAGAGTATAAGAGCAGCTGCCCCCGGACGCCAGGGGAGAGGCTCCGATTTGTACTGTTGAGTTACGTGCTCTCCCGTCTCTCCTCTCCGGTCGACCTGACCGGCCGCTCTTTTGCTATGTTAGAATAAACAAGTTGTTCTGTTACCAGTCTTCTCATGCTTTGCCGGGACCTTCGGATGCTTCCAGTGCCCCAGGCCGCCAGGCCAACGCTACCCTTGGGGCTTGCGACCCATTGGCAATAACGGGCGTCAGCACCGAGACCCCAACAACTCGGGCCAGCGGTGCGATTCCAACATTGGGTACGTCTGTCTTGCTCGATAATAAGAAGCGCGACACTATTGCTTAAGTGATGCTTTGTTCAACCCATATTGATGTTTCTTTTTTGGTATTTTCATTTAATCTGCTGTGTATTTACCTGTGGTTATCTTATCTAGTTAAAAAAAAAATAGGACATAGCATTTTTTGTGACCTCATACCACGTGATCTGGAATATAAATAATGTAGGCAGGTATACACCTGTCGTTTCCTGCGGACTCATTAATTTGTTAAGAATGAGAGTGGTTCGGGAGCATACAAGAAATAATACAGAGACATGGCAATAATAAGATGCATAGTGCGAAATGTAAGCCACAGTGAGGCGTGTAGACGTACCCGTGCTCGGGGCGCATGCGCCTGAACTAATGCCTTGGGATCCTGTAGGGCCAGAAAGGCAGTCGTCAGCGCCATGACGCATACCGCCTGAAATGAAAAAAAAAAAAAAAAAAATGTAAGGGACGTGGTACAGTTCACGCAAGGGCACAGTGACGTTGTCGGGAGTAGGGTTGCGTTGCAAGAGCACTCGTGTGACAAGTATCGTAGGCGGAACGCACGCTTTTATTCCTCTCGATTTCGTTACTGTCGTTCTGATACGTCACCGAGAGAAACCGATTATGCATGCATCCTTGCTGAAATTCTAGAAAACTTCACTGTGTCCCAGCACCACTGCCTGTACAGTGTTGTGAGAAGTACGTGGTACATGTCGCTTTCAACATTGATAAATTCAGATAATGTACACTCGAAGGCGCATTTATTGGAAGGATGCACTAGGTGGAAGAATTAAACAATGTAGCCAAGAGACATATATATATGTTGTAGAAAAACGGAAAAGCGGACGAATTGGAAACTACACATTTTTTTTTTTCACAGCGCACAAATTAACAAAGACAACAAAAAGAGAACGGGACGAGCGCTCGTTGGTGCAGCGCTTCTCAGCTGACAAATTCTATGCGTGCACTGTGCACAAGCAACGTGTATCCGTCGAGCGTGCCGTGACGTCCCTGCATTATCTATTTTTCAAAATGTAATGTGCATTCGCGTGATTGCGTGGACAAGTTAGTTTGTCAGTGCATGCTTATTACCGTTTAAGGAATACTGTGTGAATACGACAGTGGCAGCGCTTGTAGCAACATCTTGCGACGCTTTGTCCAGCTAACTCGTCGTATCGCAAGACGACTGCGCGTTAACGATCCTGTCTCTGTACCGACGCTTTACATCCGCGGTTAAGTAGCATATAGTAAGTCACTGCGGTAATAGCCATCTTTGTATGCTCTCCGCTTAAACTTTGCGTCACAAGATGCCACCACGCCAGAGTCGTCTGCCGTCTATCTCTCTTTTATGCACTTTAAATCTAAAGACTTAAGAGGAAGCTTTAGCTATGTTTTGAATTTTTGATTTAAGTCGTCAATTTTTTACTAAAGATGCGCAAAAATCGCAAATTTTCAGAAAACGAAACTATCAAGTTTACAACTCCGTAACTTAGCAATGAAAAATGATATCTCAATTTCGTGAATTGCTTCTCATGGTATATCTTAAGCGGACAAAATTGATATGTTACACATGAATCTCAAGAAATTTAGTAATGTGTAAATACAGCTTTCGCAGAACCGTAGTAAACAACGTAACAAACCCACGTAAGATATAAAATTATATATCGAATTTGTGCGCTTTGAATGATCTAACGGATGTCGTTTAAAGAACCGTGATATCGGTTTTTTTTCGGTTTAACTATTTTTTTTTGTAAACTGCGTGCTTCTATCTTTTTCTAACTTCCGAATTTTTGAAAATTCATTCAACAAAATGTAGACCCTAAATCGAAAATCCGCTTCAAACAGTCACTAGGATTTCGCTTTCTCTCTCAAATGCAACAAATTTCATTAAAATCGGTCCAGAGGTTATCTCGAAAAAGCGTTTTCGCGTTTTACATGTATTTGAATAGGGCGCGTCGGAGCTGGGCCCTAGCTAAAGCTTGCTCTGAAGTTTAATTTGCAATTTAAATTATGTGAGTTTTTTAGCTACATACTAAGCTTTTGCAGTAAACACATCCATGTTGGTTAGTTCTCGTCATCTGCCTGTTATTTTCTGTGGACCTACGTTTTTTTTTTTTTAAGTCGTCTTATCAGAAAGTCATTTCTTGTCATTAAGCTGTAATGCCTTTACGGAACCCTGGAGACGTCGACAGCAGCGGCACAGCTGGTAGCGCCATTTTGTGACGCTCTCATATAACCCCAATTCTTTGTAGACGCTTTCATATTTCACTGTTCTCGGATGAGGGAACAAATAAATGTAAATCCAGCAGGCACTAGCGGTCGCTGCTGCCGACTCTTCTGCAGCAGCATATAGGTAGAATACATCAGCTGCCGTTACAGGTTTGTGTTGTCTAGGCGACGTCAAGAGTGAGACGATGGCACAACCAGTTAATGCTGCCCGCTCACGTCTCTCCAATATCTTTTTGCATTGCGTAAGGTGTAATACGTTTAAATGGGTTAAACCTATTATTACCTTTATCTCTATATTTTTTCGGCCAACCTTTGTACAGCAGGCAGCTGGCGGGATCGAACGATATTGACCGCAATCTTTATTGGCGTAACTTTTTTTTGTTGTTTACCTTGTGCTGCACATAGTGGAATTGTCGGCTCGCTTTCGACGCCATATTTCCGGCAACACGCGCGTGCGCTACATTTGCCGCCACAGCCCTCTCGTTCGCTCGAATCAAAAGCGCAGCGCACGTACCTGGCTGGTGAAAGTACTATCGACACTCACAAACGCACCACAAGTATATTTACCGGACAGTGACAGCCGCGCCTTCCGTACACACAAACAGTGCACTCACTGTAGCTGTCGCAACGCACAGCGTGATGGGTATAGCATATACAGAAAAAAAAAGTACTACGGTGTTCTATTCTAGTCCCAATCAGTGCCAGCGGGAGCCGTCATTTTTAATGAGAAACCGGTTCGCCACCGGATTGCGCGCGTGCACACACACTGTCAACGTCCAAGCGAAAAGAAAAGAAAAAGAAGGAAGAAAAAAAAAAAATGCCGCATGCGGTATGCTGTGAGCCTCGCCTCTGCTTCCGCAACTGGAGCCGCTGTTTTGATTTGTGGGTCACTGACGGCAAGCGCAGGTTTTGTTCTAACGAAAACGACCACCACGTACTCGAACGGGTTTCTCCTATTACTCCCGAAGCTATTTAAATGAGAAGAGCAAGAAAAACAAAAGTGTCATCGCGATGCTCGCCCGTGTGTCTCCACCGTATTTATAGCCTGTCAAAAGGTTGTCGGGCGAAGTACAAACTTAGAAACTGATCAGTGCGACGCCACATACACGGTTTATAGGCGTGCACGGTTCGAACGTGCATACATTACATTCACGGAAATGATTGGGGCTGTAAAGAAAGAAACCTTGATGCACAGCCTTGCATGCGTGGTATAAGACAGATAACGTGCCCTTGCCTCCAGATGACAAGTTGTTCGGGCAGAGTGCGACTAAACCTGATAGAAATTAAGCAGTCCCGACACAAACTTTGGAATCCATGTGAAGTTGTTAATAAAGTTATAAATTTGCCCATTTCATTCCTGCTTCTTTTTTTTTGACGCAAAGGAAACTGTGACAACTATTATATTGTCTGCACTCCTCCAAATCTCCTTATTTATCGTTAATGTACCGACGGAAAACTGTCGAAAGAGACGGGGACAAGAATGACTTTCAACTAATGTTTTTTTATTGACAAGGACGCACATATGTGCACACTTACAGGGTATCTCTAATCAAACTAGACATTGAGACTACCGCGTGGTCATGTGATTGGAGATCCGATGTGCGTCCGTAAATATATATCGCTCTTGTTAATAAAGACAGAGGTAAAGAGGAAAGGCAGGGAAGTTAAGCGAGTTTCAGCTTGGCTACCCTACACAGGGGTGCGGGAAGTAGGGGTTGAAAGGGACCATTGTTAATAAAAATCTTAGTCGGAAATCAGCGCTTGTCTCCGTCTTTCTTGTCAATTCTTCGCCCTAAATAGGTGGATGTAAAGAAGTCAAAAAGTAAATCTTCAGCTTTGAAAAGTTCAGCAGTGATAAGAAACACTAGAAACGCTTTAAGGAAAAAATAAATAGTGATGGGGACAAACTTCGCATAAGGTTTAATTTACAAACTAAATTGAGAGCACCATAAGGGGACGTGCGAACGCACATATGTAGCTGAAGTGCTTTGTTAGACGAAGTATAATGCTACTCCCAACTGCATGAATGCACGTCTACTCAATAATTTTAAAGTGAAGATTTCTTATAGAACGTACCCGGACTTACCTGACCGTGGCTACTGGCTGGGTGCTGCTGCTGCTGCCTGGCTGATTAGCTCGCACACAGAACAGCACTATCATCATTACTTTACCCTTATAGGTATTTAGGCTTCTGACCTTGTTTCTACGAAATTGCTAAGTGATAAAGCAAATGATGTCTGAATATCCTCATTGCAAATGATATATAGCGTAAAGAGTACAATATCGTTTATAAAGTAAACCTTTGTAACCTTTAGGCTACAATCGCACGTATATAATTCTATTGTGCCAACGCCATCTGCCTCTTTTGAGATGATCGCAGGGTGTTGATGACGATGACGAAAATTTTCACACTAACATACTCACAACGGGAGATTGTCCGAGAAGCGGGCGGCACATTTAAAATAAATAAAAAAGATATGAACTAATACACGGCAATATAAGAGTTCTCACAGAGTGCATAGCATGGGTGCGCGATAGCATAGAGTTTCCTGCAATAACCTTCGTGGGGAAGCTTTATCGCGCGAGAACACATACATACACGCGCGCGCCTGTTTCGCTTGCGCCAAAGATGCATGAATGAAATTGGCAAATTTGTAGCATTTCGTTAACCGTTTCACGAGAGCTTCGTTTTGCATAGATTCCACAATGTGCGTTGGATCTGCATATTTTTTTTTTTCACAGGAGTTCAGTAGCGTATGTGGTTGAGCAACTACACGCTTAACGAAGCGACTCGGTCAGCCACAAACGTGCCTTTCGAAGGGGCGGGGCACGGGCGAAAATAGGTCTTCTGTCAAAGAGCCATAGTTTAGCCAAAACTATATTACTGCCAATGGCCGTGAACACCGTGAAAGGCTTTTAGGCTACACGATTCCACATTCCGCGCACCGTAACGCAACGTGCCCCTTCACTATAGGTGCTTAGTGCTTGGTCTCCCGTTTGCCTTTCGTCAGCTCTATACTGTACATTATCGAACGGCGACCAGCGGAAAACGGTTTAGCGGAAAAGCCCGGCAGACAAACGAACGCTGCCGCTTCGCAATCGCTACAATCGCTTCGCGCGCGCGTACTGAGGCTGGGCAGTCGCACGACGCAAGGTTATTGTACAAATTGCACCTTTCCGCCCGAGTCGGCGTCGAACGAGGTGCGCAGACCCGCAGCGGCGCTCTTGGAATACGTGTCGCAGCGGGCCGCTCGACATCTTGACGGACCGAGCGCGTACATGCGGGGCGGAGGAGGTTCGGAAATGGTTCGAACGGCCCGCAGCCAGCCGGCGGTCACTATTCGCAGCACGTGTCGTCGTCCTTGCTCGATGGCTTAACTCGTTTCCGTATATGTGTTCACGCCCCCCCCACCCCCCCTTTCTTTTTTTAGTAATGTGAGCGCGGCACGAGAGCGCTAGCTGTCCTTGAGAATAGGGTGGTGCGCCGCCCGCATTTGCCCCAAGCTTCACTCCTTATGTCGCCGAAGCCGAACAACACTCTGGAAGGAATAGAAAGTATTCGCGTGAGGTCATATACGGCGCATTGCAATCATATTAGCAGCTTCCACTATGATGCTGGAAACGAGAGCATCGCGAGAACGTGTAGCTTGTCGCTGCACAACCATATGACAGTTTCGATGACGTGAGTGCATATTCGCTTCACGTCAGATGCGATATACTGCTGTCCTATTCGCAGATTCCACTGTCATCAGAGGTTAGCGAATCAACGCGCAACGCGTACCTTTTCACCGTGATGGCTGTACAACAACATGGCAGTGTCGATGATGTCAGTGTAGACTGCCTATAGAGCTGCAGCAAGAGCTGGTCAGAGAATTAGTTTAGAAAACTGGTAGCACGTGGAATTCTTGGTCATTCCATGGGTAGCTGTTCGGTAAGATGATCCTTATCACGACCATTCGCACGTACAACAGCTCTGCGAATACGGGGCCAGATTCACACATCGTTTTAACGCGATAGCATTAAGAGCCCCATGTCGCAGGAAAACCGGCGTCGGCGTCCTGCGTCCGGTGTCGGAAGTTGTTACGGCAAAAAGAATTTCGAACCACACATACCCACAGGCGGTTACATTAAGGCTTCTGCAGACACGTACGACCCTAACCCGGTCATCATGAACAAAATTAATCCGGACTGCGGGGTTTCACTCTATTGTAGTAAGTGTGGGGGTTTGCTCGATTTAGAACACATGCTTTGGCACTGCTTGGCGTTGGCCGGTGATGGTTCTCGAGGTGAACAGTGGTGGTAGCGGATGCTGCACAGTGAAGTGCTGGCGGACCAACTCAGGGCTGTCCAGAGGGCCCGTGTGACGGCAGAGGGGCTCGGCCTCTCTGTACCGACGTGGGAGCGGCCCGCATCAGTCCCAGACTGATCCCTCAGGACCTAAATAAAGTTATTCATACCATACCCAGGCCCTCCATTTGGCGCAATGTTACTGAAATAATTGAATTTCTCGAGCTAAAATACGTCAAATACGCTAAATACGCTAAAAAACAAATAACTAAATACGTAAATACGCTAAATACGTAAAACGATCGTAAAGTAGGACTTACACACAACTTACAGACATGATAGCATCAGATTGTAATTTGAATATACGAGAAAAGATAATTCTGTTATGCGAAAACTCAAACAAACCCCTTTTCTAGCGTTTCTGCCATTCATAGACTGGCGACGGCGTGCGTCATCTGCGCGCGCCGGCGCGCGAAGGTCTTGGAGGCCACGCAGCGGCTCGCCCGGTTTCTTGCAACATCTCCAGATGTCGCTCGCCTCCGCCGCATCGCGGCCCACGCAAGAGGCCGCGTTTCTACCAGAAAGTGCGCCGTCGTGCGCACAGCGTTCACCGCCAGCGTTTCCCGGCATAGAGTTTCTCACTATAACACCTAGAGGGTAATCTGGCGCCACCGTCTATGGGAGTTTCTTAAGGGGGCACCGTGCCGTCATGGGAATGACGGTATATGTGTCTGCGAGGCTCGTGTTGGCTGATGTTGAAAAAGGCTTCGTCTAAAACGTGGATATGGCTACGCAAATAACGCGTTCTCAAAGTAAAATCTTCATAAAATGTTTCCAATCACGCATACTACATCTTTACTCACCCACAATGTATGACCAAGCGAAGAAAAGCAAGAACAGACGACCAACTGTTCCAAAGCGAGCGCGAACCTTGTCGTCTGTCCTCCAACTTTAGCGGCACGCTGATACTTTTTACGTAACATGTAGTCGTGCACACAATAACAAGTTCTCATAGTTAAACAAAACATGTTTTCGCGTAATAATAAAGCTAAAACAGCTTTTCACGTGCTGTTCTAGTAGAAAATGAATCATTGTGACAGACGGAACGGTACTTGCCAAGCGCGTCTTCAAGGTGTCCTGTCTCTACAAGAACGATGCCAATCCGAATCCACAAGATACCGGCATTCCCATACATACCACAGCGCAGCAGCGCCAGATTTCCCTCTAGGTAATGTAGTGAGAAACTCTATGTTTCCCGGTAAACATTAGGGTTACATACGCTGCAGTTGCCGGGAAGCGTGAGAAGCAGTCAGCTGTCTTTGAATGCTATCGCGTTCCACTTTTAAAGGCGAAGCTTAAGCATCCTCCAATTTTTTATAGACGCCAGAACGCTTCCAAAGGATATGTGCCGGCCGATTGAGATAACGAACATACATATCAGTGGCGACAAATGGCCAATGGCAAATAGTCGTACGATCAAAAATATGTGTGAATGTTTCCTGTAGCGCTTTAGTTAAAATAGAACCTTAACTTGAGCTAGTTTGTCGTTTACTGCGAACGACTCAGGAAGGTGACAATAAATATGTGGACGAAAACACACGCGCACATTAAAATTTGCACGCGACTGATCTTAACTTTTGCTTTCTCTCTCTTTTTCTTCCCACACTCCACCCATCCCTGTCCTTAAGTGCAGAGACGCCAACTAGACAAACTCTATTGTTAACTCTGTTTTTGAGGCGAAAGCCTTAAATCTTTGTTTGAAGGTCGCGTTGTGAGGTACAGAAAATATCACGTAACCCAAGGAAGCCCAGAAGCAAACCAAAGCATGCCCAAGAATGCATAAGGGTTGATTAGTGATTAGAAAAGTTAATTCATGATTGATCAGTGATTGGATTTAGGTGGATTAAGGAGAGCTAAGGTGGATTAGGGTGAATTAAAGTGTATTAAGGAGGATAAGGTGGATTATAATTAAGGTGGATTGCAGTAGGCTTTACAAGGCGAAAGCCTTAGATCTTAATGTCTCGATGTCGCGTTGTGAGGTACAGAAAATATCACGTGACTCAACGAAGGCCAGGAGCGAACCAAAACATGTCCAGCCGCCTATAAGAGATTACGAATGATTAGCAAAGCTAACTAATGATTGATTAGTGATTGGACTAAGGTGGATTAAGGAGGGTTATGATGAATTAGATTGGATTAAGATGGATGAAGGTGGATTGAGGTGCATTACGGTGGATGAAGGAGGATCAAGGTGGATTAAAGTGATTCACAGTAGGCTTTACAAGTCTTTGGCCTTCGTGTTTTTAGGCGATTGCTTAGGACACCTGAGTATTTTTTCCTGCTCTTCAATTTTTCGTTGTCATCCTTTCCCTTCATCTTGTTCTTTGATTTTTTTTCCCATGACTCTGTGTTCATTGCACTGTCCGGCTGAAAAACCTGCCGCAGTTTCCACAACGCTGCGTGCTCTTACTGAGATGGGCCATAATTTTCCATTTCTACAGTTTCTTGATTTATTGACCCCGACAAAAGTCTCAAAATTGACTACTAGTTGTTCTCGTATAGCAGTAAAAGGTTTTGTTATCAGCCGCTAATACTGACATGCTAGCACGCGCGCGAACTGCCCCACGTCAGCCCGCTTTCCCGCACGCCGTCGCTACCGCCACCTCCGCTATCACGAGCAGCCAAGAAATTTGAACCGGCATTTTGAAACGTGCACCGATGAAACGCACCACGCCGCCGTCGACTGCCCTCAGTAATATGTGGACAACCCGTTTTCGAAGCGGACAGCTACGCAGGTGGTCGCGTGCGCAATAAAAAATTCCTCACTGAGCGTAGAAAGCGTGGCCGCGCCGAGCTCTTAGCTCCGTTCTGCAGGGCGCAATAACTTAACGGATGAAAGGGAGCCGCTGTATGGGCCGTTAACGAGCGCCTGTGCTACCTAATGGGCGACGTTGCGCTCGATGCTTCGGCGAGTTCTGGAGCGAAGGAGCTGGGCGTTGAGGGGAACGACGATTGCACGAACATCGTTTCGGTTCTCCGAAGTCAGTCCGCCAGCTTTAAACGAGATTGCGAGGCCTTGACTTCACGGCTGTTGGGGAACGTCGGTTTGGTTGTTGGAAGTCAGTATATTTCGGCGTTAACGAGATTTCGAGACCTTGACTTGCAGCAGCTATGGGCGGATCGCTCTGGAAAAGAAGTTTGTGAGTGCTCAGTAAATGTAGCGTGAACTTACGTTGAGAAAACAATAAACGTTGAGAAACGCCGGAGTTCACACGGGGAGGGAGATCGCGTGGCTCAAGCGAGGGAACAAGTGAGAATTAGCTCCACGCATACAGCGGCTTTTGTCATTTGAAGACCATACGCTGGTGTATTCACGCAGCTAACAGCACGACACAACTCGCTACAGAATGAGCCGTTGGTAATGACTGCATCCACCGCCACGAAAGCTGAATTCAGTCCAATGGAGAGAGGTTAATATTTTGTAAATATATATGCTTTATTGCTTTGAGCAGTGGGCTGTAAATTACAAGGGGAGTTTTTGCAGTTCGCCTCTACCGAAATGAGGCAGCCGCAACCGGCATTCCACCCTGCGCCCTCGGGCTTATAACAGCTCAACGCCAAAGCTGCTACGCCACCACGGCGGGTGCAGTAGTTGTTCAACGTCCATTTGGGGAGGGTTGTCACGAATGGGCCTACACAAAGGCGCATACTCAGTGACCCAAGTTTTCTATTATAGGCCGGACGTCAGCAGCATCAAGTTGCCTGTTCATACCAGTTTCCGAAGTTGCCTGTGTATATCCGCAAATACGACGAAGAAGGCCTAACATTGGGGAGGAAGCAAGGAAAGCTTCGTCAAAAAAAAAGAAAAGAAAAAGAAAGACGCATGCAAAGCTTAGGTCTTACAACTATATTATCAAGCATGCACCCATTGTGGCATTAGCCTGCACGCTCTACTCGCATTTTAATGTCTCGATCCGCTATCCTCTTCCACTCCACCCGCTTGCGTTCTGTGCCCGCTTCATCGTGCAGCCTTGGCAGTTTGCTCGTGTTCACCGGCTTCCCTGGGTGACAGGAGCTCTCGCGGTCACGGAAATGGGCACCGCGCCCTTCATCAAACCGTGTTCCGCTCATCAGTTACATGCTTTCCTTAATCGATTACACATAGCACTTTCAAGGGCAGCAGGCAATATTGAGAAATGACACTAGTGTACGCAAGGACTATGTGCTGTGTGCGCCGTTTAATTTCAAAGTAATTATTAGTCCGTTTATAACGATAGCTTTAAAATAGGGTCACATTTTTTGGCTGTGCAACGCGTAGCGCTATATGGAATCCACCACAATTTTCTTTATCAGTTAAGAAATTGAGATTTATACTAATGACACTTCCAGTTGATCACAATTATGTACACAAGGTCTGCTTGGTTTCTGCCAGGTTCCTTCTGAATACGTAATTTTCTCTTTTTGTAACAATGATATGAGATCATTTCCACCCACTCGCCTGCACACACGAACGTCACAGACTTGCACGGAGAGGAATGGTGTTGTTTTGGTACATCTACATATACAGCATTGCAATGTGTATAGCTCTTCGGGTTTGTTTCTAAAGTCATATAAAGGCGCAAGGATTTTGACAGCGAAGCTACTGTTGTCACTGCAAGCGGTATAGAAATCCATGCTTCAAAACGTCTGCCACAAATGTCGACAGAGGTGTAACGGGAGAACGATTGGAACAAGCGCAATGAAAGTTCGAGTTAATGTTGAACAGGTCAAGGATGAGGGAGGTGGTGAATCACCACCTCCCACCACCACCCCCCACCATCACCAGTGGTGATGGTGGGGGCGGGGGGGGGGGAGGCGCAAAATTTATTACCTTGACTTTGCCAGCGCCGTGCATGTGTTTCCTAGTGCGCTGAGCACGAAACCGAAAGAATAATAACAAAAATACATGCAGATCCAACTGACTGTAGCAAATATGTGCATTTGGCGGGTTATAGCTGGCTATCTAGCTTCGTTTAGGGTTGCACTAAGGGCAACCTGATGACGCAACGTGTTCGAGAGAGGCGATTTTTTTTTTTACGTGACACAACGACAAGAGGACGGCATGACGACGATGGCATAACCCGACAGCGGTATGACGAAGTTTACGACGGCACCATGATGGCTAGGGCGGCAGTGACGACAACGGTATGACGACCCCGATGGTGGCATGTCGACGAAGTCATGACGATGCTGATGGCGAAGAAGAAGGCGGCATAATGGCGCGATGACGATGGCACGTACATAAAGGCGAGGTGACACCACTACGCTACGACGACGTTGGCATGGCGGCGGCCAATTTCGCAGGCGGAGCTCATGGAATCAAAGCAAGGCATTCCATCGCGCAAGATCGAACACCACAATCTTGCAAGACAGGAGTCACAAAATGTTTGGATAAGCCAAAATAAAAAAAAAAAATGCTTCGCATTAGAAATTGACGTAGAAGGAGTACTTGCTGTTTCGTACCATCTGCATTGAGAGGTAGAGAAAGGTGCACTGTTCAATGGAGATGGAGATGTTTGTGTGATCACATTCATATACGCATAGTATGCTACTCCAGATAACAAGGATGTTGCTTGAAGTGACACACTCATACCTAGCACACGACTTCTCTGGAGAAGGAATTTCTTTTTTCAAATGGACGCTTGGCTCACGTCAGTCATGAACCAGCCACGCGCTTCTAGTTTTGCTAAAGACCAAATTTTCTCCGTATCGAAGACAAGCACACACTATTAGGTAGAAGCAAGAGGACAAACATTCGTGGCCTCAAGGCTACAGCTGCTAGGAAGGACTGCGGATCACTCGGATGTGATTTTTCTGGCAGCAAAAACGATTTGCCGCCATGACATTTACCTACCTTAAAGAACAAACAAACAAGCAACGAAAACAAAACCCTAGATTGCATTACATTTAAACGGTCGCATTAAATTTAAGCTATATCCAAAAGCACTTGCCGCGAGAGCGTTCCGGTTTTGTAACTGCGGTTTCATATACAAATAATAATTTTGACCGCGAGTATAAATGGTGATAAGAGGAAATGGAACGCCTTACAGCACGCTCTCGGAAACGAAAGGAGGGCACAATTTTGTCTACGGGAGCAGCACATGGCTTCTTATTCTTATTTCTTTTCGCGAGTGAAAAGAGTGCGTTGTTCAAATCGGGTTCACGCAAATTAGAGGCACCGACGTCTACAATACGTGAAGAGAGAGTTACTATAAAGGGAACGAAGGACCAGTTCGAGCAGGCAACCATCCGACGAAATAAATGCACATGCGCCGTTATGTGATATATGACTAACCTATATATATATTGTCACTCAGATGCGATGGGAAAGTTTCCTTTATCTGTATCACGTTTCGTACCATACCTCACCCATACCATCGCTAAATAAACGACAAAAACGTATCTCGTACGTAAAAACTGTCAGTGCTGGCTAATGACGCAGATGTCTGAGCAGGTAGTTGGCGCTATAAAGATACGGAAAGGTGTCACGGTCGAAAAAGACGGCGCCTTTATCACTGGGAAATTTGTATACCTACGAATTGCCCGTCGCCTGCGTGATAAACAAGCAGGTGCTGAGTAACCGTTACGCCTATATAAGATTGCGGGGCGTGGGTTCCGCGAGAGATTTTGATTGCCGAACAGTTTACGCCCGCGCCAACTAGTGCGAAAGCAATTTTAGCGAGGATTGAAATCTGTGATAACTTCGCGCATGCACGCGGAAACGTTATAGGTGCAAGTGCTTTCCCTCTCGCCTTTTTCGTACGCACTTGAGCGCGTCACCCTCCACTCCAATTTCTGTGTTTTTCGCATAATAATCTTGCGTTATAGATTATAGATCCGAGTGCCAGGCTGCGTGATAAGGATGCATAAATATTCAGGTTCTGTTCAAATACCGTGCTCCGCATGGTTCTTCTATATATTGTTAGAAGCTTGAGGCTAGTGTAATGCGTGCGCGAGACAAAGGGGAGGTACCCGCCGTGGTTGCTTAGTGGCGGTGGTGTTGGGCTACTAAGCACGAGATCGCGGGATCGAATCCCGGCCACGGTGGCCGCATTTCGATGGGGGCGAAATGCGAGAACACCCGTGTACTTAGATTTCGGTGCACGTTTAAGAACCCCAGGTGGTCCAAATTTCCGGAATCCCCCACTACGGCGTGCCTCATAATCAGGTCGCGCTTTTGGCCGGTAAAACCGCATAATTTAATTTAATTTAAAGGGAAGAAGAAAAACGTTCGCACGTGATGCTTCCGCATGGTGGACTCACCTCATCACTGATTTGTCTGGTCAGTAATTCGGAAATCTATGCGCTAAGCACGGCTTCGGTGGAGAGAGAAAATAAAGCGGAGGCTGGACTGGACCGTTGCTGAAGTGGTTATATTGACCCCGTACAACAACTATGTCTTGAGGTCCAAGGCATTCCAACCACACATGACGAAGTCTCGGGAAGGTCGTTGTGCACAGTAAGATCGAAAATTCTGGATGTCTCAGTGAGTGCGGGAAGGACTGCTTTCGTTTTCTCGTTTTAAAGGTCCGTAGAATTCTGAGTTTGCCCAGCTATATAAGAGGACTGAAGAAACCACTTTCTCCAAACCGTTCCTTAGCACGACTGCTATAATCAGCTTGTCTGCGAGAGCCAGACCCGTGCACTCGTGCAAATTGCACCGGTGCACCTTTGCAATCAAGGAGGCCATGGTGAGATTAACAGAATGGGTTCCAAAAGAACGGAAAAACAGTCTGAAACTGCAGAGGATTACATGTGGTGAGACTCCTAAATTTGCGCGCATATGGTGGGTTAGGTTGACGCCGGACAAGGACACCTGACGCCCTTTTGCCACGATGGCGTAACCACGGAAGACCGTGCGAAACAAAGGTAGCGTCGTCGAATTTAATAACCAATCACTTTGAGAGACAACACAGTTACGGCTCGTTTTCCCCCACTTCTCACAGCGATTTTCGCCGCTTTTGAGGAATAATAATAATAATAATAATAATAATAATAATAATAATAATAATAATAATAATAATAACAATAATAATAATAATAATAATAATAGCAATAATAATAATATTAATAACAATAATATAACAACAACAACAACAACAATAATAATAATAATAATAATAATAATAATAATAATAATAATAACAATAATAATAATAATAATAATAATAATAGCAATAATAATAATATTAATAACAATAATATAACAACAACAACAACAACAACAATAATAATAATAATAATAATAATACGTAGATACGCAATCAGGGTAGCAAGAAAGGAACGGGCACCGTGACGGTGAAGATTATGACGTCTGGGAATTGCTCGATGGAATAACTTCAGCTGCTTTCGAAGTACGGAGTTTATGAACGTCCCGCCGCTGTGATTTCAACCTTTGCTATTTTGCACACGGTAACGATGCATCGAAGACCTGCTTTCTCAGTCATTCTATACCTTGGACAGCTTCCTCACTTTGCGACTTTGAAGCGCTGTCCTCATCGTTCATGTTCATTCGGCACAATTTTATTTCGTGATAATCTGCACTTTTCTATCTTTTCTTTTCACCCTTATTTTCCCTTCGCGAATGACATGACGGCAGGTCAGAACTTCGATTAAGGCCGGCCGTTCCTAGCGTTTCTACACGGTAAATATCTTTCTCTTCACTGTTTCAGTGCCTGGCCGGCTGTCAGTTTCTGCAACTATCTCAGACTCCTCGCATTGTGTAATGGCGATGACGCTTTGCTTTCTGCCGCTTGTTTCAGTGACTCTAAGCGCTGCAGGTCCCCTGTGCGACAGCGACCCCCTAGCACTGCGCTGTTTCAAGAGAAAATATGCGGAGCGCGGCCACCATACTATCGGCATAGTGAATGCGCACATAATAAAGTACGATATAGCCAGTAACGCTAGCCATGCGCTGTGCTGTTAAGTGCGCCGGGCTGTGTTGACTGGGCAGTGGCATTGCGTGCCAGCACGACATTCCGGAATTACGTTTATACGGCTTCTTTATTTCTGGTGCTAGAACTGACGGCAGTTATGCTAAAAATAGCAAAATTTAAGAATTTGTTTGCGCTGACTTGGGCTGTCTCTTTCAGAGATAAGACTTCGTAACGAGTTAGACTTGAGACCTAAAATAGTAGCTGTGGTCTCTGAAAAGGCCATTGCGAAGCACTGCGCATCAGTGTAACTTGTTTCTGCCCCCCCCACCCCCCTTATCGTACAAATGGCATCAAAATAAATTTTGTCAAGTAGAAAGAAAATAATAAATTTTGCTATATAGCGAAATAAAATCTTCGTGATTTCTCCAACAATTGGTTATTACGCATTAGCGTTGCGCGCAACAATGATATTTCGTTACGGTTGATGAAGATGGCTTTCATGTTACAGCCTGATCACCGGTACGACGGAATACTAAGGAGTTTTCGAGCAATGTTCTTCCTTCGCTTCTAGACATGCACTCACTCAGACCCGTTAGAAATCACGTAGGTTCTGCCTCAACAACTTCAGCAATCCATTCGCAAGTATAAGGGGGACGCTGATGAGCAGTAAACTATATCGGCTTGTGTGCACGCGGTGATCCTTGATCTTCAACATCGCAGTTTTATTGCCTAGCCCGTAATAGGGCAAGTTCAAGTCGTCATTTATTTCAGTTTGTACATACAAACAAACTGGGGATAGTGAGAAAAAAAAAAGCAGCCAATTATACACCGCTTGACGGGACTCACCACCCCTACAAGTCAGCAGTAAGCGCAAGGCAAAAAAAAAAAAAAAACCCAGCCACTGGACAAAAAGTGAGTGCAAGACTATGTGCGCTTATAAAGAACAACATCGACAGAAAAGACGTATGTCTCGTAATCGGAAACAGCAAGACAATAAGTAATGCAAGTGATTGTAAAGCTATAACATAGAATACCCGTCGTGGTTGCTCAGGGGCTATGGTGTTGGGCTGCTGAGCACGAGGTCGCGGGATCGAATCCCGGCCACGGCGGCCGTATTTCGATGGGGGCGAAATGCGAAAACACCCGTGTACTTATATTTAGGTGCACGTTAAAGAACCCCAGGTGGCCGAAATTTCCGGAGTCCTCCACTACGGCGTGCCTCATAATCAGAAAGTGGTTTTGGCACGTAAAACCCCATAATTTAATTTTTTTAATAACATAGAATGGTACACTGTAAGATAACTTGACATGACGGTAGCATAGAATGCTGAATAAGGTTCTTCCGGGTGGAAGACAGAGAGCTGTGGGCGACTTAACAGGTAGTTATCGTTTTGGGTGAATTACTGGAGCCTTGCCGATATTAGCTGCATCAGCAACTGAGGCTTTTCCAGATCCGAGTGATCACATCACAGCCAAGCTTGTTTTTTATGTGTTCGTCATAACTAATAACACAAAGAAACTTAACTATAAAGCAAATGCTTTCGGGAGGTGCGTGCTCAAAAAAAAAAAAAAAAAAAGAAGGAAAAATAGAATAAGCAGATAATTTATCCTTTTAGCTTTAGTACGTTGCAGCTATTGGACCACAGTATCGCGTTCCATTTTATATTATTTTAACTTGTGACGTCGGCACATAAATTGCAGCAGCACTGCTTGTGCCGTTTTATGGCTCAAGCCATTGGTGCACTGAAAGTGAGATAGTTTTTTGGCATAGCGGGAGTGCTCGCTATAGTTTCTCTCCATTTTCAAAGTGTTATCATTTCACTGAAAACTGGGAGGCTTCTCGCACATACCAAAATGTCTGAACTACCGTTTCGGTCACATACCCCATCCGCTCCCTCTTAGACGATATGGCGTAAGACGCATTTACAAAAAAAAAAAAAAAGTCCCGTACTAAGAAGTGTCTATTGCGTCTTCCCGCGGAGCGCGAAGTGGCGGTTTCGTCTCCTAATCGCTCTGACCGAATTCACACGGTGGCTGTTTTCGAGAACCTCCCACAAGCGTAGATTTCGACACAACCCGAAGCGGTCAAAATGAATCCGGACACTTTCCGCTATCGCGTTCCTCACAGTACGAGGGCAGGCTTAGAGAGCTAAAAATTAAGCGATACGAAAACAACTACAATCACTTGAACCCGTACGCGAACGACTCGCTAAAGCTCCAAGACACTCCAAGCTGCAGACAGAAACTGACACCCATACACATTCAAAACCGCGTACAGATTCTTACAGACTCACCTGAAGGTTCGACCTATCCATAACGATGCCCCGCAGTGTACCCCGCACGCACGCGCGCGCACTCACACACCGGCTCCCGGAGCGTCCTTATGCGCGGACGGGGGAGAGGCAATCAGGGCAGGAAATGAGCCGGAGATCACCGTCCCGAGTTGCAAGGAGAGAATCCTAGAGAATCCACCAGCACAGCCTCCCTCTCGTGGAGAACAATAAAAATTCTCCTCTTCTTGCGCAAACGGACGGTTTGCGGCACGGCGTCGGGGTAATCAACGCCGGGTCGGCTCTCTCTTCGTCCAACGCCCGCCGAACAAAAGGCACGGGTCACGCCCCCGCGAAGGTGAACGGGGCGGACGCGCACAGGGGGGACCTGACAGAAAAGATGAAGGTCTTTCGGATCGCTGTATCTTTTCTTTCCTTTTCTTTCGCCGTACGCTCGTGCGCGCAGGTTAGATATGGCACGAGGTGGCAGAGAAACACGGTCGGCGCTGAGGAGTCTCTCGATTTCACTCGGCTCCGCGAAATCGACAGTACGCTTATACGCGATCACACAAGCACACGCGCGAACACTTCCTCTCGGGAGATCGGCCGGTCTACGTACACCGATCGCACGAGGCGTATGCTCGCATCGGGCTGTGGAAGAAGAAGCAACCGACTCCCACTCGCGCTCTCTCACGCGACCTCGGTCCAGAAGCTCTCCGAGACCGGTATGACACGCTACACGGCGATGACCGCGACGACGCTCTGGTCCTCTTCGAAGCGGCAGACCGAAACACTCCTTCGCTGGCCGGAACACGCCGAGGAAGACAGGAAGTGAAAGAGTGAAAGGAAGAAGGAGAAAGGGTAAACACAGAAGGAGAGGCAACGCGAAACACAAGACGGTGCTCTGACAGGCATAAAGAAACGAGAGAGCCCTGGGAGGAGGAAAGGAGTGGCGGGAGTCGGCTTTCACTGAACCGGTCACTTTTGTACGAGGACCCAAGGTGGGCCCCACTTTTACTTTCGCCACGTCTATGAAGTCCCTGTTCCCCGACTTCTTTTTCTCTTCTTTCGTTTCTTTCTTCTTCGTTTGGTAATGGACTTTTCTTTACTCTGCCTTTGTTATTGACAAAGTCGGTTTTCTCTTCTTTTTCTTTCCTTAGCCGAATTGCGAGGTTGCGTCGTCCGTGGTCGACAAAGGGAGTCGCCGTCGTCGAAGTTATGTTCCTGCAGTGATGGCAGAGACGAACGGAGCAACACTGTTAGGTCGGCATGTCGTTTTTGTTTTGGCGAGTATAGCGAGACAGAATGAGAAAAAGAACGTGCAATAATTTGGTATAGCGAACAAAAAGAAAAGAAAAAGAAAAAAGCACAGTAATGCGGACGCATGATCATTGTTTCGTAACACGTCCTCTGCAGGTAAAAAAGATGAGAGTGACACCAAGTGTCAAAAACCCTCCCCTTACTGACGGACTCCCATGGGGAAGAAGGTTGACGACCTCCTTTCTTTGATCGGGGCTACTCTGGATCCGTCCCTGCTTCCTTCGTCTATAATCTACCCTTCTCTTGTCTCCTGTCAAATTACATTCCTTTAATTTCCTCAGCCTGATACTTTGTGACACCTTCGCTTATTGGCCGTCATGATGGACGATAAGTGTGAAATTCAGTGGCAGGAGACGAACGCCGCGAGAAATTTTTCGGTGCCTCATTAATGAAACACTGATGGAACCCATGAAAAGTGCTCAAAAAGCACTTTCCAACGTCTGTCTTAGGGAAACCGTGACTGAAAATTGGGGGCTTCACTAGAAGAAAAAGAAGAAAAAAAAGTGATGCATTTTGATCGTTGTTCGTATATGACTTCTCGTGCGGGTAGTTCGTAAGCGTTGCTTTGTTCCAAGCCTCCGGCGTCCATTTATGAGTGTGCTGACGGAAGTCGCATACACCCCTGCTTCTTCTGTGGGACATGTTCTGCATATATGCTCTGATAACTTGAACCAACAAACAAGTAAACTGTGTCTTATCCCCTACTGAGACCGTGTGTGGCACAATTTATAAGACAGTTATAGCTCGGCGCTGAAACGGCACGACCCACCGCATGTACACGCCCGAAAGCCACGAGCGGTCGGGAGCAGTGGTCTTTCCCCGAGTTTGACGTGAACAGAGGACGCCGTAGCGAACGCATTGGACACGCGCGGACTCGAGTGCGCCGCCGGTCGCTGCATGTGTTGCGTGACCGAGCGATCGGTTGACGTCTAGCGCGACTCGGCTGTCACCTCGATTCGGTAGCGCATGGAAGAAGGGTGTGATCGCGGGCCCGCTGTGTTTTGCCCTGGCCACCACCTGACGGAGCGAGCGAAACGGTCCCCCGAACGCGTGCTGCCAGCGCTATAGGTACACCACATGCTCTATAGCAGCGGCTGCAGCGCCCGCAACGCCTTTAGCGTTCACCGCGGGGCGCCGAAGCGATGGGCGCTCGCGATTTCACGTCGTTATGCGGCGTGACGTGAAGGCACGCAGCGAGAAAGTGCGAAGGCAAAGTCGGGATTTGAAGGCGACGCCGAAAAAACAGCAAGTGGCCGGCCGCCACGTCGTGTGGCAAGCGTGTAGATGCATTGCCGAACGTTCGGAGAAATGAGAGACGAAATAGTAACTGGTTATCTTAGCTTCGGAAGCCAACGCGTCCACGCCGTTCTCCAAGGACGATGTTGACGTGGCGAACATTCTTCACTCAGTATGCAGTATATAGCGAGGATCTGCGGGGCTGCTAAAAAAAGAGGCTCGGTGTTGATGTTGTTTTCTTTTTTTCCCTTTTATTTTAAAGAACGGAGTATCGTTGCAGGCATACTCGATCTCATTTACATAAAAGAAGATTCGCAAGTCGTGTGCACTGCGTAGAATTCTAGGCGCTAGTAAATGTTTGCGAAGGGGCCTGAAAAACAGTCGTGGCTCTATAATAAGAAGTTGTAATGACTATCTAAACTACCGACGACTTTCTGCAAGCAAGATTTAAGAATTTGTTCTTCATACCCAATGCGTTATGCCGTGTTAAGCGAATTGAATAACGAAAGCTTAACTGCCGTTCCCCTTCTTTTATATATATATTTTTGGGGGGACACGAGGGGGGCACGTGCTGGCGTGAGGAAGCTTAAGCGAGTGCCTCATTTCTTCTTCACGAATCGAGAGCTCTGGGCCACGCCCAGAACACGCTCTCTATAAAGCGTATCCATGAGCGCAAAGGATAACTGTTTTGCTGTATTTCCCCAATTAATCTAGGCCGTTCTGCGGAATATTGTTAACGAAAACAACGGCTGCGTTATCCCACGTTGCGGCAGAGCCAGGTTTCTCGGGGAGTTTTCCGCTAAGTATTAACACCCTGTCACATCGTGATCGCTCCGAAAGGGCGCCTTCAGGTGGCCCATAGATTTCGCGTCTCTTTTGCAAGAGTTTCGATCGCTTCGTGAATTGCGAAGACGGAAGAATACACTTGACGTGCTGTCTTAGGCAGGGCGAAGGAAGGACAGGTGTCGTTGCATGGGCGGCCCGTCGATGTCAGCGGGATAGAACTGTGTCGCGCCCAGTAGTGCCTCCAAGCCCCGAAGGACGCCGACGTCGGGAGGAAAGCGCTGAGGGAGCGGTCATCTCGAGGATGACAGCAGCGCCGCACGTGAATCGGCTATCGTCTGCGCTGCGATCGTGCCGCGAGTGATGCGTGGACATCGTCAGCGACAGACCTAGCTGTTCCGACTCCGTTAGTGTTCCGCTTCCTGTATATAGCTTTGCCTTCTCATGTTTCTGTGCACGATACTATAGGCGACTCCTGCCGGCCGGATCTCTGTGACAAAACCACACTGCAGTGAACAATAACGTTTTGTTGGTCGAACGCTGGAGTGGTTGCTCGTAGGTGATTTCATATTTTATAGGTAGCTGTCACGTGACCTGACGGACGCAGCCTCTCATTGTGATGTTCCTCCGACATGGCGGATAGGGGTGACGTCATTGTAGAATATTCGCTATGCTGCGGGTAAACTGCTTCAATGTCGTAGAGAGGCGGCGGTCATAACACCGCTTGCGTCCATGCCAGAAGCACGGCAGAACTTCCGCGCGAAAGCTTCTCGCCGTGCTGGTCATGCACTGGTCCTCCATCATGGCGGCTAGGGGGACGTCAGTGAAAGCCAGCCGAAGCATTGATGAATTCTTTCAGGAGTTTATACCCTGTGCCCGTCATTTTGTCACTGGGAACTTCGGGTAGACATCGCAGAGATAAAATAAGCATGAAATAATGATGAAATAAGGGTACTGCGTAAACCTGCCACGGCGCTTCAGTGGCTATGACATATACTGCAGCTGCAGGTCGCAGGCGTGATTACCGGCCACGGTGACCGCATTTAGATAAGGGCAAACTGTAAAAGCCCGCATGTGCGGAGCTCAGCGATTGAAACACGATATTTGGAGCGCATAGCTACCGGCGCTTTTTGCGCCATCAGTCAGTTCTGGATGATCGCTGTGGGACGAGATGCACTCACAATGATTTACAAAGGCTCTCGCTTTATAGAGCCAGCAGCCACGTGCTGGTATTCTAAATATGGCGTTTCTATCGCTGAGTATACTGCGCTTATATATAGTCATAATCATAAATCTAGTCATTTGTAGTCATAAGACATTCTCATATACAGGGTGTTTCACGTAACTTGAACCAAGGAATAAAAAAAGTGGTTATTGCTTATTCTATCGCTATCGCTCAAAAAGCCTATCGCTTATCAGGGATGACGGCGCTTCCTTTCCGTGTGCCACCGTCAAAGAAGCTGACGCTATGTGAAACCGATGCTTAGAGCCACAGTCGCTCCCACATTATTCGCCGCCCTCGACAGAAAGACAGCGCATGGGCCATGCACGTAGTTCCCAGCCGTTTACGCACTAGCAAGAACTGGCACTGAACGGGAGCAAACTGGATATCTGCGAATTCCGCCATATCGTCAAATTCTGTAATGCCGGTAGTTGGAGCCAATCAGAGGAGGCCTCAGCAGCTTTCTCGGCCAATCAGAGCTGGCAAGATGGCGAGCGCGACACCGTGGCGGAATTTGACCGCGTCCAGTGGTGGGCACCCATTGTTAACGAAGTGCAGGACGAATCGAACGGGCTTGCAGAAAGGTAATGACAGGCGAAGCACACAGACACTATAGCGTAATATTTCTCTCTATACTGATACCAGTACGAGACATTGCCGGAAGTGAACCGACCCTCATTTGACGACACGTGTACAGCACGCCACTCGTGCAAAGCGTGACTCGTGCAACGTGCATTGCCCACGTGTGCCACTGACGCGGAAGTGGACGCTGCGGAAGCGAATCTTCACGGGGGGGGGGGGGGGGGGGGGGGGGGGGCAGTCTTCAGCAAAGAGCTCACTTCCAGATTGGCGCTGCGCGCAGGACCGACGTTGACGGCTCCGCAATAGCGCACCGTGCTTGCTTCGATTATCGGACACTGCTTGAAGAGAGACAAGCTTGAAGCCACCGACAACAGCGCTATCGGCATATGTGTGGGACGAGAATTGCAGACACGGATATGGAAGCGCTCAAGTGGTAGCGCGCTTGTTTTTTTTTTCTGTTTTATACCACCAATTTCCGCGGAAATGTAGCCGGCATTACAGCGAAGTGTGTTGAATGATCTCTCCCCCCCCCCCCCCCTAAAAAAAAAAAAGAAAGAAGTGCAGTGCAAGCAGACATTTTCTTAGGCTTTTGCTTTTGACAACGCATAATTCGCAGCCGCGAGAGTCACCAAGTGAGCCTGCGTATAACTTGCGTATTCACATTTTAAAATAGTAACCTCAATGCATAGCCTGTAACAGTCAGTTCTAACCCAGTAACTTCAGCTCACATACCATAAATTTCTTTTTGAGTAATTCGTAAACAGTGTGCCGTGAAACTAAAGAAATATTTGTGTTTTGCCGGCACATTGTTCGCGGCAGTGATTGTCACTAAGTTTATTAAATATGGATACCTGGCATATATACCTTTTTGTTTAAACATTGGTAACATCAGCGCACATGTAATGCGGAATTCGAGCCAGCTGTTGCATGTTGATTTACGCAAAAATCCTGAAGCTCTAGCTTCTTTCACTCCCCCGTACCCCTCTTCACACGTGCAGGGTAGCAAAGTGGACTAAGTCTGGTTAACCTCTCTGCCGTTCCTTCCTCCCTTCTCTCTATATCTCTCCCTGAAGCTAGCACGGATTTAGAGGCGTTCCTTCCACGCAATTATTGTTGTTAAATAAATTTGACTTTAATTGTGAGATTACCGTCTTGACAATTAACACTCATTGAAGCATTGTGTAATCAAGGAGTAGAGGAGGCGTACGTAAATATCTTGGAAAAAATCTGCAGAGATTCCACAGCTAGCTTAATTCTCTAGAAGAAAAGCAGAAAGATACCTATAAAAGAAGGTGTCAGACAAGGAGACACAATATCTCCACTGCTATTCACTGTATGCTGGGAAGAAATATTCGAGCTGTTAAACTGGGAAGGCTTAGGAGTTAGGATCAACGGCGAATACCATAGCAACCTACGGTTTGCAGATGACACTGTCCTGCTCAGCAACACGGGGGACGAGTTACAACAAATGATCGAGGACATTAACAGAGAGAGCGTAAGAGTAGGGTTGAAGATTAATGTGCAGAAAACAAATATAAGGATCAATAGCCTCGCAAGGGAACAAGAGTTCAGGATCGCCGTCAGCCTCTAGAGTCTGTGAAGGAGTACGTTTACTTAGGTCAATTACTCACAGGGGACCCTGATAATGAGAAGGAAATTTACAGAAGAATAAAAATGGGTTGGAGCGCATACGGCAGACATTTTCAGATGCTGACTGGAAGCTTTCCATAATCATTAAAAATAAGGTTGTCCAATCAGTGCATTGTACCGGTGCCAACATATGGGGCAGAAACTTGGAGACTGACAAAGAAGCTCGAGGACAAATTAAGGACCATGCAAATAGAACAATGGAACGAAAAATGTTAGGCGTAACATTAAGAGACAGAAAGAGAGCGGCGTGGATCAGAGAGCACACGGGAATAGCCGATATTCTAATTGACATTAAGAGAAAAACAACCGAGCTAGGCAGGTCATGTAATGCGTAGGTTAGACAAGCGGTGGACCATTAGGGTTACAGAATGGGTGCCAAGAGAAGGGAAGCGCAGTTGAGGACGGCAGAAAACTAGGCGGGATGATGAAATTAGGAAATTCTCAGGTGATAGTTGGAATCGGCTGGCGCAGGACAGGGGTGATTGAAGATCGCAGGGAGAGGCCTTCGTCCTGCAGTGGACGTGAAATAGGATGATGATGAAGATGAAGAAGAAGAAGAAGAAGAAGAAGAAGATGATGATGATGATGAACGCCTTAAGGCTGCTCACAGGCAATGAAACGCGCATCAGGTTAGGGACTCTCCGAGCTCATTTTCACCATATGGCTTTATTTTATCAGCGTCTAAAGGCTAAACCCCATGAGCGCGATTTCGTGCGCGACAGCGACGAGCGACGGCTTCCAGCGACGGATTGGGCCGTCGCGTGAACAGATCGCTCGGTCTTGTCGCGCGATCGCTCGGTTCTGCAAATCTAGAATTCGTCGCTCGTCGCCCGGAAATGCTATGAGCGACTAGCCAATAGCGCGAAGCCGGAACTGGATGTACATAACTCAAGTACTTCCGATTGTCGCAGGAAACGAGCAAACGATTGAATTTTTATACGTGCAAGGATAAGAACCTACTGCAAGACTTTCAGAAATATTTTATGCTGCTTTTTACAGTAAAACACATCAACTTAAGGTAATAAAGCACGCGTCACGCTAGTTTCGGCGCCTATATTGCTGTCCTCATACCGGCAACACTGGGGAGACGTCGCTCGAAGTCATCGCTCGCATGGGGTGCAACTTGTAGGCGACGAGCGAACGCGACAGCCATCTCCATCGCATCGCTTGTCGCTGTCGCGAGCAAGATCGCTTGCATGGGGTTTATACTTGAAGCTTATCTGGTCAATGTCTTTGCATCCTTTCCCCCATCAGATTGTTGTTTGCCTCGGCCAGTAATCGAACCTGTAACTTCATGCTTAGGATAAATACTGTTGTCCCGCGTATCTTTTGACATGAAACCTCTATAATGTTGGACACAAAGGATCGCTTGCTAAAATCGCATGCGAAAGAAACATGTTATAACACTATCGCTTGCATCTTTGTAACCGTGCACTACCCACGCGCCTTACTTCGGTATCGTTGTGTAGAGAAAAAAAAAGCCATTACTCGAGCATGAATGGGTATCGTGCACAGATGGCGCTGTTATCGCACCACGCCGTAGAGTGTGTCCACCTTCCAGAAGCGTTCTCATTCAAAGAAGGCGGAAGCAATAACTGGTCAGCAGCGGAGATAAGGAAGACATGATTAGAGTATCGGTGAAAAAAAAAGTGGGGAAGAGATAGAATCGGAGTTATTGGAAGCGAAGGTAATGGTACAATATAGTGAGATAGGTTTTAAAGGCACAATTTCAGATCGAGATCAGATAGACAAAACACCAGGTAGCGATAGATATAGTAAAAACTGAATAAATCAAGCTGGCCAGGTGACTTTTTTGCCACCACCCAGTTTCAAGTTCCTGCAGTGACCGGCTCTATTGTGTGTGACCTGTACTGTGTGTTTTCTGCTTAATTCTTTGAGATTTGTCATCTGGCTGTTCCTTTCGGATCCTCTTCCCTCCCCTTCTTCCTATCTTCTATTCCTATGTTTATGTCACCTCCTTTCTGAAGAGTAGGCAGACGTTGCGCCCCTTCCGGTGGCAGTTGCCAGCCTGTTCCTCGCTTTCCCATTCCTGTTAAACGTATATGTTTTCAAAACAAATAATAATAATAATAATAATAATAATAATAATAATAATAATAATAATAATAATAATAATAATAATAATAATGGGGATTGCCAATAAACGTCATCACCAGCAACAGCATGACGTCATCGAAGCTAAATTTAGCCTCTCGCCCTGTGTTCAGAGACGCATAGCTCGGCAGTACGTTTGCCGATCCGAGCGAGATTGGTCAGGTTTGAGAAAGCTCACTATATGCCCCTGTGGGTATAACTTATCAAGCCCAAACCAGTGCTCGTCAGGAGATATAAAGCCTATACAAGTGAGCAAATTTTTGCAGAAATTCCACCCTTTCTCGGCCGTGGCCCTCCTTGCGTTCGATACGTAGGTGTCAAACGCAGCGTGGTCAAAAATATTGAAGTCCTTTAACCACGGTGTAACGTGTCCGTCTCCGTAGCTATCGCAAGCTCAGGACCTCCAAACTTCTACGAGTGCAGCGGGCTCGAACGGCGCAGGGATTTCTGTACACCCTGTATGGCGACCATGCATACGCGGCTTGCATGCACGCGCAAGACGTTTTACGTAGCCCGCTGCGACTGCGTCCCTCATACAGGATATACCAGGCTCTTGCAACAAAAGCTTTCCGCACGAACTGCAGGCAGTTCGTGGGAGTAATGCATTTTCTGCACTATATATTAGGGGGACTCATGTGGGACATCGCGACTGCAGTAAGATCTTTTCAAGTAAACGACCATGACTTGATACATGACTGTCTGAATTCCAAAATTTTAACGCATTTGTTAAAATCGCTTATTCAAAGCGCAGATCAGTAAATTACAACTGGTTTCATACATTGCCTCTCAGGCTGTCGCCGTAATAATGTATTATTATTATTATTATTTTTACTTTAAGCCACAGCGCTATCGAGCATCAACCTTTTTGTAGCGTGCACCACCGAGCGGTGAATGCATTGAGACCTCAGCTGAACCGTTAACCGCAACAAAGAACGGCTCACATACCAAGATTTCCTTTATTTCTCTCTAATGGATCCACCTCGCGTTAAATTGACTTTCCTCTGGCCCGAAAAGTAGGAGATTTGTATCTTTTTCAGCCCTCCGTCGGGTGTAGGTTTCAAGACAGGCTTCCAGATGATAAGGCATCAAGTTCCACATGCCTGGTTTTCGTGCATTTCTCATGCGTGACGCGTCGCTGTTTCGCCCTTAAAGGCTCCCGTTACGCGGCGGCCGTCAGATCCAATTTTGTATGCACGGTATCTGTGGCACGCGCACTGCGCGCCCAAACACTGCCCCGCTAGTTCTGTACAGTGCCATGAAGCCTGCACGCTTGCAGTGAACCGGCCTCTGTAACCGTAATAAGGTGTTCCCTTAGTGGAGCGGCTAGGAGCGTAAAACGGGAGTACGCTCTCCGCTCACAAGTATACGTACTTATAGCTATTATACCGTTGTATATACGACGAAAATTGCGGATTTTTTCGCTAATGGAATCTTACATTGAAGCGGTTGCCTGATGCAATGGTAGAGGGAATGATAGCAATGATGAATGATAGCTGTGTGCAGAACGTAGTACAGCTTCTTGCTGGGCGAGTTATGGTACATACATCTGAATAAACAGGAAACAAGCGATCCCGTCGCATCCTGCACCGATTCTAACAAGGTTTTTCCGGGCAGCAGCCCGTCCGTCTCAGGGGTCTGCTGACGGGGGCTGTCACCACAGCGGTCTGGAGTTACAGAGTGGACCTCATCTCGGAGAGCGACAGCACGTGTTCTCACTGGGAACGAAACGCCCAGGCTGATCTTAATCACCTATTCTGGACATGTCTTGGACTGCAACAGAACCAACGCAAAGCCCTGAGTATGCTGCCAGCGGCGACCCACGTAGCTGTGCTCGTGACTACACCTTCCACCTGGTCCGAACAATGAAGAAATATTTTTTGAGAGAGTGCTTCTGTATGTACGTAGGATCAACTTAGCTCAGAATTTCTAAAATCCCGACCCCATAACCCCTCCCCTTCACACCTTCCTTTTGCGTTTTCATCCATATGGTCAATACCAACATATGATGGTTCTCAGAGAGGAAAATAAGAAAAGAAAAGAAAAGCAAAGCAATGCAAGCAAGCAAGCAAGCAAGCAGAAAACCAGCGGAAATGACGTGAGGGAAAAAGTCGGGAGGTATGGTTGAACGCATGTCATGGTACGGTATGTGGTATATGGTACAAGGGATGGTGTGGTATGTTACGGTATGACATGATATGGGTACGGCAGGAGCGCTGGTTTAGGTAGAATGTAGCCCGTACATAGTGCACAACTGCGGCTTTCATAGCGCTGCGCGGAACTATAGCAGAGGTCCGTGAGTTTTACGGGCGCCCACTAGCGCTTCACGGCGCTCACGCCTCGCGAGATTTCTCTGGGCGTCGGCCCGTTATTCTCTCCTGCGCGCTCTCTGTACTTATACTTTGCTTCTCCGTGCGGCCTGCATATGCAGATGAGGTTCACGCGGTGCCGCCGATCAATCACTATCGGGCGCGCCGTACTGGCGACACGCGCGGTCGTTGCACGCTGCTCTTAAATGGTTACGCAACATTCCCATTGCTGTTATATTCTGCACTACTTCCAGGCTGAGCTGGCACGTACACACGAGGAGGTTAGTCTATAGCGCTGACCAAGCTAGTCGAGATTCTCTTCTCATCCTTTAGTTCCCTAATATATCTAAATATGAAAGAAGGATCGATGAAAGCTATTTGATTAACATATAAACCATCAAACAGTGAGGTTAGAAGGCAACCTGGGAGAAACTGCTTTATTCGTAACAACTACATTACATTTTGTTTAATCATCTCTTCCCTTACATCCTCCCCCTCCCCCCCCTCTTCTTTTTTCTTCTTTTACGCGCCGTTCAAGTGCTCCATCTGAAGCCTCCACTTTGCATTCAAAACTGCGGCCATGTTAAACTGTCCAAGTGACTGGGACCATGCGCTTGCCATGAGTTTGAAAGTGAAGAAGAAAATTAAAATAACACGAATATTAAAACACTGAAAAAAATCACGATTTTGCTGTAGGTAGCATGACACTGACTATTAATTCGCGTTCCTTGTGTGCCGAAGAGACAGACTAACACATATAAACCGCACATCGAACTGCACCAGCCTGCAGCCGAAACTGGGTTAGCACCCTACATACACGCGACATCGTCGGCAGACACGTGGGCCTCGATTTTTCCTTCAAGATCAAACCAGAACCGCAGCGGGAATCGGCAAAAGAAGCGAGATGAGAAAATTAAGGCGGAAGAAAGCTTTCGGCTACATTGCGCACCGACAGCTCCATCGTTTTCATCGTTGTTCCTGCTTCACTCCGATACACCACTACGTTAACCCAGGGAAAGGGCTCTCGGCTAATCCAGATTTACCGCTTCTCTGACTGTGAAGTGTGGCGTGTTCGGCAGAAAAAACGCTGGGTGCTTCTTTTTTACGCCTTTTCATAAAGGTGCGATTGACATGTGCACGCAGGGCTAGTATACTTCACTGCTTTGCACGAGCTACGTTTTTCCGCTTCCCTAGCTTGCTCATATACCGGTCCCCGTTTACATTCTGCGGTGCTGAGGAGCTGGAGACGACAGAGAAGGAAGTGAAATACTGTCGAAGATGAAGAGGCATATTGGATTCGTACGCTTCCTCAACGGCGTCTGTATACCGCAGCACTCCTTACGCCCCCACGTATACATGCCACCGGCGTTCCCAAGCCCGGCGTACGCGAATCGCGTTGACGCCGGAAGGAAGCGGAAACGCGAAGTGTGAACGCTAGGCTTCCGAGCGAGCCAGTCAAAGAGTTAGGAGACAGACGAGATGCCAGCTCGGGAAACTGCGTGAAGGCAGTGCTGGCATTCACCGACCTAAAGCCGCAATGGCGGTGTAGTGAAAGTGCGCAGGGAACAGCAATAGAGCAAGATCGAGGAAAGAAAGAAATAAAGAAAGAAAGAAAGAAGGAAAGAAAGAGAGAAAAAGTAAAATGAAAAGAAAAAGAATCCAACGAAATAAATAAACAGATAACGAAGGAAACAGAAAAGGAACAAAGCTATATTCACGGAATAGAGGCTTTCGGAATATCGGTGTCTTGGCCGAGTCGTACGCCGCCCATTATACGTACGCAGTGTCATCCGCACGAAGTTGGCGCGCGCGGTGAGTGTGTTTATGCGGGAGGAATGGCGCGTGGTGGTTCTGGCCTGTCAGTTTTCTCTTCTTTGGCTGACAGCGGCTGCGCGCGGCACCGCGTGTACACAGCCGCGGGCGTGTTTTGCCGTCTCTCGCGCCGACGACCGCTGAACGGTGCCATGGCATACGCCGCGCGACGACGCCCTCTCCACTCACGAGAAAAAAGACTCGGCGCGCCTGCGCCTAACCACGAGTTATCACCGTAACCTTCTTGTATCGATCGTAGACTTTCGTACCGTGATCAATTGACGAAACTCTGCCGCTATATTCTTTCAACAAGTGTGGGAATCATAAATTTAGTTCGCGGATTTTTTCGTGTGGGTTGGGCCCGGCTTCTGGAAAACACGAGAGAATTGCTTCGGCCCCAATTCTTCGCTGCTGACAATTTCAGTTAAGTGTTGAGAATTTTCAGATAAACACTGAAAAATATAATTGTGATAGAAAAACTCAGCGCCCTTCTCCTCTGTGAACAAGGATGACCAGCGAAGCTGTGTAGTGGGCCCCTGAATGGCGAACTGCACCTCCGCCGCGGGCCGTCCCGGCATTGCACTATCTTTGGGATCGGCTCACGTATGGGGAGTGCTTAACGCCTGCTTCACCTTCGCCGCGGATAGGCCCGGCATTGTACTATCTTCGAGATTTTTTTTTCTACATGCGCACACGATAGTGGGGAAACTAGCCCTTAACTGCTTCTCTGTAAAAACTAATGAAAAAAAGAATTTATATTTATTATTAAAGAAAGTATATTTTAACGGAGAAAACAGACTCATACATTTTGAATATGTTCGTTTTTTTTCTGTTTGCGGCTGACGTGCAGTGTCTCGTTGTTATAACAGAATCCGTTCCCATCGGTAAAGTGAAGAATTTATTATCCACACTGTGAGCGAAATGAATTTTTCTTCGTCTCTTTGCACTCCTCAGTTAACATTCGTGTGCAGCTTGAATTCGCCAGCCACGCAACTATAGACAAACAGACCTCATATGCGCGAGCCAATGAGGCCCCAATTTCTGGGAACAAGAAATGCAGCTTCCTCCACGGAGAAGTCATGTCGCTCAGAGCATGGCTGTAAACACACAGCGAGTCGATACTTGGGATGTGTCGCGTAGTGTAGGCTGTCTCGTCACATTTCGTATGCTCTGTATATAGCGTGCTTAATTATCTGTACCTGTATGATCTGTTACGACCGCATCCCAGCGTTTCACTCTTTCGCACCCTATGAAAGCTACAGTCATGAGGGGAGAAAAAACTTTCCATGAGGGCATCAACTATGTAATTTTTTTTTTCTTCTCTAGAATGATGAGTAAAGACATGAGTAGGAAGCTCTGGTGAAGCTATGGAAAAAGTGAGAAACAGAAAACAGAAATACTATTGTTAATAAAATTTATGTGTTTTTTAAATTTTTTAGCAGTGTAGCGCAACGTTCTTTTTTAGCAGCAGTTTATTTTTTAACGTACAGAACCAATTAATTATGCCACGTAATTTCGAGCGCGTATGTGAATCGACAGTCTCGATTATGTGCGTGTCGCTACTCGTCAGATATGAAAGATATCGTAGCAGTCAACTATATTCGAGCGATTCTTTGCGTACATAACGTTCTGAAAAGAACCTAACTGTAGAATTTATAGGTTGTAAGCGCGAAGAAAAATTACCTCGCTTAGCAAGTGATGTTGTAAGCGCCAATTAAAATTACCTCGCTTAGCAAGTGATGTTTGGCGAATCCGTGTAGAATCTGTCATTCTATTGGTGGTTTAGACGCCGCAATTGAAGTGCAGGTGAACACTATATATAGCGCCAGTTTTCCCATATAAGTGCCTTTATGTAAAAGTCTAAGCTGGCATGCATCTTATAGGGAGCACTCACGTGACGTTACGAAAGGGATACTGCTGTTCTAGTCACGTTTCCCACGCGTGTTGGGACAGGTGTCAAAGAAGGAGGAGGAGGAGGAGGAGGAGGAGGAGGAGGAGGAGGAGGATGTTAGCAGACGGATCTAGTTTTGCTTTACTGGCCGGCAAATGCTCCGCCCGAACGCCGCCTTTGATGAAAGTTTAGGAAAGTGGCAGATAAAACATAAATACCCAAGAAAGTGGATTGGAAAACGGCGCCGCGGTACCTCAATTGGTAGAGCATCGCACCCGTAGTGCGAAGACGTGGGATCGTTCCCCACCTGCGGCAAGTTGTTTTTTCATGTACTTTCATTTCCATTAATTTATCATTTCTTTAATTCAATTAGTAACTACAAGTAATTTCCCCTATGTTTTCCTCGGTGTCATTGTTTGTTGGCTTCTCATGATATGATTAATAAAAATCGGACCCCTCGGTTAACTCCCTTTTCTTCTCGTTTAGATACAAGCACAGTCATTCAGTGCACAGAGGTACCGAACGGGACGCAAGCCGGCAGCTTGTGAGTCATCCAGAGCGAAATGCCGCGTCGGCGCGCCCACCGTCTCGACAAAACGCCCCGTGATGACTCTTAACGAGCGTTACCACTTCCGAGCGAAGTCCGCCTTCCTTGAGAACTGCAAGACAAGTCGATACACTTCCTCCCTGAACGTGCACTTCCCTCCACATTAGCGTGTGGGGTGCATTGGCGCTGAAGCGCTTCAACTAGAGTCCGGTGCTGTGTAACGAGTCCCGAACATTTAACCAAATAATGTTCAAGGCCACTGTGAGCCCGACATCTATTACATACTGACAGCGTGATGAGTCCGATGTTCTAAATGCCGACGTTGAGTTCGATGATGATGACATGATTCATCATATATACCTTATGACGTCCGATGTTCCGATGCCGGAGTAGGCGCTGAGGAGATGCAGAAGGAAACCCTCCGGCATTGCTTATTTGTTTCGTCTGTGATACGGAGCAGAGAATTTTCGCTACGTCGGCGATAACAGTGAACTTTCTTTTCTTCTCTTAATCTTTTTATCCTATTTCTCCCTTCCCCATTGCAGGATAGCCAACCAGGCTCAGTCCGGATCTCTTTCTTCACACAATGCTAGTGTTGTAACTACTACAAGGATTATTCATCGCTGGCGACGGTTTCCGCTTTGTGTTTTCTTTGCTAGCCTGAGTTCCAAGGTATCACGAGTTACGATCAGCCGCCTCACCGATTGCTGAGCCTACATAAGAGGAAATCCATAGGAACCTTATCGAAACCCAAGGCTGCACAAGTGCCCTGCTTAAGGAGCATTGAGTGCATTTCATCCAGAGGAACCCCCTCGGTCTAGCAAAAGCAGAGTGGGCTTGCCAAGAAGCTGTGCCCCGCAATACCTTAGCTTTCTTAGGGCTGACTCAGTGACCGTACTCTGGCACGCTGTCGTCGAGACGACGAAGTCATGTCGGGCAGGCTAGGACACCGTTATTGTCGGAATTACAAACGCTGCTGCGCTGACTCCATGTGTCCTTTATCGACCGAACCGTCGGCAAAGAGTTTAAGATATTGATCTCATATTATCTACAAATGTTCAAGCAACAAAGACTAAGATCCCGCGACAAGTGTAGAGATCTTGGCGCGAATCCGAGGAAGTGTCATACGGTAGTGCAGAGAGAGAGAGAGAGAGAGAAAGACGAAAATATTGTTACGGGGAGAAAGACATAAACGCTAATTAGAGGAGCTGTCGCGTTGGCTAGACTTCCTTGTGGGTAGGGGAAATGGCAGAAAAGATTAGAAGAAAATAATATCTGGAAAGAATATCTGCTCGCGCAAACACGATGAAGGTTCCTTATATAGATTAGAGTAAAGGCTTGCGCGCGACCAATGGAACATTGTTTGGAAACTGCAGACAAAAAGCGAAGTGTCTGGAGTGTAGTGAAATCGCGCTACTCCTCACATCTCCGAAGGCGACTTAGAATGGCTCGCCTCACTTACACAACTCGCGTAAGCATTCGTTGTATTGAGAAATGGGAGTTGCGGCTGAGTTTGAACCCTCTTTTTAGCTAAACGTCGATCACGCGTTCCTTTCTCCCTCTCTGGGGGGCGGCAGGGGGCGCGACCCTCACGGTGAGAAAGAAAGTGGAAACCATTGACCGGGAGAATATGCAGCAGTGTCTTTGTTCACGAAAGAAGAGATGGACGTTCTATTCAGCTGGGGCGGGACGCTGTTGGCACGCACACACGTAATACATATGCACGACACAATGAGCCGCTGTGACCTCTTCGCCTCGTGTCGGTGTCGAGTGCGTGCCTGCGTTGCGCGGTGGTTTTAGATGCGCGTAGAACTTCGAGATTACCGTCGTAGAGAGGGGCCGGGAAATACATGTCACTGTCCTCGAATACGAAGCGAGTTCCAAGCTGGCGACCGAGGAATAGGCAAGCGGAAAGAATGAGCGCGGAAGTCTGTCGGTGCTTGCTCGGGACGAGTCTGCATGCCGGAAGATCATCCGAACTGGGTGCATCAAGAGTTGTTCTAGCTGGCGACGTAGAGTATGGAGTTGCTTGAAAGATTACTGCGTGCGTGGCTTGTTCGCTGTTTGCTTCGCGCTAAGCCTGTGGTTGAAATGAGAGCAAGTATTTAGGGTATATGCGTGATTCGATGGACTGTATGAATATAAAGACTGTGTTGCTTCCGAAGGCCAGCGAACTGACGTTGGTGTTCACCTTTAACATAGAACAAATATGAGAATGGAGTGGTATAAGCGCTCGAATAAGCGTACACTAAAGACATCTCTAGTTTTCATGGAGAGTTCGACCTGTGAGATGGTATTGCTGCTTTGCCTAAAGAAGCGTGCGGAAAAGAGAATACTTGCCCAGCCCTATATTGTATACGCATGCTATCCTGATACTCTCGCAAGATGGCCGTTTCAATTGCTCTGGTTGAACATTTTCAGTCGCAGCTAACTCTTTTGGACGATGTTGACGTCTAAGATAAGAGCGGTAGAACCGAGGGTGCAAGCGAGCACTTCAGATAACTCTCGTGGAAAAAGGAGGTACAGCTGCTACAGTTGTAGTACACTCTTCGTGTTTCATTTCCTAAAAATACCGTTGCAACTAGTTGTTGCGCCTCATTATGCGCATGCCGTGAGCCATTCCAAGCAGTCATGGGGAATTCATGTATGTGGGGCGCGGCAATCCTGATTTTGATTCTCTGATTCATTTTTCTTGTGTCTTCTATAGCCGTGGAATTTGTCCCTTTGAATGAGTTATGAGAAGTTGCACGGTAAATTAAATATTAAATTGTTTGTTTTAACATTTCGAAAGAGAAAGGATGCATAGAAAGGCAGGAAGGTTAACCAAAGGTAGTTCCGGTTGGCTAGCCTGCACGGGGTGGAAGGAGTAGTGGGATAAATAGAGACAGAGAACGGAAGAGAGAGAGAGAGAGAGACGAGCACAAGCAAACTGCGTTCGCTATAGAGCGGTAGGGGGAGGCGTTTTTGAAGTCTATCCTGAAGGCCCGTAGACCGCAGGAATCTTAGTAACGCGAACAAGGCCTTCTGCACGGATATTCTTTGGGAGCACTGGACTACAGGTTTTAGTTCTGATCGTCAACGATTGTCCAGTTGGTCCATCACTTGTCTCTGGGCAGTATAGCGTGGTCAGAAACAGATAATGTGTGCGAGCGTCTCATCACTGCTGCATGTCTCGCACGTGGGGCTGTCGGCCATTCCAATAAGGAAGGCATAAGAGTCCGTAAATGCAACGCCTAGTCGCAGACGATGCAGCATGGTCTGTTCACGCCGTGGTAATCCAGACGGTAGGTGCATCTGTATGTCCGAAGACAACGAACGCAAACGACACATGCGGAAAACGTTCGAGGACCACAGAGGCAAAGTAAAATCACGGGGCATCAATCGCAGCCCAGCCACAGCGTCTGTTCGCGAAAGCGGAATCAAGACATGTTGGCCACTTTCATGTGCCGATCGGGCGTCGTCGTTTGTGTACATTGGGTTATGAGGGCGTTAGTTATAAAGGAATAATGAAGGTACGCGTTCCGCTTCATAATGAGGCTGCCATGCGGTGCCAGCCACTTGTCAGATACTTTAATTCTTTCACGTATAGTGAGAAATGACATTTCTCTCCATACGTTCGTTATTTTCTCTCTCTGCGTCTAAACGAAGAGATTTAGCAAGTAATTGTATTCTATTTCACACTGTAATTTATTACTGACTTGTGGATATTAGAGAGTCCTAGGTCACGAAGGTTACGCAATATCAGAACACAAGAAAATGGACAGCAGCAGTTGCACTGGTAGCCACGTCTTGTGGTAATTTGTTCATACTCACGTTCAAGAATTTTGGACATTGCCCCCTTTCGGCTATCTGCCGAACTTCACCGCAGTGCACACTGGTGGAACGCGGCTGGCGGAGCGTTCCAACGTTAACGTAGGTTTCTCAGCTTCATGCAAGTTGAATTCAATTTGTAAGACCAGCAATCCGCTACAGGATAAGACGCACGTCGGCAAAAGAACTCCATAGGACACTGTTCATTTCGGGGAAACAGTTGTGCACTGATATACTTGTTTCTGTGGAAAGCAGTAAGTCGGGCAGACGAGCCGCTGCCTAAATGGAAGATGAAGAGAGCACTGTAATAATGTCAGGAAAAAGGGACGCGATAGGTGGCAGGCATTGCACTTGCGGCACGTGAGGGTGTGAATCGCTTTTTCGAAAGATTGCGGTGTTATCGACACACAGAGACGAGCTGACAAGGTCAGTAATATGAGCAGCGAAAGTTGTAAGTTTGGGCACTGAGTCCTTCTCTGTGACAGAGAAGGAAATGTCATTTTTGAATGCGTCCTAGTGTGAGATTTGCAGGAGCCACGGATTTTGTGTGGATAGTATATGCGGCGTCAAAAGCAAAAAAAAAAGGCCATATCTATGCGCATGGTATATCGATGTGAAATGTGAGCGTCGTCAATGTATAAATGTGCGCCTAGTTTTCAAATAAACCATTTGTCGAAAACCAGCGCTCATGATGTGTCCCCCTTCTGCTTCATCGTATTTTTCAGGCGCTTTACACTTGTTACTATATATGCTATACCAACAACGCCAAACGTAAACCATTGTCAAGTTCATTGCTACTGTGGTTCATGGCTGTGGTAATCCGTAAACGGCGAGAAGTTTATGAACAAGCTAGGACTCTTTTGTTCATTTGCCATTCTGTCCGTCAAAACAGGTTTCAGTTTTCGCTACTTTCGAAGCGCCACCACGAAGCGGTCATACTTAGGGGCAACTTGATTCAGACTCCCAAATGCCTGCAGTAGTGAGAGCTTTCGCGTCCGTTTCTTCCTCTGTGACCTGGAGGTTGATGACCTTGCAACATGTTGATTTCGTATTATACGCGCGAGCAAGTCGGTCGAGCGAGTCGATTGTCGGATAACCTTCAAGGCTACAGAAGCGCCTGTGGTAATAACGAGCATTCATCCATCTTACAGGTCATTCTTCTGGCAAAGCTGCGGGGCGCTGCCTACGTTTCAAATAATAACAATAATAACAACAGAAAGAAGAATCAGTTCCTTTATCAAAAAGAAAAAAAAGCTAGAAGTACGTATGCAGCGCTCCATGTGCGCATGTCTTTTTGTTTTTTTGTTTGTTTTTTCTATGGACGCCGGGAAACCTTTTTTTTTTTTTTCTTCACGTGGCTCACGCATGCCGGACTCGCATCGTGTACTCGTACATATAGGAAATATCGCGGCGATCGCAGTCACGCAACTGGAGGCACCGACCCTGACTTAAGCACAACATTTGCTCACCTCCCCTGCCGTAGATATGTTTATTATTATTATAATTTCATTTTTTTTTTGCTCAGCGGTACCAAGCTCGCGACACTGTATTTTGATTTGCAAGTTCGAAGGATCCGCTGCTTTGTTCACGTCGCGAGTTCCTGCCTAAGCTTCAAGCGCCACTTCGGGACAGAAAATTACTACCATCGTTCACATTGAACTGCCGTAATTTCGTGGGAGCACTATTGAGACAGCAGAGTGATCAACAAGGAAATGGCATTCAGGAATTTGCCCTTTTGCGAATGTCACACCCATTGTTATACAGGTGCGGTCACCCATGACTGCGCGGGAAAGGCAATTGATCGTGAAAAGCTATTGTCGCCCGTCGACGAAATCTGACTAGTCATATAGTGTGACATGATTCTATCCGTTTCTGTCATATAAGGCATTCCTTATATTGTACGTGTCTGGTATAGTGTGTGTGAAAGTAAAATTGCCGGTTCGGCCTTTGTGGTTGCATAAAACATCAATGCGAGGTGGCTTGTTCTTTTTGGTTTTGAAAAGCCACTTTGCTACATTTCAATTGAGGTCTGCCATGATTGCCAAGTCACTACAACAAAGAAAAGAAAAAGAAAAGAAATGTCCAGGGCAAATGTACAAAGTGCTTGAATTTGTTTGCAATGGCTTTCTTTTTCGTTTGATTACAGCGGAAAGACACGTTACTGAAACGTTCACGAGGGGCAGAATTGTGCTTCAGCGAAATTTCCCAGAGTTACCGTAACCCACGCTGCTGGAGGGGCTGGCTCACTTACGTGCTCGATCAGCAAAGCTCATCGTGGTTTGGGTTGTCAGTATGCTTTCATGGTGAAAGTTGTAGCGCGCACAATAGAAAACATGCACACACGAGCGCTTACTCACAACTGTCTATCTTTGGAAAGAGACAGAACATAAAAGCGCCAGCTTTCAGCACCGAGCATGTGCAAAACGAGTATTCAATTTTTGTAAAAAACAGATTACAAAGGTTCAAGCAGTATTCAAGGGTACAAACTCTTTCTCATTGATAGCAACCGATGGTTGGCTGATGCATTTTTCAGCCCACCTTCCTTTATGGAACGGTTCCGTAATTTCACGTGTGTTTATCTTATCTGAACACAAAATATAAGTGTCAAAAATACAGTTTCACAATGACATAGGTTACAGTAATTACACAAGCGCGGATGATTTTCTTTTCCTAGAGAATGTTGATGTTGTTTTAGACGAGTGTTTATGCACCGACCGGTTTGTCCTATGCACATGTTGCACTTGCTAACGTAATCCGGTACACAACACCTATTGTGCACTTGGTGAATTGTTTATCTTCTTTAAACTCGCAGCTGTATTTTCTTTTTCTAATGTCAAACTCTTTAAAACAGCTTTGCACGGTCTTTGCACCTTTTTTAGGAGCGCTGAAAACCACTTCAACGCCATACCGGCTGGCAACATTATTTAGCCCATGTGAACAACAATGTACGTAAGGTACAACCGCAAGGCGTTTTCTCTCCGCGCTATGCCTGTTCCTCGAATCTATTGTTTGTGCACCCTTTATTATCTTAATTACTTTCTCTGCCGTTCTGCATATAATGTGTTCCGGGAATCCCACTGAAGCTAGACCTGTTACCTGCCTAGTAACGCTTTCTTTCATTCGGTGGCAACAAGATTTTACCAAAGCCACCCGAAGGCACGACACTGCTATTCCACTTTTTACAATATCCTGATTTGTACTGTAATATGGGCTTTATTGCTCTAGGCCTGTACATCCAGCATGTGTGGTCGGGTAGCAATTGCAAAGACAGATCTAGAAACTGTAGTTCGTTTTCTTTGGCTATCTGATGTGTAAACATGAGGCCTAGGCCACATTCATGGAACACTTGTGGTACATTTACCACTATATGTGACCTTGTTTAGCCCCATCAAAAATAACAAAAAAAAACATCAACAAATCGGAAAATCTTTACCAAACTTTCTAATGCACTGTCAATATTTCGGTCCACAGGAGCTAATAAAATGTCGCTTAGTATAGGTGCTACCTTTGAACCTATGCACATACCAGATTTCTGCACATACACTGCGTCATTCCAACCGACTAAAGTAGAATTAAGATAAAAGAATAGTATTTACATAAAGCTTTCCACAGGTATTAAGCTATAGTTTCTAAATTTAACTTTATAATTATCTTCGCAAACACACATTTTTAGACTTACTAACAACTCTGTGGGGAATCGAGCAAAAATAAATCTTGTACGTCAACGCTGAAGGCGCCACATCTCTTTGTTCTATCTTTCCTCAAATGTTGAACAACCACCTCGGAATCGCAGATTGCTAACGAGTCGGAGATTCTTAACGTGGAAAACTGTTTTTGGATAAAAGATGCTACCTGCCGCTGCCACGTGTTTCTTTCAGTGACAATGGCTCTGAATGGCTCTCCGGATTTGTGCGTCATTGCATGAAAAAAAAAAAAAGACACTTCAAGATGTAGGACCTTTGCCTTCTCCACTGAGGCGCATAGGCTTTCTAAACTGAGGGAACAAAGTAATTCACTAGTGCGCTGTTTTTCTTTAGCGGGCTTAACACCTATTTTCTTGAAATTTTTATCGATAGCTTCACAGGCTTTTCGACCAAAGATGCCCGTCAGGTAAAAAAAAACAATACTCCCTTTTTAATGGGCCGTAAGAACACGCAACCCTCTAGAAGCCAAGTCTCCCGCTACTAGGTTGAGCCAATTGGGATTCAGATATGCAGTTTTTGCCTTTGCGATAGCATCAACACATTCAGAAACACACCTTGTACGTTCTTCCGCAGGAACCAGTCGGGAGACGGCTCTCAATGCTGCCAGCTTCGCGGGTGGACACAGCGCTGGTTCCAGTGCGAACCTTGGCCCAAGCTGCAGAATCTTGTTGTCTGCTTCTGGAATAAAAGATTTCCCAAGTTGAAGCTTCTCTGCGTCTTTGTCTATTGTGCGCGCGAGAAATTTCACCACGAATACTTACCAACTCGCCCATCTATCAGTTCTGCTGCAGTCTATCGGTATGCTGCCAGCACCCATACCTGTATTAGTACGAACGTCAGCTACAATTTTCTACAAAATTAATGTGGAGTGGTATGGCCAAGAAATGAAAGGTTAAAAAAAGCACTCGCGCTTAATATTAAACGCCAGCTTACCGGCTCCTGGCACGTGTCGCAAATTCCGCATTCATTGATTGCTTTAGTGCGAAGATCGCACACACGCACAATAGTGACGTAATGCGAGCACCGTGCAAAGACCGGTGGTAAATAAGGCTAGGGAGAGGCGAAGGTAACATGCCAGGGGAGGAAGCCAGGAGCACAAAACCGTCGAGCCCGATTAGTCACCGGCGGTAACTATACGCTTTCTCTCTTAGTGAGCCAATCCACAAACACGTGTAGCAGCGTGCCTTTGTCTGCGCCCGTGTCGCTGCTGGGTTGGCATAACAACTCTCGCGTGTAAACAAAAGCTCCGACAAAAGCAAACAGAAGAAAGAAAAAATGAGATAAAGAATAGACCGGGGGTTTGCCGAGAAACACACGGTTAATTTCGCACACCGCTGGGCGCCTTGATGATAGGTTGCGCCTGGCGACGGCGTCCGGTCTATACAGTCTCGCTTTTTCTCTCTCTCTCGCGACTTCTCCGCCCCTTCGCTTTTCTATCGTTCCAGGCAGCCGTGTGACGAAGTGCAGATTGCGTTCGCGGGCCCGCGCAACGGTTGACAAAGGTGAGCAATACAACAGCAGCGAGCTTCGAGAATTCCGAAAGTATAGATGATAAAAGCGGCGGCGAGCGGAGAGTCGGGCGAGCAATCGAACGCGAGAGAAAATGAAAAGGAAACCTCGATCGAGGCAAAATGAAACACAATCAGCGAGCTACAACAGCTCGCGTAGGGCCGCGGAGGAAGGGTTCGTTGAGACGATTACGACTCTACAAGCCGTTTTCTTCCCCCTAGCCCTCTTTCTTAGTTGTCGTAGCCAGTACGCCTTTCCCTTCGTCTTCCTCCTCCTTCACTCGCCGCATATCCGCCATGCAGCCTTCACCCCGATCCCCAATTGGCGTGTAAGGTTCGCGCGCGCGGTTCTGAATTGGCACACTTCTCCACGCGGCGTCCGTCTTTGCGCCTGCGCTGAGGAGACGGCAACCTGAATGCGTCGCATGTTTGTGAAGGTCTTCACTCTATGTTGCTTATGTTGTATAGGTGATGCTGACGTTTTATTTCTTTTCCAATCTTTCTTTCTTTTTTTCTCTTTTGTTTTTCTTTTCTTTCTGCTGAAACTTCCTGTACTCCTTCGTAGTCTTTTAATTTTCAGCATGCATATTTTAGGTGCTCATTGCGCTACATGTAGGTACATGTTCATTGAGCTCCAAATCGCACTGGATTTGTTCTTTTTTTGCCTTTAATTCGCGTAAATTGGTCCTAGTTAAGGAGTACATAATAACGCAAACTAAGGCATGCACACGGAGACAAGAGACAATAATCGTGATGGGAGCTGAATTGTGAAAAGTTTGCACAACACATAGCGAAAAACACAAGGAGGAGTTAGGTGTTGGAAGCATTTTGCCTGACCTTCCTTGAGCTGTGGTGACTAGGGAACCAAAATTTAAAAAGAGGAAGTAAGAAAGTAGTGCCCTGTTGCTAGGTCCTACGTGCTTCGCGCTCACGTGCACAAAGATTTCTTTCTTTCTTTTTTTTTTCACGGAAAACTGGTTTCGGCGAATGCGAGGCGCCTTCTTAAGTTGCTCCCCCTTTGTGTCGTGCAATAGAGAATGGTGACGATCGACCGCCCGTGGAGCAGTGGAAATGGCTTAGCTTCTAGTGCAAGGCTGCCTCGTGTGAGTATTATCGCCATTCATATAGCTATAGTGGCGAAGCGGCGCATTTGACGGGCTGCCGGAAGCGTACGTGAGTGCGAACACTCGATTGTGGGAGGCCGACAGATGTGGATCGTTTGTGAGTGTCAGTGGCGAAAGTGATGTGGTTAGCTAGGTCATGGGTCCTTTTTAATATGAAAGGTACGCTGTGTACTAAAAGGCAACAAGGTAAGCGCAAGTTCGATCTTGACGTTAGCGACAATGACGCTGATAGTAGCTATTTTTTGTTATTTCTTGAACGATTCGCCGCTATAGCTGTACTTAAAATGTAGCCGAAAGCATACTTGCAGGGATCTCGTTTGTCGAATATTTAGGCGCAAGTGCCTTGCGTTTCTGCGGAACAAGCTTTCCTTGCGTGCCAGCTTTCAGTGTTTGATTAGTAGTGCTTCGAAAACCTGCTTGATAAATGTGCGGATGACAATGATATTTAACTGCTTGTTTGTCGTTTCCAATTCCGTTTTTTTTAATGCACTTTGTAAATCCTGCACACAGATTACTTTTCCCTTGAGGACACCAGGGCTTTTATCTATGCGTCCGGATAGCGAACGCAAGTTGCTTGTCGGGCCGATCGTAATCGTCAGTATGCTCTTTATTTTAGGCATTGCGCCTACAGCTTCCCCCGTGGAATGAGCAAGTACGTTCAGACGTTGATGAAGTCATTCGTTGTTTGAGACTTCGCGTAGCCTACACTAGTTTATATATATATATATATTTAGAAAACTGGGTAATTCAATTCAGCGCCGTGCAGCGAGAGCAAGCTGCCTGGTGACATCGCGCGCTTGCTGTGCCAATGACGGCGCGGTACCGCCACGCAGTCAGCGGCAAACACTTCCCTTGATATACGAGGACAAATATACAGACTAGGGATTTGCTGGGGCCCTGGGACATAAGTGAGGACGCAATCTGAGCCACGAAGACCCGACAGTTACACTTACGCGAGTCAAGAGTTACAGACATTCTTTGACAGTTCGTCACCGGGTCCTATTCTGTTCGTTTAATCTTGAATAGATTATGCTCGTTTTAATTTGCTTTCGTCTACTTTATTGTCGTCTCCGTCTCAATTAAGAAAACCACATCCGTAGTAGGAAACCCTGCGTACAGCAAGGCTGACATCCTCAGCGCTCATTCAATTATCTCTGTTTCTCCTAGTGAACATTTGCATATGACCCATTTTCTCTTTGGTGACGATGACGTCTTACATTCTCATTTTGCTACATTTGCTTCCGCAACTTTTTCCCCTTCGTTCATTTAGGTCCGTACGCTGCTGGCTAGAGAGTGCTTCCTATCTATCATTTTCTAAAATTCACAGGCCAGAATTTTATGGTTGGAATCCCAAGAAATACACCTCTAGGAGTAGTGCGGGTATACGTAGCAGAACGTCATAAAACATACTGAGTGATGTATGTATGTATGTATGTATGTATGTATGTATGTATGTATGTATGTATGTATGTATGTATGTATGTATGTATGTATGTATGTCGTGTGTGCGCGTGCGTGTGTGTCTTTACAACACGCGTCAACAACCTCGTGGAACCTCTATGACAAGAAGGTTTAGGTGACTAAGGCAGGTTTTTTGTTTTTCGAAATTGAAACTGTGCCAGAACTCGCGGGAAAGTACGCAGCTCCCCGAATGCTGAGCAGCGTAGCGTTTGACAGCCAAGGTCTCGTCGCGTCTCCTTCCCACGGTGCGTTGTGCTTATGATTCACGCAACATGTCATTCATCACCCTACGCCACTCAAGTGCCCGTCTGTTGCCCAATTATAGCTGGCGTCTTTGGGTTAATTGTGTGTCACTTCCTTAATTTTGCTCTATGTTCGTCTTCGGAGCCACTTTCGGCGAACGGCTGCATACCCGGCATGCCCTTATATTTTGGTGAGGTCTTTATCCTTGCCAACTTTTTAATGAAAAGTATTATTTTGAGGAAACTGTTTTGGAATGTGACCCGCGTGTATTGTGGTGACTCTTGAGGCTGTATTATAGAGCCTGATATATTTAATGTCTATAGTTCACATATGTGGCGTTGGCAACATTGTGTCATGGCATCTGTAAAAACGAGTATCAGTAGTTTGTTTATCAGGTCAGACTTCTTTATGACACTGCGTTCACTGTAATAAATACCACGAAAAAAAAAAGAAATGCATGTTACATTATGCTGTTAACAGGGTGACTACGGGGTGATCGATGTAGAAAATAACTCGCCACAAGGATTTACTGAACCCTCACTCCACTAAGGAGTCTGACGTTGTTCGCCTTTTACTGCAGTTGAATATAGATCGATTGACCACGGCCTGTGTTTCGTGTATAGTGAAGGGACGCTTGTCCAATCTTCCTACCTTACATTAAAAACGTTGTTTCTGCAGAGTATTTAGGGCAATCCAGAATCCTTGATGGTCGTTCATACGAGTGGTAATAGCTGAGCGAGTAGCAGCAAAGGGAAATATAAAAAGGAAACAATTATCAGGCAGGAATACGCGTATATGCATAACAGGCTTGAGCCGGGCGCGAACAAGAACAATGAAAATAAAAACAACAAGGTCAACACCGACCCGAGAATACTGAATAAGCCCTAGTTATTTCTCATCTATATCAATGATATCGCAAATAACATAACTGCTAAGGTCCATCTGTATGCTGATGATTGTGCAACATATATGTGATGTAATCAAGACACCAGAGGACCACCAGAGGCTTGGTAATTCTTGTAGTATTTTTTGCGCCTGGTGTGAATCCTGGCAGAGTAATACCAATTTTACCAAAACAGTAGTCATGTCCTTTACTAACAGTTCACTCCCGCAGTATTTTGACTATTCATTCAACAACTCTTCGTTAACTAGAATGTATAAGCATAAATACCTTGGCGTTTTTTTCACAAGTATTTATACACAACTATTTCACAAGTATTTGTACGTGCTCTGACCATGTTTTCACATGGTCAGAGCACGTACAGCCACCCACAATATTTTACGGAACACGAGATGTGATAAAAATATTAATATCTGCACAGCCTCATAACGCATCGTAGTATTCGCATTGAGCCTCTACTAGTACATGTGAACAACATTGCGATGTTCGGTTTTACTGACTACTCTTACAGGCTGCTCGGAAATTGAACGTTTTCCCCGAGATCCCGTGGTCCGTAAGCTTTTGTGTTTGACTGTACATATGGTAACCGGCAAAACACTTCACAAATTTGGATATACAAAGCGTACGTTTTCTGCTGCTCCTAAAGACATGAAGCTACTGTTATATAAAACTCTGATCCAACCTATACTTGAGTAAGGATCTGTCGCTTGGTGCCCTCTCCAGCAGTGCGATGCTAATAAAATTGAATCCATGGAGAAAAACAAAATGTGCGCCTGTTATATATGCCACAGATACGACTGATACTTGTCACCCTCTGCTAGTCTTCCTTTCTTGAACTTGACACCACTGTCGGCGCGCCGTGATGTAGACTCCCTAAAGTTCTTGCATAATATTTTTAATTTTTCCTTCAGTATATCCAACTGCGCTAAGAAAGCTTCTACCAGGAATTACCAGGAACTTAATTTGCAACAGTTCTACCCACGCATAATTACATTTAAGTACAACTTTTACCCCAGTACAATTGACCTTTAGAATTTGTTACCTGGTAATATGCATTCCCTTGCCCTTGGCGATTTTGTTTCTGCAGTTGATTCTACTATGTGATGTTCTGTTATCTAGTGTTTCTGTAACATCCGCATTCATGTTCGTTCTTTGTGAATGCTATATAGTACCCACTCCAGCTGTAGCCTCTGTAGGGATGTAGTATGAAAAATTACATTAACAACAACATAACTGTTAGTAAAAGCGAAAAACACTAACTACCACGTGTCCAATCGTGTACAGTAATGGCGATCAAATTAATTTCAGCTGATCTTGAAGTACTTAGCTCTTCTTCAACAAAAAAACAATTCCTGGAGTGCTCAAAGCTTGCGTCAAGTGACGTGCTCATTCGCATATGTGAGCTAACAAGGACCTACATTTCTGCGAGCAGCATTGTCGCTTACCACTTAGTGCAGCGGATTTGGCGTCAACACAATCTTGTACGTATTTTATACTAGGAATAGTGTTCCATCTATGAATGCACCTTATTTTTTTTTTCGTAAGCGTAATCTACAGCAGTTCGCTATTCGTTCGCGGTTACGTCAGCGAGTAAGTACAAACTTGTCTCGGACTGAAACTCTCGCTTTGCTCCAACGTGTCACGTGCATTCATTATGCTGTTATCGTGAACAAGTAAATAAAGACTGGTAGTAATTGGATGGTAAAAAGCTTTAGGATCAGTCATTTGCTGCTATTGAATGCTCTCGCTGCAACATTGCATCGGAACATACGCACGCCTTGTTCTGGTGTAGCGATTCTAGACACGCGATTAAACTTGGCGCACATTTCTGCCGCCGATCCCGTGGCGGGTGGCAGCGCCGTCTTTTGACGTTCTGTAGAAGTTACGCCGCGGATGACGCTTCGCAGAAGCTGGGGCGCGGGACTCCAAAAGTGGTCGTGAGACACGCGCGTACGCTGCTTTCGCGGCCGGCGCTGTGATTAATGACATTATGGAAAATGAATAACGCGGGGCAGTATGGAACTAGCGTCTCCGTGCGCTAGCAATGCAGGGAATGAGGCTCCACTGCGACGACGGACACCACATGGATTGACCTAAGCTGGTTTTATTAAATGCAACAAAATGGGAAGTTAGGTTATTAAAAGCCCGCCACCCCAAAATCGTAGGTAAAAAAAAAGAAAAACTAAGCCCGAAACACTGCAGAAAAGTGAAAAGAAAGCGCAATAAAAATTTTCACACCGACTGCAGTGAAAAAAAAAAAAGAGAGTTCTACACAGAGTAAGCCTAATTACAACAAAATCACTGAGACTGGAAACGGAGTTCGTTATAAGCGACATTTCAGTAAAATCTGTGAGGGTCTAAAATAACCATGTAATAATGTGGGATGTGCACTCTAACTGTTCCGAGGCTCACAGAGAAGCATGTGCATTTAAGCAAAAGTGTATTAGATGGGGGTGACGTCAATAACAGCGATATTTTACTGACACCCGTCAACAGCCGCATCATTTGTCAGTTATGATCACATCGTGCAGCCATGTTCCCTAACATTTGCTCCTACCTGGTCGAGTAGCCTGCGCGGTGCTCTTCGTATTAGGCAGAGTCTGGCCCCACTATTAGAATAATCATCTATGATTCGCTATGCAAGGACTATAGTAGGAAGCACGTAGAACTTCGAATAAGACGATTTTCTTATAAAAGAAAGGGTTTACTCTGGGTAAGAATGTAACGCTAAGTTGGTAATCTATGCATAATGATGTATCATGCAGAGCCAGTGCATGAGCTGCCACGAGCGCGAGTAGCTTTGTCATGCAGTATCGCTCACAGAAAATGCAAGCCACTGAAGAAAGAAAATCACCCCTACGGTAAATGGGCTTTACGGAAGAACAAATGGCGCGTGATATAGAAAAAAAGATATCACGCCAATTGTATAGCATTATATTAAAGAAATGATGAGGTCACTGACTACAAGAAGATTGCACAGAACATATTTTTTTATTTAAAGGAGAGGTTGGGACCTTTATCACTGCCGGCTACTCCTCTTGGAACTGCAAACAATACTAAATGCTTGAAAAACATTGTGGAAAACACTGTAAAACACACTAGGTACCATAAAATGTCAGAAGCAATTGTGCATTTCCGCTCTCTGATAAATGTAAGGCACAGAAAAGAATCAAGGGACATTAAGGGTTCCATAGAGAATTTAAAGCACACAAGAGCGTCCCAAAACACGCGCAGAAGATCACATTTTTGCAGACGAGACGGTTCTCGTTTTTGTGCTTATAGGGTTAAAACCAGGGGTCCAAGCTCTTCAGCCACCCACAAAGGCCGTTTCTACAAGGCGCCGAGATGAAGGCGAAGTGTCCCTTGCGCGAAGTGCGCCAAAACTTTGCCGTTTCGGTGGAGAGCGATTTTGCGGTTACATTACCTTTCTTGAGGCTAATTTACCATCGCAGCATTGTTCCGTAGGAATGATTAGCCTAAATATCCCTACGATGGAACCTGTGCTACGAAGTTGTATTCTAAACATTACGAAAATGTTTCTCTAGAATACTAAAAAAACAATAATGACCCACGATGAGTGCCGCTCAAGTATTATATAGATTTAGCGACAGGCGTACTCGAAAGTGCGCCGTTGTAGTTCATGTGCAGGAAACTAAGTGGTGATGTGATCGTTCGTGAAAACATTTATGAAACTGAGGTCCAACGCACGTATTGGAATCTATGTGAAGCAAAAAACTGCAGTGAACACTGTTCGTTGAACGCAGTATACAACTAAATGCGATATACGCAGATATGTTTAACGTGGGCGCAGCGATGTCACGAGGACTCAGTGACGTCACGTGGACTCTGTGACGTCACATGGACTCAGTGACGTCACGTGGACTCAGTGATGTCACGTGGACTCGGTGACGCCACGAGGACCCAGGCGATGTATTATGTTTGTCGAAGGAAGAATGGTAACAGCTGTATGCACAGAGAACTATATGACACATTTATAAATGCAAGGTGTTTTTCTTTATCGTTAACAGAGCCTTGAAAACTCACCCGTGGCACGTAGCACCATGCAACTTCTTTAGTTGGATTACTGTCAGTGGTGGACATTATTTGCTCAATAAATGGAAATGAATATTTGACTAATTAACAAAGTTTCGCTCATTACACTTTCAACTAATTGCTTCATGAAGGGTACATATTGCAATTTACTAATTGTAGCAGAGGACTTTGTGTGTCACATCCTTTTGGAACGAATGCTCAGGATGCTCACCAGTTTCGAGACGCGTTCCCAAACTACACGACAGGATGTACTGTTATGGCAGTAATTTTTGAGCTTCAGTGCATAAAAAGGCGTTTCGTTATGAAAGCAAGCGGAACAACAGTTCTTTCTCGCCGTAAGTTCGATAGCGCTTATATGAAAGCTGGTGTGAGTTTCGAGATTTGTTCAAAGTGGCTGTGCCTTGTAAAAACACTGGCTTCGATTCGTATATTGCAATGTGTGTTCTAAAACAATTAGGTAAAAGATTATTGGTGAAATTTTATTAATTATCCCACTGCGCTCTTTGCTTTCCAATGTAGGTAATGTCGACCTCGTCGAGTAATCTACCTCAACGAGTAGATTTGTGCTATATGCCACAGGCTAATAATAATAATAATAATAATAATAATAATAATAATAATAATAATAATAATAATAATAATAATAATAATAATAATAATAATAATAATAATAATAAGCATCTAGCGTATATTTGAGGAATAAATATCCCTTGCGGGCAGCTCGTATTCATTCTTGATGATTGGCGAAGTATAGACTCATACCTAATGACAAATACGGCGTCTTAAGAATGGAGTATAAGCCAAATATAAGAAATTTAAGAAATTCAAAGCAGCGTTGAATATAACGCACTGTTTCATTAAGACGTGTGAACGCTTTAGACATGCCTATCACACATGCAGGTTTCATGCAATGCTTTACCATTTGATTACGCAGAACAGACGTGCTCTAACTGGCACTATATTATTGGTCAGCATTCTGTGCTATATTATGTGGAGCATCTGGTCGCAAAATAACAACGTAGACAAGTATAGGAAATCCACAACAATCAAACAAGCTATTGAATAACAGGCGCTCCTGGGTTAATAGGTCTGCCTACTTTAGAGATTCATCTCATTCAGCATTACATGTAGAGGATTTATGCCGTCATTAATTGTTTTATTAGGCAAACCGTAAGAGCGCCCATTACCAGAACTTCATCGGTCAGCATACATGTGGTCTACAGGGTGTCCCAGCTAACTTTAGCCAGAGTTTAGGAATATGCAAATGCCACGTAGCTGCGCAGAACAAAAGTAATGTTGTTTGCCGTCGCTTGGAGATACTCAAACTGTTTTTTTCATTCCACCTAATTAGATAAGCAGTATTAATTAATGAAGTTCTCAAATATTATAACTGGATGAAAAGTGTCAATGAGAAAATTGTAGAGCGACATGATAGACTCCCGATACAGCTTTCTGTTGCTCAATACGTGCTACATAATAGTGTTTTTCCGAGCGCGAAAGAAGCCTGCGAATGCACGCAAAATTGCCGCGCGACTGACCGCTTACCTTGCCTGAGGAGGCATGTGCAGTGCAACCCCTTTCGAAAGTTTCTAAAAATTTCTTTTACATTGACGACGTTTTGCACATAGTGTCCTCGCCGAAAAAAAAAATTCACGTATTTTTATTCCTTGTTTTCAATGAAAGCAATGAAAGACAGAGTTATCACAATACATAGGAAAATAGATACACATATAATACATACATTCACCATACATAAATATAAAAGTGTAAAATACTGTTTTCACTAGTCGATCGCGACAGCAAAAGAAATGTAAGCCGCAGAAAAATACGTACAGGAGTGGACAAACTCATTAGTATGGGCGGTGGGATGAGCAGACGTGTGTGCTTTATTAAAAGCGAGTAACGTGAAGGAACCTGAAATGGGGGGGGGGGGGGGGGAGGACGAGCTGGACTCGTCCTTGGAAATATTGGTACAAATGCGCAGGGCGAGCAAGATAAGGCTTGGGTGTCTGAGAATTAAAAACAACACAGATTGTACGTTGTGTGTTGTCCATTTTCAAGCGCGACCCCGCAACCCAAACTCGACTCCTTGTAATTTTTACGAAACAGTGAGCCCGTTTATTTAGTTTAAACAATAAATAAAGTGAAAGTACTTGCAAATCATGTTGATTACCAATAGACTGTTTTAAGCCATGACACAAAATTCTTGTTCACATAAATTACAGCCACTGAAACGGAATTTTTCATTTGTTTAGACGCTAGTCTATAGTAGAGATGTAAGCGCTCAAAAAAAAAAAAAAACATAAAAATTTTGGAAAGAACAGTTTCTTTTTCGTTTTTTTTAACCAGTATAAAATTTAAAAAAGAGAAAAGAAAAAGAGCTTCCCGGCAGAATTCTTCTGTTGTGATGCGACTTCTTTCGACGTGTGTAAAATTTTGGTCAAAAGAAGTAGTTTGGGAGCCTGCGACACACCTGGATCCACCCACGTGGTGGTAAGGACTTTGCTTCAACCTACCCTTGAGCTTCTTCGCCTAGTGCACATCCCCGCTTCTTCTGCGCATGTGAAAGAAACTGGTCCTAGTCTGAAAATGCGCACACGAAGCTACGCAACTGGCTCGCAGGGGACCGCGTGCAAACACCTGTGTACGTGCACTCGAACCTCAATGTCCGTAAGGCTTCGTCCACTGCACAGCGAAGCGTTGACGCGTCAAACGGAAATGAATCACGTACAGATTGATACAAACGACTGTCTTGACGCTTTGGTGCGAAATTAATGCCTCAAAGTGATATAGTGCCTAGATTTTGAACCCGGAAGCTCTGCTGAGACTTTTGTGATGCAATAAAGTAACAATTATATTCCTTTCAGTCTTAGATAAATAAATGTGCCGGGTTTTTCGTAGCTCTGCGCGCAATCGTATATTTTTTTTTTCAATTTCTCGTATCTTCTTATGAAAAAACATGAAAGAAACAAGTTTTCCTCACGTCCCTCAAAATTTCATTAAATTTTATATCTCTTGTCTATAGTACTCTTTCAAGCGTTTTACTTCTTTATTTATTTATTCATTCAATACTGCTAACGGCCTTTTGGCAACGAAGGTAGGAGTGGTACATGAACATAAACAAGTACAAATTTAACACAAGTGGTCAGTTCGCTGTGAAAAGTGCACCAGAAGTACAAGAATAAGGTAAAAGCAGAAATTGCAACAAACCCGAAGAAAGATCGTTGGCGCATGGGACTGTTCGTCAAAATAGAAAACGAACAAACAAACATGATATAGATATCCACAGAAGTGACGAAAATAAATGCTAACTGCTATATAAGACTAGGCTATGTTAATAACGTGATCGAAGTTGTGCAAAAGAAACCAACTATTGTTTACACAGCCGATCAACGTTCCCGTCATTTCAGTTATGTCGCTGTACTGCCACTTTCATTCCTTCAGGCTGACTTCTATTTTTCGATCAAGGTTCCACAATGGTTTCGAGTCTGCCTCCTTTACGAGTTGATTAGGGCTGTTCGTGCAATAAGGATACGATTGCGAGCAGCCGAGCCTTTCCTCATGGTACAGCTGGCACTGGCAAGATAAACAAGGAAATTCGGTGTCAGAAAGACAAGAGGCTTTTGCTTTCTTTCCTTCTTTTGGCGGTAGTTAGCCTTGCATAGACGTTGCGCGCAGGAAGTATAACATCGTGCGGCGGGCCTGCACCTGTAGACGTTGTACGAGGAAGTCAGCGCGAGTAATAGTTGACGTGCCACGAAAAAAAAAAAAAATAATAATCGGCCCTTAGAACAGTACATGTTCACGACTTCTTGCCCTATGACGATCGATCGCACCAAGGACAAGGCTTACGAGAGCACTTTGAAAACGTTCTCAGCGGCAAGAAATATCGTCTGGTTTTCCACGTGAACGGGATGGGTTAAACTTGCCTGAAATATGGCTGCCTGCCTGTGGGACAAAAAAGAGAATAGTCACGAATAGATGCGCCACCAAGGAACATCGTTTGAAAAGTACAAAAATCCCCGCCAATGAAGGGGGAAGGTACGTACGGGAGAAAAGGGCAGAAATATGGCGTGGATTTAATGTGCCATGTGCCAGGAAGCTCAGCGGACGCTATGAAAAAGCTGCTAACAGCGACGTCACAAGGATGCGGTGGCGCTATCACCGTATTCATTCTTGGAAAATGAGGCTTTGGTAAACTGTAATAGTGTGAAATTTATGTGAAGCAAATATTAAACACGCTTGAACGCGTTTTCAAGAATTTCCAGTCAAAGCTTGTTGTTCGAAGCCGTCCGATCTATTTGCCTACAATTTGTCCCTTTCTTTACAAACATGCCCCTTGTCCGTATACATATACGTGCCCATACCAGCAATGTCACCTGACGAAGTCGATGCTTCCAGGGATGTCTGACACGCAAATCGTTGCCGTGTCGTCAGCTGGCTACGCTATACGTTGTTCCAGTGCAAGATACGCGTATACTAACCTCGGGGACAGAGACAGCGAAAGCACATGATATGTGGGATCGAACCCCTATTATAGCCGATAGTGTATGTGGTTTTGAGAAAGCAATACTGGTTCTGTTCGAGGCTCAGAATGAAGAGCTCATGAGCACAAAAGCGGGCAGACAGAAATCCCTCATAACCCAATTTGGCAAGTCAAAGTGGTGTTGATGCTGCTTCTATATAGGCGGGGTTAGCGTATACCTGCAGACTGAGCCTGAAATTCTAATCCTCAGAGCCTCTTTCTGTGTTACAAATATGTGTCATCATGAGGCGATCAATTCAAACTCTCGTATGAATGTAAGTATAGCACGTCCTGGCGCGCAATCCGTGGCACTCGTGGGAACGTTAACTGTTTGGCGCGTTCGTGAGCATTTCCTCTTCTTATCATGCCGTACAGAAGCCTCTTCCTTTGGAAACAGAAACGATTGCAGGAATAGATGAAGTGACAGACGCTGCACCCCTACGACTTGCGCCAGTTCACTTGTTTTTCAAACATTCCGGCGTCATCCTTCTCAGCATAATCAAAACGGTTTTCGTCATCAAAAGATTGAACGTCATCTTGACTATATGCTCACCCGTGCGTTACGTCTTTGGCATATTGCTAAGGGCTAGTGCGCCGCCTTAGTGTCCCACTTACGTTTGTTCCCTTTCCGTTCACGAATAAACATGACAGAGAAACAACGGAACTATATCGCCGAGAAAGTAGCACACGCGGGAGTTCCTCTTCGATAATACCTTGCCGGACGAAGATGAGCGTGCGACTACGCACTGGCACACCCATCAACTTGCTGGTGCCGTTTCCTGCCGGTGGGTGGTGGCTCGATCGGCTCTCACGCTGAAACGTCAAGCGACGACGCTCCTTTCTCTATTTTTGGGTCAACTCTGCGGTCACGCGACAAGTGCAACGGAAGCGAGGGTGGCACAAGCGCTCTCTCACTCTCTCTCTCTCTCGCCACCTCGGTCCTGGCCACGATCTGGCACGTGGTGCGGTTGCGTCCGTGTCCGGGTGGGAAGCCCTTCTGCCCAGAACTTCGGTGTCGAGGCCGCTCAACGCTGCGACATGCGTCGGAGGCTGAGAGTGAAGCAGAGAATGGGAGAGGGCATGCGTCGCCCCCACCGCCCACTCATTCTATGGCACATGTTCCCCCAATCGAGGCGACCCATTGATCACAGGAGGTAACGTGTTTTTACTGCTGCGCCCTGTTTTGGCGCCACCACTACCAGGTGACGCGACAGGATTTCCCCCGACTGTTAGCGCGAACCAGGCCAACCGTGTTGCAAAAGCTTTAAGACTGACTGCACGCAGGGCTCAAGAGGCATTCGCTTTCATCCAGAAGCTTGAAGCACAATTGTGAAGTGCGAAAGCCCCTACTGCATACTCCCTACGCTCACTTCACGTAAGTGGCTCTTCTAATTGTCGTGTGCCCAGAACAAGAACTTCGTATCGTAACCGGCGTCTAGGGTTTGCGCACAATGTTTAAGTGTATGTCAACAGATATTTATTTCCCTTCAGTAAAATGTGGCCGAAGTGGCGGGACCTGCTTTGACTCTGTTGTATGTTCCGTAGCGATACCTTGTCACGTCGTTGATTAGTTTATCAGAACAGGTGCTTTTTCAAAGATTTACCTTCGTCTGCCCCGTACATTGCTAGCACGTCCAATCAACCACTGATGTGCATATTGCTTTAGGACAATTCGAGTTCTTTATCTGTTACTGTTATCCCCAAAGAACAACTTCCAAGACGATTTTGTTCCCGCGCCGCACTTTGGCGGGGCTGTAAGTGAATGTATTTGTGGACGTAATGTTGCCAGCTAACAGCAATCTGTGATGATCTTGTAATGATCGTAGCCTCAACACGCGGACTGTTGATAATATAAGCGTTTGAGGCTGATTTAAAGGAGCTGAAAGCTTTGAGACGTCATGCGATATGGAGCCAGCTGCGTCTGTGGAAGTGCTCTAAGATTGTTAGTAGCAATTTGTGGCTGTACAAAAAAAACGCGCTAAACTGCCTCAATACTTCTGAACTTAAAGGTGGTGATATGTGCAAGTAATTAAAGGCAGAAAAGGGTCGCATTGTGGTAAAAGCATGCATGGCTCCATCCATCCAGTTCCGTAGCTCACTTCTGCTGTATATGTCGCGAAGCTAATACGTTCACATGTAAACTACAAAGAGATGCAAACTGTACTTGAGCTCAACTGCGCAGTAGTTGAGCACTATGATACCTATATGATCTTTAGTTAGAACAGATTAAAAAAAAAAAAAAACATTGCATGTGGCAGACAGCGCTGTACCAACCTTTCATCTGAATTTCTGGAAAAGGCGCTAGTTACCTGCCTGAGAAGTCGCGACGTTCAATTAAATAATTAAGTATATTCGCTTATTACCTTTCAGTTATCAATATTAAACAATATGTTGCAATCCCGATATTGAAGCCAATCACTAGTTAATCCATGCCTGCTTAATACTACTTCTAAGTCATCTTTCCTTAAAATGTGCTGTTAAATAATGTCGCTTCAGTTGAGTTTTCCAGAAGCATCTCTCTAGCATTTATGAAGAATCTTAAGCGGAACGCTAACGAATCTGTTAGAGTATTTTCGGGACGAATACCTCTAGATTGGCGCAAATATTAAAATTTCTTCTGAGCACGCAAGACTCGACTTACCACTCGGCTTCAGTTCTGCAACTCAGAGGGGAATAATTAACCAGTTATGAATACTTTTGATTAGCTACCTGGACATTGCAGTTTGTGGTGCAAGGACTATCCACGTATTCAGGTAATCGAACTAAAAAGGTTGAATAATCGTTTTAAGCCGTTCCAGAGATATACTGCATGCCTAGGCACTTAGAGATACTACCTGATGTTCTCGAAGCAGTGATGTCACATATGTTCCAAAGTTTCGAAAGAATTAGAAACATCAAGCGTTGTACTACAACTTCGCAAGTATACTTAATCAGTTTAAGCAGGTAATAAATTTCTCATTCAATGATCTACACTTGTACTTTGTAAACAGAGTAACACTATTATTGTTTGTCATCTAGGTTCTATCCTATTGTACTATTTCTGACTTGAGCTTTTAGCCTGTTAATTTCTTATTTACCTTTACTTTATTTTTTTAGTATTGAAAACTTCTACTAATATTCTACTATTTTGTGAATTACATGTATATTGTATAGATACAGGACTAAGTTATGAATGTAGCGGTGAGTGCATGTTTTGTTTGTAGCTTGAAGACTATATTTAAGCATGTATGTGCTCTTATCAACTACCTTGTAACGTTCCCCGGCTCCGCCAAGCTGTTAATAGCAGCTTTTGTCTGCAAAGCCTTCCAAAAAGTTTATTCTCTTTTTGGAAAATAAAGCAGACTGAAGTAAATTGAACTACAGTATATGCTCCGTGCAAATGAATTAAACATGTTCAAATTAAAGTGAGAACTAGACTCGGTATGCTTTGCTCTCGGGCAGTACGCTGAATCTTTTATTTCTTGGCATTATCTAACTTGTTTCTCTGGTGTAAAGTGTGAATTGAAGTAAAAAATGTTGAACAAACAGCTGCACTTAAGTTCGTTTGAGCTGACATTAAGATAATGTCTCCGTGCTTCTCTCTGCGTTATTGTGTAGTTGTCCGACAGTTTCACAGTACTTGCAGGCGAAGCAGTACAGAAACATTTGGTTGGCTCTTCCAATTAGTTTCGTGCACTAAATATAGGGAGCAAAAAAAAAAAAAAGGAAAGACACACAAAGCCCTCACAAAGCAAATACTTTAAGGAGAAAAAAGCCGGCAGGTCCCACGCCCTGTAGGAATCGATGCAGTGTGCAAGCAGTGTGCAGGGAGCCTACCAAGTTAACGAAACAACGACCATGAGAGCGCCAAGATGTAGGCGGCTGTTTCATGACCTACATGACACACATGTCGCGATAGTCATGTAATGATCGATTATTTATATTTGTCATATACTCTTGTCATACTATGCCAATTTTGGTGCATACCAATTTAACGAAACGAGCATGAGAGCACGAAGACGTAGGCGGCTAGATAGATAGTGTCGAAGTGGAAAATATTCCCCAAGAAATGCTTCAGATTTAAAATGGCGCGCACGAAACAGCAGATGTTGCCGCCATTCCAGCAGCCCGGAGACTTGACGCTTCGCTGAGCATGAGCGCATTATAATGTACGAGTACCTGCATACGACTACGTTTCTACGAATACAAGACTGCGCCGCACTTACCAGCCAATTACAGCCAAAATGCCGGATGCGAGGGTACTTAGACGTCAAAATTGAGCCTTTGTACGATTACACGTTGCAGACGTACAATGGTGCAGCGTCTGGTCCCTTTGCAGGCTATGGCAGGACAGGGTTTCCTATAAACGAAATGACAAGTATTAGGTGCTATGCCTTATATAGGTGTTTGCAAATCTTTAACTAGAAACCTACGCAACCAATAGCAGTGTAGTCGTAGTCAATATATCTATGTTATTAGTGAAAATGCCACGGGGATTATAACTGCCTCAAGTTTCGGTGGATACCTGAACCGTCTCGTGACCATAGAGAAGATGGAGATCGTAGTAGGAATGGAGAAAAGGAATGAAGACGAAAGTTACAATTTGAGCCATCAGCGAAAACAAAGTAGGCGAGAGAGACACGGATTGTGCAAAACTCAACACCGGGACTTTGGTGCAAATAAACCAACCATCCAAACGAAGAAATGAACAAGGCACCGAGTTAATGTGCCTCGGGGCTAAAGAAAATCTCAACTGTCAACCGCGTGCCTTCTGCTCAACTCAAGCCCTTTCTTTAAACTGGGTCCTTGCGATGGCCTGAAAGGGAGGAAGACATCAACGTGACCATTAACGCGATATTGGACGCGGACATTTAATCAGGGCACAGTGATCAAGACAAGCGACTGACTGGACATTCACAATTAAGGTCTCCAATGAAAATTGAGTAATCTATAGTTAGTGCCGATCATAATGTTCGCTCGCAGACTCCGGTTCGTCGGCATGGTTGACGGGAGCGGGAGATGTGTCGTTTAGAGGTCCCCTCGTGCGTTGGCGCTCGCACGGGTCCCTCCGACAGCTGTTGACCTCCCGAACGTTCATGTCCGACCCAAGACAACGCGTCTTCGTTGCCCCGCTTCTGAGCTCCGTCTGCCTGCGGACGTGATCTCCTCGCCTTTCGTAGGTTGCTTGAGCCACGCGTTATCTGCCGACTCTCTGCGCGCTCTTCTGTGGCACTTGCTCATTCGTATAGTTTTCTTCATGATTTTTTTTTTCTAGGCCACGAGCGCACGTACATCGAGGTGTCGTCCTTGTTGTGGACAATGCAAGCGCCGCGGTGCACGTATTTCCATGTTTTCGACGCCGCTTCGTTGTCGTCCTCTAGGCCGTCTCTTGGCACTTGACCACGGCTACACACAGTTGCAGGGCTTCATAACATAAAGGCCACAAGAAAGGGCAGTTTATTTTTGCTTCTACAGACTTACTCGGTTGTACAGGCCGACTTTATTCGATTTGAGTTAACTAGAGCGCCGCGAATAGCCAACACGCCCACTGTGCGAAAAGAAAGAAAGAAGAAATGCAATTAAATCATTTTTTTTTGTAGAGTCATGCACCCAGTACAGAATAAGTTGACTCGCGATGAGATCCTAATGTTAAACAAAGTTTGAAGAACCAGGATTGCTCTCTGAACGGGGACTGTGGGCACGCGGTGGTCTTCGTTCCGTTCACCACTGTTCGCCCCATTTTCCCGTATAGTTGATGTCTGTACAAGATCCCTCGTTTGTGGACGCCGTGCCCTGTTCTATTTCGTCAGTTTTTGCAACGGCCCAATAACAAGATCTTGATAATCAGAAAGCCGGCTGACCTCACGCCCTGTGGAAATCGATGGTATACGCGAAGCAGTGCGCGGGGAGCCTACCAAGTTAACGAAACGACCATGAAAGCACCAAAATGTAGGCGGCTGTTTCATAACCTACATGGCACGCATATCCCGATATTCATGTCATGACCGTTCATTTCATATTCATGTCATGGCCGTACACTGTTGTCATACTATGCCAATTTTGGTACATACCAAGTTAACGAAACGACCACGAGAGTACCAAGACGTAGGCGGCTAGACAGATAGATACTGTCAAAATGGCAAATGTTCGCCAAGAAATGCTTCGCATTTAAAGTTGGACGCACAACGTGAACGTCTGGTGTCGAACACCAAGAAGAGACGAATAAGTAATTTTCTATTTTTTTAATGTATATTTCAGAATGAAGACAGTATTCCTAGCTTTCTGCCTTGGGGTGTTTGCCTTCACTTCTTTGGCGGACTTGACAGCAGCCTACGAATTTACCCATGTTGAAGTAGGTAAGTTCAAGTCGGACAATCTCAGTGACTTGCTGCTTGTGCACGTAGGTATGGCGCGGTTGCTTAGCCTTTCTTCTGTGTTTTTGCCAGCCCACGATAGATTGTGTATCTTATCTTTCTTTCTTTAGCGAGAACTAAATAGAGAACTAAAACGAGGCAGCGAATAATGCTGTTGTACCCTAAATTAATGATACTTAAACAAAGACGTTAATGATACCTCCTCACTGTATACATGGTGTACCTGTTACAGGCACTGTTTCCAGGCAGGGTAGCTTGCTCGACGTTACACTAGCTATCCTCCTCGTCTTTCCCTCCCGCTTTCCTCTCTTTTTTCTTTTTTTTCACAAGAGACGTGGCACTTTGTACGTGTTATACGTGTGCAACAGCTTCGCGAGGAACCTTATGGTTGCGTTGAGTTTACGAGTTTTTACGCAGAAGCATGAAAATTATCTCCTCATAAAGCCTGGTTAGATAGTTTGATCTTCTTTAGTGTCGCGTGTAGAGCTGCTTGGTGCAGTAAGGAAAACGACTTCCCAGAGTAACGACGCACAAACAAGCTGCGTGTACAGATTCGGCGGGAGCGGTGAATTGATTGAAAATATTCGTATTTCTGTAGGCCTTGGATGTCCAAAGTCCTTGCTGACTTGTTCGCAAGAATGTCGAAGAAATTACGGTCATCAAGGTGGATATTGCAATGGGCCGTTCAACACCGTCTGCACCTGTACCTGACCGGGCTTCGAAAGGTTTAATTACGCTGTCTCGCCGTTCGTGTTCACATTTTCTTTCTTGAACAGCAAGATACCTGAGTGAAACTTCTCGCTCATCATGTTAATGGATTGGGCCCGTTGTAATGAAGCGGGTATCTGGACGCATTATACCATTACAGATATGCAGTTTCATTTCTGTTACATCGTTGGTACTTTTTCATTAGCTAAATTATCTCCATGTTCACTTTATTCTGAATAAACTTTTATTGTTGCGAGTTGTTTTTATCGTTTCACAGATTTCTGAGTGGAGCTCTTATTATGCTCCTGTGACATATGTCCACATTCGTGAAAATTGCTTAATTTATCGTACTGCATGGATATATTTTAGTAGCTGTTATTTTTACTATCTTGAGCGACTTGCTTTTTGTAACTTTGGTCTATGATTTCTTTTCTTTTGAGAACTTTGTTTCCTTACCGACATATTTGGCATAGACAATTTTACGGCATAAAATATAGCAATTTCTCATTGTCTCAGTTAGTGAAGTTCAATTTGACGGAAGCCCGTCTGGTCGGGATGAAACATGGAGAAAAGGTAGACAAGAGCTTTTTTTTTACCTGTGAACAAGGCTTCCGTGTGGGAGCCGAAACGTCTTCTTTTCTTTCAAATTTTACTTTGGTCGGCGTAGTGCCCTAGGTTTTGTCTACCTTTCCACCATGTCTCAGTTGTAAGTAATAGTATTACTTCTCTCCACCTTGCGGGTTTGCGCAGAGCAATGACGTCAAACTCTTGCTTTGCTTCGAGTTGTTGACAAATTGGACTTTGCCTGGCCATCTGCTAGCCGCCTGGTTAGCTCAGATGGTAGAGCGGCTGCCCCGAAAAGGCGGTGGTCCCGGGTTTAAGTGCCGGACGAGGACGAATTTTTCTTCAGCTGCGAGGCTTTTATTTCGAGGAATCCGTATGGGTTACTTTTGTAGCAATTGCTGCGGTTGGGTGGATGGCTCATTTTCCCTTAATTAATCACATAAATATTAGTAAAGGGATCGTATCTCCGCAGCGCTTCTACATTGCCTATTATAAAACAAGGTTAGCACCAATTGTGTAGCTAACGAAGTGCCAGTGAATGAGGATATGTATTCACGGAACGTGTCTTACGTAAGCGCACTTTATCGTTATTTGGTATTCGGACACCTTACACTCACGCAGTCAGAGAGAGATAGAGACAAAGAGAGATACAAGCTATATTTATATGCTGGAAATCTTAGCTTGGCTGATCGTCTGACGTGGCGAGACCACGAGAGGCCGTGACCGTGAATGGCGCTTATATGTAGAAGTTTTATGAAAAACGGCCCAGGGTCCCCGCATCATTGCAATATTTTTCACGCAATACTTTGCTTCAGATAGAGAGAAGGACGACGTCTGTAAACGCCATTATATGCTCTACTTATAGAAAAAAGTACTCATATTCCGCTCATTCTTGGAATTCATGCTATTGCGAAGCATTTGGTGCACAATGCATGTGATCAAATGTTCTCTGGTCTCGGCTTTTGCGCGCTTCATTTCATCATAAGCAGACTATACCGCCACACCCTACAAGTATCTGATATTTGTGCAGCCTAATTGTGACGTTAACCTTCCCAACTTAATCTGTACTAGTGGAACACGTCCCGACATCTCGAGTACAGCGACGAACAAAATCCGAGAAGCCATCGAAATAATACGTCTAACTAACTAACAAGCAAGACGATGTAGTGTTAAACAAAGGTACCATCGTGTGGCTAATCTGCCTTGCTGGTCGCGCAGGGGCACATGAACCAGGCGACGCACACAGACAGAGACCACAGGATCCAGTCGGTGAAGGCGTATACACGCCATGCGCTTTGGCTCACTGGCTCGGCCGTCGCTATGGTACCACAGGTGTCTCGCGAAAAGGCAGAAGAGGCCGCAGGATAACGCTACGCACCAGCAAGCAGCCTGAAACACCTGTTAACGATAACTCACTGATAATATTTCATTACAACACTTTACGGCTTCACAAGACTGTCGGTTAGTTGGTTCATGATCAAGAACTTGCAGTGCATAACGGAAAGATAGAGGCAAACGTGCAGATACAGAACTCGAAGGTGAACATTGGACTGGAATCAGTCTGGTTGGGAAACACTTGAAATTAGACAAATTAAGCATTCACGATCAAAGAAGATACATCAGAATTGACCCAAGGTTTGGGCACAGAAAGAGAGCAGAACAATGTTTCAGAGCAGGAAACCTGCAGAAGCGCCTCAGCTTTGAGTCGTGATACATTCAGGCGCCACCTGGGCAATAAACTGACCATTGGAAGCTTTACCCCTCACTTACATGCAGGGCCTATGCAAGGTCGATCGTCTCCCGATAGAACCACCGCCAGAGCCGCAAGCCATAAAAAAGGCTGCCACGCCTTCTCGAAACCGCCCTTGATGAAGGAGCCCGAATGACTCTGAAACGTTGGTTTATTCTGAAAAACCTTCTTTGTTCGTGGTTGCTTGATTTGTTTAATTTCAATATACAGCGCCATAAATACGTCCGATTATTTGTTGTCTCGCTGTCGTGCGCTGCAGGTTCTTGATTGACTGCTTCTCTTTTAGCAGGAATAAAGAGGTCGTGATGGTGTGTATATGATAATCACGAAAGTATGCGTGAATCAGTGGGTACACTGCATGGTTTGTTTTGTTAATACGGTGACACAAGGAAGCGTGCGCTGAACACGCGCACATTTGGAGGAGTGTGCGATCGGCAAGTGTCTGAAAGCGTGCATAAGAGTATTCAATAAATGTCGCAACCTTTTTTCACGAGGCGGACATTCTGAATTAAGTGACCGAAGCAAGCAGGGATGGAATTAGGCGAGTTCGTTTTCATGTCGTATAGAACCTATGCTTCGAATAACAGCGCTTATATCTCGGAGATTTTGGAGGTTAGTACAGGAGTGGCAAAATGACGTCATTCGATCTTTCACCAGAAGGGTGTCCTCACACACATGCATAAGAGAGTTACAAAGTACAGGGTTTAAGGATGACGAACGCAATTGGCAGCGGTACCTGAAACACTGGTATGTTTGCGTCGATTGTCACGATTTGTCTTACGAAATAAAATAACTTGATGTTACAAAAGTTCTTTTTAAATATTACTGAGTTCCTCGACTAGAAATTACTCTATACATTTATGATAGCTAGTAAATGAAATACTTTACGGCACTGCCTTTTTATAGCATATTAAGGTTTCTGTGTTAATTCTGTAAAAGTGTGGCAGAGTGCACCAGCAACCCCTTCGTTGATTGCAGGCAAGCTGGACGTTTTTGTATGAGGCCATCTTTTTGGGAGTTCCTTCCACACTGCTCCATTGTTCATGCATTTCTTCCTCAGGCTTTCGACGTCGAAATCTTGTTTAATATTGTATTTCCAGCTTTCCTCAGGCCGAACTTGTTTTTGTTGTTGCCGCTGGAATATCAAAATTCACTTCTTGCTTCTAAGTATGTCGGTTATCATTAAGTGCCGAAATCACCTCGGATTTCAAGCCACAGCTTAGAGCGTTCACCTCAAAGCTTTTTCGGAACCATATCTTTCATTATCTTCTCATTTGATTTCAGCCTTGCGGAAATGCAGTCTTTAGTTCTATTTTCGTTTCAGCCAATTGTATTTTCCTTAACTTTAAATGCTTCGTTGGAATTGCTTCACTTCTTCGAATCAATTACATTCGGCATTGCCGACTATGCCGCTCTCTCTCAAACTTGTGTATATAAACCCGGCTTAGACTGTGCTTTGTCGCATAGAACTGCCCACGCGTAATTAACTGGTTCTATGCAAGCTCGTTTTCATTTGCTGTTCATTAAAGGGACACTCAAGTGAAAAATGATTTCTTCTGCATCAGTAAGTTACCGTTCTACAACACCAAAAACACCACTCTTACAACGATAAGACGTTTGGTAAGCCAGAAAAAGCGTAAGAACGAAATACGGGTAGCGACACCTACTTAAGTTCCCGCACCTGGGGGCTGTGACGTCTCGGATTTTGATGGCATCTTCTAGGGCTACTAATTATATATAGCGGTACAGATTGACTACATTGTGTTCTAAAGGAACCAAATGTTAAACATGGCAAGTTTCGGGAACCTTTATTCAGCCAACGCGGCCCAAATGCGAAAACATACTTTGGAATCCCTGACGTCACGCTGACGTACCGGGGCTGGTGTTTCGGCGCGACATTCAAATACTGATACTTGGACCTTCATTTTCTCATGTAATAATCAAACTATTCTTTTGAAATGACTGCCTGCAGGTTTCGCAAACAATGCTTCATTAGTCTAAGTCAATTTATTGCTTCGCTTTAGTGTCCCTTTAACTGTTACACTTTCACTATTCAGAAAGAACAGGAAGACACATAAGTGTGCGTCCACCTTGTGGCCATAGTTGGACTTTGTCTTCCAAGATTGAGACAGAGAGGTTAAAAAAATATATAGAGGAAAGACGGAGAGGTTAACAAGAATATATCTCCGGTTAGCTACCCTGTACTAGGGGAAGGAGAAAAGGACGCTCAAAATATAAGGTAAAATAAATATAATAGAACGGAAAGAATAAAGAATATAAGACTGTCTGGGTGTGAGCGTTGCCGCACAATGTGTCAATGCGCCACATAGTCGCACATGGTTTAAGCGTCACATACAGAGACATACAATGTCACATTGTGCAGTGCCGCACTGTCACACTGTGATGCACTATATACAGGCTGAGGTCATGCTACATACAACTGCGTCAGTTCACCCCTGGAGCCGCCTTGCATGCCTCAGTGTCTGGGGTACTTCAGTACATGCAATGATACAACTGTACAGGACGCTCTTTCTTGGGTATTTGCGATTCAGCTTGCCTGTGCTGACCAACACCTGCAGAAGTAATATCCGTACACTCGAAAGCGTCCAGGCCCAGGCGCTTAGAGTGTGTCTTGGATTGCCGCGGTGTCCGTCAACGGCTGAAACCATTGCGATTGCACACGATTTCCCAGCCAAGACCCATATAGTCATGGAAGCACTCAGAGCACACGTAAGACACCTTGCTCGAGACCCTGCCCATCATCTAGCCACACTGCCAGAGGATCGACCACGTGCTTCCTTTTGTGAAACTGTCCTGCCCTATCATGCATACCTTCCATCAGGTTATACAGCTCCAGCGAAAGTTCCGTTTCCACCATGGTGCTTGGCTCAAGCAAAGGTTCGACTTATCGTACCAGGCATACGAACAAAAGCCCAACTCTCGTCTCCAGCACTCAAGCAGCTTTCACTGCTCTTGCTGTACGAGACGTACAACGATCATCATCATCTGTATACTGACGCTTCAACCACGGTGAATGGGTCTGCAGGATCGGTGATCTTTCCTGCAAAACCTTCCACCATAAAGATTCGACTCTCTCACCAGACTACATCGACTGCCGCGGAGCTTGCTGCTATTCGTTGTGCACTTCGTGTAATTTCTGAAGAAATACCCAAGAAATGGAGCGTGTTCACTGACTCCAAGGCTGCACTTCATTGTTTGGTTTCTGCCTTGCGCCGAGGACCCCACGAACAACTAGTTCTAGAAATCAGACTGCTGCTTCACCACCTCGTCGAGCAAGGACACGACATCACGTTGCAGTGGATTCCAAGCCATTGTGGCATAATGGGCAATGAACTTGCCGACGCAGCAGCACGATCTGCACATGAGGAGGGCTTGCAAGACTCCATTCCATTCTCAAGAACAGACGCTGCAACGAAAATTCGTGTGCTTGCAAATGAAGCCATCAAAACTTTATGGAACACACCAAGCTTAAAGCATACACGTCTACACCGACTGGACCCATCCCTTCGACTTCGACCCCCATCTGGACTCTCTCGACTAGAAACAGCAGTACTTTGCCGACTGTGGCTTGGTGTCGCCTACACAAGATCCTTCGCCTTCCGAGTCGGTATGGACGACAGCGCGGCTTGCAGACACTGCGGCAGCGAGGAGACCATCGAACACGTGCTCTGCCACTGTCCTCAATACAGCGCGCACCGGCTGTCACTAGCGACCACGTTGGCACGCCTTGACGACAGGCCACTTTCAGAACAGTCAGTTTTGGAATGCCGACGTGAACTGTCGTCGCAGCAAAAGTCGGTCAAGGCTTTGTTGACTTTTCTACGTGACAGTGGCCTATTAGAAAGACTATAATGACCCCAGTTCATCCCTTTTCATATTTTTTTCTCACGCTTTTATTTTTGTCACGCTTTTCTTTCCGTCTTTACTTCCCCTTTCCCTTCCCCTAGTGCAGGGTAGCAAACCGGAGGTTTTAAGTCTGGTTAACCTCCCTGCCTTTCTCTCATTTGCATCTCTCTCTCTCTCTTTCTCTCAGTGAAGGGTCGTAGACGTGGCGTAGACATCCGCGAGTGCACACCACGTTGTGTTCTCTTCCCCTATTTCACGCGTGAAACTTCATTTTTGCTAACCTAGTGTTTTCCCCTCCAAACTCGGTTATTTTAGAAAGCGTTAAAATATTTTTATAAAGAAAGGACCACGTTACCGGCTCGTGCTGGAAATCGCCGAACTTCATGACAGTGCCAAGCGAGGTGGCCTCTTGATCGCTTTTCAATAGGTGCCTGGTCATTGGCATGTGATTGGCAACGAACTCGCTGACAGGGAGCCAAGATCGGCGTTCTCTTTCTCTGATGAGGTACGGATCGCCTGCTCGTGACCTGACACCAACTCAATGACCGTCGCACTAATGCAGGACCTTACAAAGGTATACAGAACCCACGCTGATGGTATCCACAGACGCCTACATATATGATCGACCAAGACGGACGGTAAGTATATATAACTGCGCTTAAGCAAGCAAAAGACAACTTCCTCTCTAACACTTTACCATCGATGCTATCTACCAACATTAAAAAATTTTGGCGCGTAATCCACCCGCATACCGAAGAATCTACTAACTTAACTGACGCGTCAGGTGACCCTATTCCGGCTCATTTATGCGCATCAGAACTTAACGAAACCTTTGTTCTAAACTTCTCGCGCACGTCAAACACCAAACATCTCGTTCCACTCCGGTATAATTTCACAACTATGCCTCAAATTTTCATCGATTCATCTGGTGTTGCTGAACTTATTGATGCCCTAAAATTTCATTCATCGCCCGGTTTTGACTGCATTTATGCTAAATTAAAAAAAAATACAATTGTCCACAGTTCCGTAAGACTAACAAAGCTATTTCAGCAGACTCTCGATAGTTCCACTCTGCCAACACAATGGAAAGTCGGGAAGGTGGTTCCATTATTCAAGCCAGGAAATAGAACATCCCCTATAAATTATCGCCCCATCTCGCTCACTAGTACTTGTTGCAAACTATTAGAACATGTAATCTTCACTAACCTTGTGAACTTTCTCGAGTCTAATTCATTTTTTACACTCGCACAGCATGGCTTTCGTAGGTCATTTTCTTGCGAAACACAACTTGCCAGTTTCACTATCAAACTTCACCATATTTTAGATCGCGCATCAGATGCTGACTGCATTTTCCTAGATTACTCGAAAGCATTCGACAAGGTATGTCACCGCTTATTATTTTTAAAGCTAACCCAACTGAATATCGACTACAATGTTCTGAAATGGATTGAATACTTTCTTCTTAACCGATCGCAGTTCGTCTACGCTAATAATTTTAACTCACCTTTCAGCGAAGTTTACTCGGGCGTGCCACAAAGGTCAGTGCTTGGACCCCTTTTATTTCTTATTTACATCAATGATCTCCCTTCCATTGTATCATCTAATATTCTTTTGTTTGCTGATGACTGTGTTGTTTTCCGCGAAATAAAATCCCCCGACGATGCTAACAGTCTTCAGCGTGACCTCTCTAACATTGCTCTTCGGAGCAATGAATGGCTTATGGAACTTAATACTAATAAGTGCAAAATTATGCGAATATCAAGAAATGCCAACTCTCCGCCTGTATACTACCTAAATAACGTTGCGTTAGAAGCGGTTACTTCATATAAATACCTGGGTGTTCATATTTCTACTGACCTTAACTGGACGCGCCATATTGAATTCATTACTAACAAAGCTAACCGCATGTTGGGCTACGTGCGCCGTAACTTTTCCAAAACTCCATCTTCTTTGAAATTACTGCTTTATAAAACACTAATACGTTCTAATTTGGAATATGCCGCCGCGATATGGGATTCGCACCATGAAAAACTGGTAACTTTACTTGAGCTGGTTCAAAATAACGCTGCTCGTTTTATCCTGTCCAACTTTAACCGTACCGCAAGTGTAACAAGCATGAAAGCTAATCTTTCTTTACCTCTTCTAGCATCCCGCCGGCAGACAATTCGTTTGAGCCTTTTTCATAAACTATACCATCACCCCATGCTACGCGATTCCCTCATTTCGTCCGCCAGATACGTGTCAAATCGCATTGACCATCGTCACAAAGTTGGCATTGAAACATGTAACACTAAAACTGCATTTCAGTCTTTCTTGCCTCGCACATCACGCGAATGGAACCGCATTCCCGCAGATATCGTCGACATAATTGATAACCAGCATTTTCGTTCTGCACTAGCTAACATTGTAAAACAGGAAGATGATAATACTTGTTGTGTAATATGCATTGTATTTATTTGTGTATTTCTGTTTTGTAACCACTCCCCTCTTTAACGCCTTTGGCCCTGAGGGTTCAATAAATGAAATGAAATGAAAAAAAAATCTACGTCTACATCTACTTCGCCGGAGTGGATAGCGCAGTACTGAGTTTGACCATACGCCATAACGGCGAGCTTGGGCACACGGTTGTGTTGTGTTCCGCTCATATTTGAATGCACGCTCGGCATCATAAGTTTACAGAACGAGGGTCCCGAGAAAAACCCTAATGTTACCGCAGCCTAGGCACGCAATGCCGTATTCGGATTTCGAGCATGTATATTGCTATATGCGAAGACCACATTTATTTATCTACTTATATTTACGTACTGCAACCAACCTTGGGCTATAGCAGGAGTGGCGATAACATCATATGTCAATTGCAGACAAAAAGTTGGTCAGGGGCAATGAACGAACATTTCCGGGCAATGTGTTCCAACGTTGAATTGTTGAGCGGGGAAAAAACAAATATGTTTATACGTGTCAGTTCTAGAGGGCAGTGACAAAATATCTATGTTGTGAGAGCTACGGGTGCGGGAAAGTTAAGCGAATCTAAAGTATTTACCTAGGCGGGGCCAGCGTGGTGAGTTAATTACGGTGTGCAGGAACTTTATGCTTTCGTTGTGGGTACGTGTTGCCAGAGTGGTTAAGTTGAAATTAGAGAGGTTAGCAGAAGGCGAAAAATCCCTGTCGCAGCGACGGTAGATAAAACGATACGCTTTCTTTTGTACGGACTCAATCTTGTTAATATTGTTTTTGTGAAAGGAGTTCCAAACTATAGATGCATATTCAAGGATTGGGCGTATTAGCGCTTTGTGTGTGAGCAGTTTAATTGCTAGAGGAGTCACACGAAGGGTGCATTGGAGATAGCCAAGTTTAAGTGATTTAGTACATATTACTTCAATATGCTTGCTCAAAGATAAGCTGTGAGAGAATGAGAGTACGAGGTACTTACAGTCCGGTATTTTTAGTAGAAAGGAGTTTTTGAAAGCGTACGAGAAAACGGCAGGAGTTAAACGCCTAGTGAATGTCACCTATTTGCGAAGAACATAATGTACTGTTTTACTGGGTACGTTCAAAAACTTCCCTGGAAGTCAACGTTTCTTCAGATTCTGTGGTCCGGAAACTTGTGACTACGACTGTAACGCTCGCGACCGGTAACTTAATCCGTTGACCTGCCCAGGGTCACAGCCGCTGAGTTACCCCGAAGGGCATCAAGTTGTGAAGCATTCTTCAAATTGAGTAAACCAGAGTGTCCTTACGCGATGGTGGCGCTGGTAACAGCGACATCCTAGCTAGTACATCTGTCTGCGAGGAAAAAAGAAGTATTTTTCTTGCGTACATGGTTTCAGCAAGGATCGTTTGCAAGAACGGAATGCTAGTAAGTTAATTAAAGCCCCTCAAACCCTCCAGTCTGAGAGGCTTTAAAGCTAGCGAGCGTTGAGTGACATCTCTCGGCGCCTTACGGAGGCGACGGCAATGCAGTTCGGCGAGAGTAAAACGTTGAGAGAACAGGGCGCGAAAATACGAGTAGTGATGTGAAAACGTGGCATCCAAGACGACCGCACTGCTGGTCTCAGAGGCCGTGTTCGAAAGGGCGCTATTGCGTTTGCCGTTAACAGGTGGCAGTGCATATTCTATGTTCCTTGAACGAGTCGTGCCGTAAATAACATTCAAATTGAAGCATACCTTCTTTCTTTATTCTGTGCTGTACCGGCTACAGATACTCCACGTTCGAAGCATTCCGTGTGGCATGATGGAAGGTGTTAAAGATAGATTTATTACAAGTATGCTCAAACAGGGAGACTGAAACGAGGACACATAGAGAAAAACAATCCAACAGAACAATCGTTGTACTTGTTATTTGTTTGCAGATGTGTCCTTGTTGCAGTAGAATATATTTCTAAAGACGAACCAACTAGCTCTCACCAAGATGCTACTAGATTTATTCCGGCCTATTTAATTTTGTGCTGTGAACGTATTTAAATCGGTTGCTTGTTTTACGTGTAGCCAGCCGCTATTCTCGCCTTTCGCTAGTTTATTTACTGCATGTTTTTCAAATAAGCGACGAGGTTCGCGAGCGTCTTTCGCATGTTTCTGCGACCAATCGTCGAAGATTATTTTAAATGTAGGGGATACGAAACAAAAGGAAAGGTTTTTGATGACTAAGATGATTATTAACTAACAAAATGAGCTAATTAGCATTCTAAATAATGACTTCAGCGGCATGTTGTCACTGTAAAAATATTGTGAGCAGGTGCTCAAAGCGTAAACAAGAAAAAAAAAGAGAAAGACTGCAATTAACTTACTCAACGAAGTCATACCAAATCGTAGAAAAGTTCATGTACTATAGTCATAATTTTCACGTTAGTATAGTTAAAGAATACAGCGCCAGATTTCGCTCAAATATAGTTACAGTGCAAAACTTTTTGAGAGAAACGTCTCTGTCCTCGGGATACGAACTGACAACTGCCAGAGTTGCTCTCCGAGGGAGCCCAAGTGGATTTCTCCGAAGCGTTGCTGGTGCAGTGAGAAGATTGGTATAATTTCCTCCGTACGTGCAGCTTCCTGTAGCTTGTTTGAAGAATTTAGAATGCTCCAAATATTTAGATTCGCCTTTAGGCCGGTCAACATTTAGTAGAGCTGATTTGGCTGCGCTGCCCCCACACTGACCATTGGACGTGAAACTAACTTCCCTTCGCTATAGTTCCTTAAGCAGCCCATTAGAGGGGTATTATTAAGGGTTGGATAATAAAACGAAAGATTAGATACAGGCGTTCATTACGAAATATCGACGAGAGCGGCTTCGGCAAATGCAGACGTGCTCGTGATGACCGCAACGGCGAGTGGAAGGCCGTTGCATGTTGTTGGTGTTCAAAGACAGAATGAAGCTTGAAAAGTAATGGTCCGGGCATGTGTGCGCGCGATACAGAAGCGGATAACCGGTGTGACGAGACATGTGTGAACGGGGTGTGATGTACAGCAGACGACTAAAAAAAAAAAATATGTGCCATACACAGAGAGGAGACAACCTGTCGACGGGGAAGGCAAGCATTGACAAACCAGATTTTGCGTATATGAATGGAAAAAATGAATAAACCTTGTAGGGCGATGTTGTACTGACTGCAGCGCGTTCGCGATATATATTATGCAGGTTTTAGATGCTAGCTGCGTACTCAAGTTTGGATGTGAAAAATAATTTGTAGGCCAGCGATTTTACATGTTGCCGAGTATATGAGGTGAATGTCGCCCAAGAAACCCCAGTGTGTTACTAGCAGCAGAAATAAACGAGAAACCGAGGGGCCCGATATTTATTAGTCATATCGTAGGAAGCCAACAAACACTGACACCAAGGACCACATAGGGGAAATTACTTGTGCTTAAAAAATGAAATAAAGAAACGATAAATTAATTGAAATGAAAGTGGATGAAGAAACAACTTGCCGCAAGTGGGGGAACCATCCCCACGTGCGAAGGCTGTGGGGATCGTTATGTTTTTCGATTGCTTTACTGACATTCGATATGTTTTTACTGATAGGCCGCATAGCCTTTGCAAAACTCGAATGCAAGACCGAAATGCAGAAAGAACAATTTCCTCAGAATCGCATTTCGCTCAAATGCGTCTGCAAAAAAAGGACATATTGACGATCAAAAAGAATGTCAGTCGGATCCGTATCCATTTTTGATTAGGTGTTGAACTTTTCCTTTCAAGTTATTGTTGTGGTGAAAAAAGTTGCTTTGTGTGTCGTTTTTTTCCTTTGTATGTATTGCTCGTTGACCTGTGATGGCTTATGACCACCTAGTGCTCATATTATTGTAGATAGTTGCTATACATACATAATCTCATTCATTGTAATAAATGCCATGATAAAAAGAGAGCGCTGGCGTGACTCAGTGGTAGAGTAGCTGACTTCCATGTAGCGGTCCAGGGTGCGACCCCGGCAGGAACTGCATATTTGTTTTCCCCATTCCACACGATAGCTGGTACACGGACGCCGGACACCGGCAGCGGAGGTGGTGGCGGACACCATCGCCAACCGAAACGGCTATTGGAATGACCCCATAACAGCTCACGCTGTAAAATTAAGAAGAGAAACGATCCTATTGGTTGGCAAAGAGAAACTGAGAACGATCAGCCAAGAATGCTGCTATTCATTTTATTACGTGGGACTGCAAGCTTAATTGAGACGATTTTGGAAGAAAACGCTCATGAGGAGCAGAGTCGAATGCTTGACTTGATATTCGCGCATATTCGGATGCGAACTCTGGTGTTCTGACTGATGGATTCACGGGGTTAAATTAATTGGCCCCAAAGTAACAACGCTGTTATGATGCACGCCGTTGTGGAGAGGATGATTTAGGCGACGTGAGGTACTTTAAGACATGCACCTAAATATGCACCCATGCACCCCAGCGCTTTTTGCGTTTCGCCTTCTTGGGAATGCGGCCTTTGTAGCTGGGAACCGAACCCACTACCTCGTGTTCAGTAGCAGAACGCCATAACCTCTGAGCCACTGAGTAGGCTAAATTTTCGCAGCTCTATATAGCTTCCTTGGACACCTGCTGCACGTGGATTTCATGGATTGTTTTCAAGTAGGAGAAGATAACCATACGTTCTATATTACTCTGATTCTTATATCGCCCCTCTCTTTTCATTGGCGATGCATTCAGTGTTTTTAATCTAAATAATCAAGAGCCAATAAACTTAGTTTTGTCTATTAATATGCAGTCGCTGACAGATTAGTACCACGTTTACCGAGTCGAATCTTCATATCTAATTTGACCAGAATTTTCTTCTGAGCCCGTAGTAAAATTTAAATTTGTATGTAATTGGACGATTAGGAGCGAAGGAAAAAAAAATTATTATACTGTCCGAGCGGCCAGACGCCGAGAGAAATTTACACTCTTAAACACTTAGTATATTCATCAAAACTGGAAAACCATGATTCGGCTTATATAAGGTTGACTAAAAGCGGAAGAGAGGTTTTTTTATTAACATATAAGCTAACTACTTTAAACCTATGACACCATAACAAACAAACAAACAAACAAACAAACAAACAAACAAATCTATAAAAGAAACCAATAACCATACACACTAAGCGATAAACAAACTGTAAACAAATAAAGCGCTAAGCTAGAAACAACAGTAATTAAGCGACACGAATGACATTAGCTAACCTGCTCACGGCGGGTCAGCTATCGCGAAGGATTTGGGCATCGACATGAATTACGGTACCCCAAGGGGAACCCACCTCTCGCGCGTCAGTAGCACCAATGTATTTATGTACTGGTGTACGCCAATGTATGGTATAAGCCTATGGATAATGGCGTTTACATAAAAAGATGCTTTAATCAGGTCGGTTTACTTTTCATGAAATATCGGTTTGTTTTGGGCTAGGTCTATGTAAGGCAGGTGTTACTCTGGGTCATTTTGGTGAATGATTCAGCACGTGTAGTTTACAGTGTTTGCATCTCGGTCTCTGGGGAAAAATTTAGGAGTTCCGGCCTTCACAATAGACTTCAAGAACGCCGCCCGTACCGCTCTATGGAGTACGCAGTCTGTGAACGTGGCTCTTTCTGTCTCCCCTTTCCACTCTCTCTCTTTTTATCCCCCTCCTCCTCCCTGTGCAGGGGAGCCAACCAGAACTAACTCTGGTTAATCTCCCCGTCTTTCTATGCATCCTTTTTCTCTCTAGAGCTGAACAGACATCCCATCTAAAGCTTCTAAATTTCGTTCGTTCTGGCAATATTCGTGAAAAATGGAATGCGGGAGCCATGGTCCGTCAAATCCTCGGGATTCTTTTTTAGACGCTACGAGGTTAAGTCGTTTCAACAACATCATCGAACTCCTTATCTGTTTCCCAGAAATTACCAGAGCAAGTTAAAATTTAGACTAAATTAAATTCTAGAATTTTACGAGCTATAACAACGATATAATTATGAGGCACGCCGTTGTGGGGGACCCCAAGATAATTTTGTCCGCCAGGAATTCTTTCACGTGCAGCCAATGCACGGCACAGGGGCATTTTCGCATTTCGCCTTCATCGAAATGCGGCTTCCGGGGCCGGGATTCGATCCCGCGCCCTTGGGCTTAGTGCCAGCGCAACGCCAAAGCCACTTCACCATCCCGGAGGGTGGAACAAGACCAGCAGGTCGTGATACTGCAGTCACCAGTTGGTGCTCTCCACGTGCTTTTTAAGCAGCTGCAGACGCCGGCAGCTCGAAGCGCCTTAGGAGAAAATTGAAATCAGAACTGAAAATTGAAAGGACGCAACTTGAGCAAGATTATTTCCCTATATTGCATTGTAACCTCCACAGCATAGGAAAAGACTTATATACACCTTCCCTACAGATTTCAATGTACGCTTTCACCTGAAATGGTATATATATATATATATATATATATATATATATATATATATATATATATATATATGTATGTGTTGTGGGCAGAAAAGACAGAGACGAGCTGAAATAATTTTTTTTTAAAGTTTGGTGTTATAGTGTGTGCCATCTACCGCCCACTCAAGTGCCATTGATTGCATGTGGAGGGTTTAATACGCATTGGAGCAAACATAATTCTGATTATTTACTTTTGCTTATGTCATTTAACCTTTAAATTGTTGTTTACAATCAACCAGTGCCACTAGCCAATCAGAATCCATTATCGACCACATGATGATGTTATGTAACATTGACTGGGAAGCGTGTGCTGGGGTTTTTGATGGGAGTATAAATGATCATAATCCCGTCTTTTCCCCGTAAATAGCTGACACCACCCGCCGCAACACGACTCAAGCGCTCTTACACATGTGAATTGTGCTCAGCTGAATCGATTGCTCCAAGATGTTAACTTTGAGTGGAATTCTGATGTTGAAGTAGAAATTCAGAGCCAAAAATTCGTAGAATGCATTAGTAGCTTGATTGAGCAATCAACACGAGAACGTACCCGTCGCAGCTGTGAGCACGGAATTCGTCCTTGGATGACTAATACTCTCATTTAGATAGTGAAATTGAAGGATTCGTACTACAAGTGGAGAGACGACAAACGTAAGGAATGTTAGCGTGGCACTTCCAAGTTTTACAGGAATAAATCAGATACAAGGAAACAAAAACTGAAGAGAGTGTACTAAGCTAATACAATTCAGCGAGAATTCAATAATTCCTTCACCAGCAAAGCGTTAAAGTTTGTTAGTGAGCTGCCTTCGTCGCGATCCACTCCTGTTCTTGCCTGGCTAAGTGGTAATGATTTCAATTTTGAAGTAATTACAACTTATGAAATCAAATCTATTGAGGATAATATGTTAGTAAGGAAAGCGACTAGCGATGATGAAATAGTAGCTAAGGTTCTTAAATATGATGTTGACCTTCTGTGCATTCTTATTTGCCATATTTTAAACCATGGACTTGCATCTCATTCATATCCATCTATGTTAAAGACTGCTAAACTAGTGTCCGTTTACAAATCAGGAGGCTCAAACCACCGAAGAAACAACAGACCCATTTCGATTTTAAGTTTTCTTAGTCCACTTTTTGAGAAGCCTATTGTTCTATGATTAAACCGCGTTCTGAGTGAAAATAACCTCATCCGCCCACAGCAGCATGAATTCATTCCAGCCAAGTCTGCTTCCATAGCTATTCTAACCCTCTCGCAAGCCATAAACTCCGCAATTCATGATGAATAAAATATAAACAGCAGCCTTTGTTGAGGTAAAAAAGGCGTTTAACACGGTTTCTCGCGATATATCGTTGTATAAGCTTGAAATCTGTGACTTCAGCGTTAACTCACTTCAATTATTTGTGAGCTTCTTGTACTCGCGCAAACAAAAAAGTGGTATAACGAATCAGCCTACAGTAACATAGCACGCGGGGTACCCCAGAGGCACGGTTTGAACCTAGTACTTTTCTCACTGAACATAACTAATCTCCTGAGACCTATTGTGCATTTTCAAAATGTAATGTACTTAGAAGTATTGAATGCTAGGCGAGTTGGTATTCTATACCGACGTCAATAATGTGCGAGGACGATGCGACCACGATAATCATAGGAGATTGTCTCTCAACACGGCAAGTCTACATAATGACTCAGTTGTCAAGCATAAGTAACTAGTTAATTGAAAAAAAAAAAAAAAACATGAAAACCAAAGATGAAATGCGGTATTTGGACCTAGAGGAAAAGAAACTGATACTTTATCAGTTAAGCTTTATCTACAAAGCAAGCCTATTGAACAGAACTCTTTTAAATATCTAGGCGCGTTTTTGACCAGCACGTGGCACTGGATGAACAAATCCACGGCGTATACAAGAAGGGGGCGTATGGCTGTATACACTAATTAAAGTACGCCAGACCTTTCGCAATAAGTGCTTCGGTCACTGCACTTTGCATTTTTCATTAGCAGATAAGTGAATGTATATAACTATGGGGTGTAAGATATATAGCATATCTAAAACCACTACTGCGACTAAAAAAGATGGCGCTAAGCCTATTCTGTGGTAACTGCGTGAATGCCAAAATTAACACTATATTTCAGGAACAACGTACACTCCCAGTTTGCGCTATAAGGTAGCCCTCTTTGTTAACAAAATAACAAGCACCGTCTTTGCTCTCTCTTTACACTTTTTGCCACACCATCTCGTAACACTAGACACGTATCAAACGGCAATTTTAATTTGCCTACATGCCATAATTTATGCTGAGAACGAATATTTGAATTCCACGGAGTAAACATTTAGAATAAGCTATCCCTGGACGTTAGGAAGCAAGAAGGTCTAAACATAGTTTGTAAATATTTTACTCGCAAAATCAGGATTTGTAAACAGTTATCTTTATTTACAGTCGTCAGTGTATTTTACTTATGTTACTTGTTATCTATCTTACTGATGAGAGTATGAACATGGTTTTTAGATTTTTATTACATCTTGAATTCTTGTTTTTGCTTTGCACTATAGTTGCGACTTTTTTGGCGTATTTATCACTGCGCCGGCCACAAAGCAATATCGGCTATAAGTCCAGTTAATTTGTATTTATTTCTTGCGATTTATCAATGGAAATAGATTGATGATGATGACGCCTCGCCATCCAGTACTTGCATACATTCATTAGATATCGTGGATCATCCGTTGTCATCATTTCGGACAAACATCAACAGTTTAGTGAGGTTCCAGTGAATGCTAGAGGCATCACGTCTCGCATTTCATCCTCTTGTCGGCACGCTTTCACAAATAGGCCTCCAACTTAACCCATAAAGTCCCATTACACTAGCTCGCTACGAATTCATCAACTATTCAACATCCGGTGAACACAGCGGTGGCCGTTTATACCGGCACGGACAACTCGTACGTTCCATCAACTCTATGACGTGTAGAGGCTGCATTAAAGTGTTCGCTTATATCTGGACGGGCCTCACACGTTTTGTATACAGAGCAGCCCATGCTAAGAACCAACACCTCAAGCTCGGAAAGCGACCTCCACAGACCTCGGTGACCAACTTTGCTGTCGATGTGCACCTCCGGATGAAGCCGCAGCCTCAATGTATTCAATTGTTCATTTCCCTCGTTTTATCTCTTAACCTTCTTCCCACAGTGTAGGGTAGCAAACCGAACGCACGTTTGATTGACCTCCCTGCCGTTTCATTTTAACTTTTCCCTCTTTCTTGCTTTTGGATCAGGTTGCTTTGAAATTCACGCTAAACTGAAAATGGGAATAGCGGTCGCAGTTGAGCATAAACTTTTCTTCAGCGGGGCTTGGGTGACTTAGAGAGAGAAAGGAAGATACATCAATTGGGATGAAGCACTAGCGTGTGCTTTTGTGCTAGAGACCCGAATGACGGCTGTAGGCCGTGCAAGAATGGCACGTTGAAGCGTGAAATATGCAGTGCTATGCAGTTCGAGCTAGCAGAGATTAAGGAAAAAACTACAAAGACCATGCATTGGACGCGGTCTGGTCCATTCGCACCGAGGACTGCACTAAACATCGTACTCCGCTGAGCCGCGCAACCAGACCTCCATCATTCATTGCCGTACCAACAAGCGAAGAAGAGAGGATTTCCCTCGCATGACGCAATCCTAAGTAGCGATTGCACGCAATGGATCGGGGTTCTTGTTTCCTCCTCTCCTAGAGAGCGGCAGTGATGCATGGCGCGTTCCCATAGCGGGCGAGCCCTATCTGTTGTTACCCCGCGAAGGGCGGGTCCCTGAGAACCGTTACTACGACGGACCGGCCGGCAGCTTCGGCAACGAGTTGAGAAAGCAGCCGAGACGGAAGAATCTGGCGGCTGCATGAGATCTCGCGAAAGGAGCGGCGTCGCCTGTGCCCTGTCTGCCACAGCACAATGAACACGACGTGCGAGAAGGGCAAGCAAGTGACGCGGGCTAATCCCTGCCGCTCCCTAGTTCTATCTCTCCGACTATTCAGTGACACCCTCGTGCTCACACAACTGTGCCAGTGCTCAAGCGCAAAACTGCAGGAATGAAGTCCGAAGTATCATATTACCACTGACTGCGCGCTTTCGGCCTGTCAAAGCGTCACTGACGCTTACCACCATCTTTATGCATTCGTGCTGCATGCTGCATAGTATTTTAACTTTTACCCTTACCTGTGCCTTGCTTTGAAGTCTTGTTGCAGACGTTTTTAAAGGTTCTAGACTTAAGGGGATGTTCATAATTTACAGCAGCAGCAGCTGCTGTGGATTCTATAGTTTTCGAGTGTTTCTGTCTTCTAAGAGGTAAGCGCGTATTTTGCAGCGGCAGCTGCTTTAAATTCTCTAGTTATCGAGGGTTCAGAACTTACGGGATAAGTACACATTTTACAGGCAGGTGCTACGGATTCTCTACGCTTCAGGTACATTCGCCCACGCGTCATAACAGGCTTGTTCAACGTCGTTGCCGCTACTTCATAACAGTAAGACAACGTTCTGGACCAGTGTCCAGTGGGTGAGGATTTCAGAATACTTAGGAAAGAAACGTTGAGAATATTCCTTATTATATATCCGGCACTCCCGGCATTACTCTGAGTAGTCGCTTGATTAAGTTGGGGTCCAACAGTGCCGTAGCACATTGCGTCAATTCTGGAAATAATGGAAAGGTGCTTAACGAGGAATACAAATACCTCCTTAGAGGTGCCACGGTCAGTCGCTTGTACGCAGTTATTTCTGAAACACCGCAGACATTTGGTTGCTTGTAGTAGTTGGGTGCTTAGGCAAGCCTAGAGCCTGCTGTATATATAGTCTTCATGCTGCCTTCTGCGCACTAAACTGCACCTCAATTTTGTACGAAGGGACCTCAACCTTCGCAGGTTTTCGCAGGACCTCACAAGATTTTGGAATACAGAAGTTATGGAAACGCTTTTTGGCCGCAGTTTCGCCACTTTTGATATTATCTGACAATAATAACATCTCTGTAGCCTTTCACAAGCCACGGATCTAGACACACGGCTTTAGAGATGCCACAACCTGGCGTACTTGCGCACCTCTTTCGTTCTATCATCATTATTATCCCCTCCCCCTCCCCCACCATTTATCGCTCCTCTTCATCTTCTTACCCTTTCCGCAGCGCAGACTGGCAAGTCCACAGCTAGCCGTAACTCAGGCCGACTTTTACTCTGCGTACATAAATTGCTCTTCCTTTCACTCTTGAGTTTATACGTACATACATTGGGGCAATGGCATGGGACACACTGCGCCGTTCAATGCAAGGGGACAGGAGAGCTGGTTGAAACAGGATTTCTTGAGTTCCTCGAGTTCAGGAACTTTTAAGACGTGGACATCTCATACGATGCAGCTCAGCAAAGGATATTGTGCGGCGTTTCCCATTCCACGGTTCCCAGCGCGTTGGAACGAAGACGGCGCTTCTGCGGGGCGTTTGCTCTGCTTACATATATATATATGCATCGTCCTGCTCGTCCGCCTTCCAGCAAAGCGGCGCGGCCCCGGCGGCGGCAACGAGTGATCAACAGTCCAGCAAGCAGCGTCGCCCGCTCACTCGCTCGCTCGCGATTCCACGAGCCGGAGAAAGCGGCGGCCCGCGCTCCGTACAAGCTCGCCGAGCACTGCCGAACGAAGGCAGTCAGTTCGGCCGCGATGCCGTTCGGCGATAGCAGCCTCGCCGTCGACCACTTCCGCGCGTCGGTCGCGCCGAGAAGCGCAACTGGATCAAGGTTCCGGACGGACCGGCGGCGTCGGACCCGTCGGGCGGCGTCGTTCCTCTGGGTGGGGGTCGCCCTTCCTTCCTCGAGCCGCCTGCCTTCGCCGGATTGTGCGAGCCGGCCGGGGCAGGGCCGCTCGCTGTACTCTCTCTCTCCCGCTCGTATATAGATTCTTTGTTTGTTAAAAAAAAAAAAAACGCGCCTCGCGCCGCGCTGGTCGCCCCCCGCTCGTTCGCACCGCCGCGGCCGTATACGCAGATCGGCGGCTGCGATGTGCGTGGACGAGAAAAGTCCGAGCTCGTAGGCCCCCCGCTACACCTTTCTTTCTTCCTTCCTTCCTTTCTTCGCCGGTGGAGAGAAAGACACGGTCCTGCTGTCCGGGCCGTGCGTAGCCCTGCCGGCAAGGGCGTGTGGGCGACGCGCGAGAACGCGGGCGTAGTCCTGTAGTATCCGTCGTCGCACGTCGCCGTGCCTCGCCAGCGCCTTCGTAGGTTCCGACCTCGCGACACGCTGTTTCGATGTCGACGCGGCTCGCTTCGCGGGCGCCCGCTCTTCCGCCGCAGCCGCCGCCGCTCCTTGTTCGCCCTGCGGTAATTTCGTTATGCGGCCAGCTGACACGCGTGAACGGTGACTTAGAGGACGTCGGTTCGGGAGAACGGAGCTGTGTATGTAGAGCTATAGTGACGTATAGTGGCCTCGACAGAATGCTTTCGTAAAGCGACCACTACAACGTGCGTTCGAATTTTGCCTCGACGCATAGGAACGGCCGGCTGCAGACGTTTCAGACGTATAGATGTTTCACACGCATATGCATTTCACATGTGTAGAGAAGGGGAAGAAGGGCATGGAGAATTGTTTTTAATTGAGGCAGGCCGTGATTATGACCGCTACGAGCACGAGACCCTGAATTTGTGCTTTGAGTGGTTTTATGAAAATGCTCTTCAGTGACACCGCAACGCCAGCGTGAGAAGTTTACTGACCACGGGACCTGAGCAAAAGCTATGTGTTTCTGTAGTCTGAGCACGCAGTCGAGTATTCAGAGTTAGTTCATACTACTATATGCGGACAACATTATGTTGTGCGGTTTTACTGGTAGCGGTAACATGATGCTCGGGAAGTCAAGGTTGCTTCATATTCCGTGGGCTCAAAACTTTTGACATTCACTGTACATTTTCCGATAAATTAGACTTAAGAATTTTATGTTTTTTTGTTTATATTGTGGCATCATAACTTGATCTCCTGGCCGCTGTAATATGGGGAAATAATTGGTACTGTCTATCCGTTATTTTAGGGTGTGCGTAATTTTGAAACCAAACGCATAGTACACGTAGCTATAGATTGCGGTAGCATTTACACTCGGTCAAAAAAAAATAATAATCATTGTTGAGCAGAACTAGGGGAACGTGAACAGGGGAAAATTTCAATCCAGTTGAAAATAACAAATTTTGGGTCGAATATGAAATCGAAGAGATGTTTTACTATTCATAAGAAGGTAGAAGCACGAGCTTGAACAGCACAGAATGATATATTCCCAACATCCCCGTAAAAATATACAAAGGGAATATAGTTTCTTCAAGGCGCCTAATGTTGCAAACGTGTATGTTATCATTCTTGAGGTTGTAAAAGAGAATGAAGCAAAATTTATCACATGTTTTATGCACATGTATGATATTGATTATAATGCAGCAGGTGACACAAGGCCGGCTTTTCACCATTCACAAGAGCAGTTAGGTTTTTTTTTTATCATATGTGATCCTGAAAAAAAAAATTCATATCTGTCAGTGGCAGTGTATACAGTACTGCTGTAGCAACACAAACACGGTGTACGTAGCCTCAAAGCGATGCTTTCATAGTGCACCGTGGTACAACGAAATTGTTAAAAAGCTTTTTTTTCGCCACATAGTCCGAATAACTACTCTCTTTCATACTACAAGCCGACCTGAAGCATAAATAATCTTGTACTCTACCACACTGTCTATACGCAGTTGGGGTAGAGAGCGGTGGCGAATTAAGAATTTCCAGTGTACGTTCCAAACGAGTTATTGTAGTCCATTCAGTTCGTTTCTTACGAGACAACAGCTTTCTCGGCGCCATATCGTGTTGCTTAACCTACCCATGGGATCAGCCGTCATAATCATGTTTGCGAAGTCTCTAATAGTTCTAAGCATTCGGCTAAGAAGAAACATTTGAAATGAGTAAAAACAAAGAAAAAAATAATTTTGAAGCCTAATACAAATTGAGCAACAAAAACAATGTAATTTCATTATGAACCAAATATCGAACGTCAACACATATTGCATTAGACTCCGACATTTTGAATATTTGCTGGAAAGTAAGAAAGTGTGAAAATAATATTTTTACAGTTACATCAGGCGACAGGCGCCGAAAGAAGGATTTTGCACCTTAAGGAGCTGAGATAATACTGCCAGCGTAAGTACTTCCGGCGTAACAATTGTGCGTGCGCGCTAGGTGTGCCCAAAGAAAAGTCAACGTTAAGATCATTTGTCAGAAAAAGAAAGGTGATATCGGGAATAATTACTTGACATCATGAACGTTATTTTATGCTTCCAGAATCTGGTAGGTTGGTGATGGCATTCCACACACAGGATATGATAACAGAGCCTGTCGACCTTTCCCTACTACAAGATATCCCCGTCAGCGAAACCGGCATTGGTTTCATTGTGAACTCAGCAGCTCCTTCCGAGCCAGCGGCAAGGTAATACGCGCAATTTGCCGAGAATATAGACATTATTTACCGTAGGCGAAGCAAATTATCGCGAATAATTTCCGGCTACGAAACGATAACCCCCCCCAACAAGCAAAATAATTTTATGTGAATATGGTGTCACCGAAGAATGTTCTTAATCTGCGCTCGAACGAGATGCTTGCCAGCTTGAGATGCCTCAACGTTTTCGTGAATATTTTGGATGAGCTGTCACTTGGAATTTGTTGTTATCGATTAGGTAAGCTGGTCGCGGTGTCGGTCGGTGAATGAAGTGTTTGCCGAGACTTCGCTGACGTCAAACATAACGAAAAAAAAAAAGGGAAAGACAGCCAGGCTCGGCTGTGCATAGAAAAACAAACAACACTGTCGCAATAACCTGGATACTTTGCCCGAGCAGACATGTCTTCGTGCGCCCATTGAACGACAGGCACCACTAATTACTCCCCATTGCTTCCCTGTCCAAGCTGTGTATGAGGCTGAACGTTGCACCGTGCCAAAACGCGTCCAACATCTGCGCCCCGAACCGATACGCTAACGATGTTAGGTCGACCACGCTGCTTATCCTCGATTGGATCGAAGGACACAGGAAACACTGGAAAGGGCTTCCGGTGACCCGTGAAAAAGTAAGAGAGCGAACGAGAGAGAGAGAGAGAGAGAGAGAGAGAGAGAGGGGCATGCAGTGAAAGGATAGGAGATCACACGCAGCGAACAGAGCTCACGACCACGTATGCGTCTGTTATATATATATATACGCTCTTCAAAGACAAACGCACCCCGGGAGTCCAGGGAACCCCTGCAGAATGCGGTGGGGTGCTTGAAAAGAAAGGAACCCAGTGGTGTCTCGACACGTGAACGCCCGGTGGAGGTTAATTAGGACGCGCCTCCGCAGCAGGCACGACTCTTTTTTTTTTTTTGTTTTTCTTATACCTCGACTTTGTCGGTCCGTTAATTCCAGTGGCCTTGAGGTGACTTGAGAAGGTGATAAACACAAAGGGTTCCGGTGAGATCCGCACAGCACAAAAGGTGCCTGCCGTACGCCCTTCTGGCGTTGACCATGTGTGCGCGGGCATAACGGTGGCATTGTTACGGAGTTCGTCGTTTATGTATTCCTTTACATTTCTTCTTTCTCGCAAAATAAATGGTCAGAAAGCGAGCCTCCCCGTGGTGCTCGCTCGGAACGAGACTTTCGTGTTTCCAAGTAGCAGCTGGCGCCACTAGTCTTGGAGAAAATTATTTTCCAGCACCGCGGAGAACAAAGATCTAGGTCGTGCTCTTCGGTGCTACAGTTGACGCCGCTGTATGCGAGAGCGGGAACCGAGGCACCTATGCCTAAATGTTTCCGTCTTAGCAAGACGAATGGCGAGACGACGTAAAGTAAACGTCTAGGCTGTCATTTTTTTTTTACAATGGTCTTGTCTGTGCTGGTTGGCACACCAGTTGATAGAAGGCATGAATATTACGTGAAAAGCTCGCCAAGAGCCCTTTATTGAGCTATCTGCACTTCGGCGCTTGCTTACAGCACGCTGGTACGCAGATTTGTCAGTGGTCAGTTCATCCGTAACCAGGGGCGTTTTGTGTATGCATTAGCGTTAGCATCAGGCGCTATCAAATTCCTGTAGTAAATTTGTGCCGAAAGCGCAGGTCTCTGTATGCTTCATTCAGTAATTTATAAATTGATAATTGATTGGTTATCGTATTTATTGAATAATTAATTTTCTTAGTGAATAGTGTAGCCGTTTGTGTGGCCGAGAATGAGCGGCAAATGTTTGAAACAATGGACACTGCGGCGATAACGATTAACAACCTCAACAATATATACTTCTGCGGTGGTAAATTTAGGTGTTCCTTTAATTTCACGCTCTTTATAACATATAATTTAGTAGAGCGCGAATTTCTGCCCGTGAAAAGAACTAATGGACTGAGAGTCCAACAGACGGCATATAGCCGTAATGGTTGCGGCATCAATAAATCACACCAACCCTTCTTGCTAAAAAAAAAAAAAAATGTGGTTTAGCTAATTGGTGGTTTTGCACGAACCACACGAATAAAACAAAGGTAACGGTACGAATGTGATAGAAGAAAGAGTGGGGAATATGCAACACATAAACCTCCAGCATTCAGAAGAAAGCTCAATGAGCCTTTGAGTTTGAAACTTCGTATACTTCGAATGCTTTTAGAAATGATCATTCTGACTTGAGCTTCACCTCTTGTTACGGCTTACTTCTGGGACTTTCGCATGCACAACGAAGACATTTCCATCGCTCCAAAACGTTGAATGTATTATGTTGTTTTCGGCGGACATGAACGAGTGCGTTAGCGCGTGCAGACTGCGTGTGTGTGCTTGCGCCCCAGTGCGAAGCCTTGCACATTTATAACGCGCACTGCGTGCGGAAATGAACGGAAACTTCTTGGTCCTTAATACATGTCGTGAACCTCTAGCAAGCCCTCCAGTTATTGATTAATCGCGACATGAGCTATACTGCGTTGTATACTTAGCGCGCAGAGCTGTGAAAGCTATATACACAAGAAGTTCGGTCATCAAAACTTATCACGCCGCGTGTTTCGTTATCAAATGTTTCATAAATCCAGATCACAATCGAAAAAAGCTTGGGGTTGACACTAAGCCTGGAAAACATTTCTTTTTTGTTTTTATAGTCGCTTGAAAATATGCGTCGCATGAACTTTTCACCGTGCATTGCGGGCGTCGCAACAAATATGCGAAATTACAAGTACACGGGTATTTTCGCATTTCGGTCTCATTACAATGGCGGCGAAATGCGAAAACACTCGTGTGCTTAGATTTAGGTGCACGTTAAGGAGCCCTGGGGGTCCAAATTATTTCGGAGTCCCCCACTAAGGCGTGCCTCATAATCAAATTGTGGTTTTAGCACGTAAAACCCCATAATTTAATTTAGCATGTAACATGGTGAAGCAGCTGCATCTATAGGTCAGCCTATGCTGCGCTGCGCGCCATCAGCGTGTGCATTCACGTGAGATTGGCAGTGCCACGACGAGCTGAAATTAAAAAAAAAAAAGCCGAAAGAAAACAACGATAAGCAACATGATTTAAAACAACGTATTACTAGCCATATAAAACGGTTTAGCCGCGCATCCGCCCTTGGGAAATTATATTCGACGTTAATGCAATTAGAAACGTTCGTTATGATGGGTGTGTATTGGTGATTATGTCCCATACGTTGTGAAGAATATTACAACTGTCTTCGTCTATTTTGACGACGCGGCGTTGGCGGTCGGTCAGCCGAATTTGCTCCTTGCGAGCTGTGGCGGGCGACTGGCTTCGGCAAGGCGGCACTTGCATTATTCAAACTTCCGAACTGTAAACAACTTATTTGGACGAGTCATTGAGACGGTAAAAGAGCTCATAGAACGAAGCAGTGGAGTGGCGTCGTGTATGTGACGTCAACAGCAGCTGGGCTCCTCCCTCGCGCTTCCCCCGGAGACACGCTGCGATGGCCGCCATTAACGGGGATGAGGCACTATCGCGTTAATATATTCAAGGATACTTCACACTGCGTCACCTTGGCCATCCATTATGGTATATCAGGCCAAGAAGGGACACATCCGAACATGACGTACGCAATGTCGAAGTTGTCTGTTCAGGCACCTGCCCAGTGGCACCATACCCAGTGACCGAAGTTCTCTACTGCACTAGACAGTAGCCAGCAGCAAGTTGTCTTTTCGGGCACATGGCCCTGCGGCCCTAGTTGTCTGCTCGGCAAGAGAGAGAGAGAGCGATAAGAGAGAGAGGATCTGTCACCAAATCTGCGGAGGTTTGCCTGGCGGCTCACCTAACATGCTATACGCTGCACGGTACAGGCAGAAGACAGGATAAAAACACATGCGCGTACTAGACTACCTGAGCAATGTTTCTGCTTCCCGTGGTGCCAACAAAGACATGCCGTGAACCACCTGGCCTTGACGGAACGCGCATGCATTAAGCGTCCGTAGTTGCCGTTACTTGATCGGCGTCGCCAAAGAAACGAGACGATGAAAAGCGGTTTGCACGCCTGGCTTTTGCCCTCGTTTTCCTAGTAGGCGGGTGGTGCGCACATGAATGATGATCTAAGACTCTCCATTGTCTTCAGCGCTGACATGCCTTTGGTGGCGCACCATTGCGGCCAACATTCTGATCAGTAGATCAGGTACTCAATTTCCGATACGCGAATGACAGAAGCGCGCATGCTAACGCGTCGAAGTTCACGAGTGTGCAGGGCGTACTAAAGATGCCTCAGTTTGGTCAACAGGGCGAGATCGCCTACGTTACACTTGGTACTGCGAAGAAAATAAAAAGAATTGTGCGGATACCGTACACTGTGCGAACCAGTGGACGCGATGTTTCTTTCTTTTTTATGAATGTTTTATCTATGTTATGTTGCGGTAATGCTAGATAGATAGAGATAGAGAGAAAGGCAAAGGAAAGACAGGGAGGTTAACCAGAGATGATCTCCGGTTGGCTACCCTGTACTGGGGGAGGGGAAAGGGGAAACAATAGGTGAGAAAGAAAGAAGGATAAAAAAAGAGGAAAAAAAAAAAACCTAAGCACACACACGCACGTACACACGAACTATTTCTGTGGGCACTGTCACGCAACCCGCAAAGGCATTCCTAGTCTTACGCAGTGTCACCGTACAGTCCTGCGCCACACAGTGTACTGTCACAATTTGTCACAAAGTCCCGTGTCTTTCAAGTATCGCAGCAGCGCCTTCATAGCGGATCGCGCTGATGTTCGCGTAGGCCAGGTTCCAAGGATCTTGCTTTCTGTCATTGGGCGCTTGTCCAGTTTGTCTAAGGTGGCTGAGAGGACAGTTCTTTGTGGGTTAAAACGAGAGCACTGACAAAGAAGATGCTCGATCGTTTCGTTGCACCCGCAGAAGTCACACAGTGGGCTGTTGGCCATTCGGATAAGGAAAGAGTAGGCATTTGAAAATGCTACTCCAAGCCATAGACGGATAAGAAGGGTGCAGTCACGTCGTGGAAGCTCGGGCGGAATATGGAGCTGTAAATTAGGGTCCAGAGTATGGAGGCGTGTACTTGTGAAATCGGATGAATTCCACTGGGTTAATGTCAGGTCACGCGCAAGTGCGGCAAGTTTTTTCGCTGCGTCGGCTCTCGAAAGAGGAATGGCAACGCAGTTGACGCCGTCATGGGCAGATCGGGCAGCTGCGTCTGCTCGATCATTGCCATGTATGCCACAGTGACTAGGCAACCACTGATATATTATATCGTGTCTTTCGTCAACTAGTCGATGGTGGACTTCTCTGATCTCTGCGGCGAGCTGCTCATGTGATCCATGGCGCAGTGCTGAGAGTACACTCTGTAGGGCTGCCTTGGAATCACAGAAGATTGACCATGCGTGGGATGGTTCCTCCTTAAAAAAATGAAGAGCCGCACGCAGGGCTACCAGTTCAGCAGCTGTCGTTGAGGATACATGTGACGTCTTTAGCTGTATCTTGACGGATCTTCTTGGTATCACCACAGCGGCAGCTGCGCTTGCAGATGTGACTGAACCGTCGATGTAAACGTGTACGCGGCCACTCTGCACCTCATGTAAAAGTTCTAACGTGGCCTGCTTAAGGGCAAACGATGGCATGTTGGCTTTCTTCATGATTCCTGGGATGGTGAGGCATATGTCAGGTCTGTGCAGGCACCATAAAGGTAAGGATGGTCTTGCTGCAGGCATGTAGTTCGATGGCAGTGAGGTACGATTGGCATCAATTAAACGACTGAAAGTTGTGTGTGGCCTTTCTGTGGGTAGAGCGGCAAGATGGTGAGAAGGTAATCGGGCAACGTGCCGAATATGCGCCCTGAGAGCGTCGGTTGCCAAGTACGTTGATATTGGGTGATCTCGAGCTATGACAATCGTTGCCGCTGTAGACGCACACCTCGGAAGACCGAGACACGTCCTTAGGGCTTGAGCTTGTAGTCCCTGGAGTACACGCAGGTTTGTTTTGCAGGTGTTCCCAATCACAGGGAGGCTGTATCTTGCGAAACCGAGGAACAAGGCGTTATACAGCTGCAGCATTGACCGCACCGAAGTGCCCCATGACTTTCCGCCGAGAAATTTGAGGAGATGTATTATTGTCAATAATCTCTTCTTCAGGTATGAAACATGCGGGCTCCATGATAGGTCTCGGTCAATAATTACCCCTAAAAAGCGGTGTTTCCGTGCATTTGCTACTGCTTGCCCATTGACCTTTACACTGTATCGCTGCATTTCCTTCCGAGTGAATGTAACAAGGCAGCATTTCTCTGAAGACAGCTCTAAGTTCTGTTTTCGCAAGTACAGAGATGTTATCGTAGCTGCCTTTTGTAGCCGTGCTCGTACCTGCAGTCGTGTTACGGCAGACGCCCAAATGCAGATATCGTCGGCATATATTGATACCTGAACTGTGTTGGGCAAGCATCGGACTAGGCCAACGAGCACTAGGTTGAATAGCGTCGGGCTCAACACTCCGCCTTGCGGTACTCCACGGCACGTTTGGTGTTGAGTCGTGGCGCCATCCTCGGTCATCACGAAGAAATGCCTGTCGGTCAAATAACTGCACAGCCACTGAAAAGTGCGGCCACCGATTCCGGCTTCAATAAGAGCATTTATAATGGCATAATGTGCTATGTTATCATAGGCGCCTTTTATGTCTAGGAATAATGCAGCAGTGAGTCGTTTCCGGCGTTTTTGATGCTGAACAAACGTAACCAAATCGATGACATTATCTATGGATGAGCGCCCTCGCCGGAAGCCAGACAGAGCATCTGGGTACACGTTGTAATTTTCCAGGTACCATTCCAAGCGCGTCAAAATCATTCGTTCCATTATTTTCCCTATGCAGCTGGCCAGAGCGATGGGGCGGTACGATGACAAGTTTAACGGTGATTTACCAGGTTTGAGGAGTGGAACCAAGCGGCTGCATTTCCAGTCACGTGGAACCAAACCGTTGCGCCAAGACTCGTTATAATGGTTTAGTAGCATGAGTCGTGCTTTCTGCCCAAGATTGGCGAGCGCCGCATAGGTAACCCCGTCCGGGCCAGATGACGAAGAGCGCCTGCAAGTCGCCAGTGCCGCTTCAAGCTCCTCCAGCGAAAAAATTACATCCATGCGGGAATCCCGTGGCACAGGAGTAGCACATGGTGTAATTGCGCGTTGGAACTGCAAGCTGGAAAGTCTTGAGCAAAATTCTTCAGCAATGTCAATTTCGCTGCGACCTTGGTGCAAAGCGAGGGCTTTGAAAGGGACACGCTGTTGTGGTGATACGCGAAGCCCACGCACGGTTCTCCATATCTGAGATAATCGCTGACGTGGATCCAACGACTCACAAAAACGTTTCCATCTTTGAGATTGTAGTGCATCGATGCGACGTTGAATCTTCTTTTGCATCCGCCTTGCCTCTCGGAGATCATGGATGGATTTAGTTCTCCTGTATCTTCTTTCAGCCCGCCGGCGAATTGTTCGTAGTCGCTGCAGTTCTGCTTCAAATTCTGCATATTTCGGGAAAGGCTGGAAACTACGCGTAGACTCTTGCATGGCTTTTTGAATTTCGTGTTCCGGACTTGAATGGTTCCCTTGCTGACATACTCCCTCCATGTGCGACCGAAACGCCGACCAGTCAATTCGCCGGAGCGTCATGGAGGAGCATTTCGATAGTCCCTTGATCTTCAGGTACGTCGGAATATGGTCGCTTCCATGTGTTTCGATGTCTGTAAACCATTGCACGTTTCTTTCAAGAAGCCGAGAAACCAGGGTCAAGTCTACGCAGCTGCTGTAGGTAGGCCCACGAAAATATGTCGGACTACCATCGTTGAGGCAGTAAAGGTCGTGCTGTGTGGCAAAGGATGCTATTCGCCTTCCCCTGGAGTCCATCTTCAGGCTCCCCCAAAGCGGATGGTGAGCATTAAAATCTCCTGTGAGAATCGTAGGGCCGGGTGTCGCTGATAGCACGTCGTGCAGTCGTTTAGAGTCGAAGCCACTTGAAGGAGCAATGTACACAGCGACGAGTGTGAACGTAAGCTTATTCGTTTTCACGATTAAACAAACGTACTGGTTGTCGTCGTGAGGCGGAACTGGCTGCAACACGTAAGTCAGATCACATCTAATATATACAATTACCTTGCTTACATCACCACAGGTAGAGGACATGAATGCCTCATAGCCAGAAATACGTATAACATTCTGCACGTTCGGTTCGCAAATTACGAGGATGGGAAAACGGTTTTCGAAGACAAAATGTCTAAAATCTGAAATTCTTGATTTGAGACCACGGGCATTCCACTGCAGTAAAGATGCTTTCTTGACTTCCTTGTGGAAGGGCAGCGAGGGGCGGGCCATGGTGCTATGCGATGCTTTCAAGTACTGGAGTCAGCGCGTCCAATACTTGCAGTGCGCTACGAGCAGCTGGAGTGTCCATGTTTGTCAGTAGCAGACGCATGACATTCGTGAGCGATTTGAGCATGGCAATCACTTGTGAGTCCTTGTCTTGCATTTGGTCAACTGTAGTGACATTTGACTGTAAATGGCGAGTCATTTACTGTGGCTCTGGCGCGTGGCATGTCCTCGGCAGTGCCGGCCACGCATCACTTGATGAAGCATGGCCACTTCTTTCATTGACGTTCGTGCTCTTACTGGAGACAGATGGAACAGGAGGTGGCGTTGCCGGACGAGGCATTTCCCTTGAACCGGAAGAGGGTTTCACAGGCTTTCGCTTCCGGGAGCGATGTCGCCTTATCGCTTCAGAAGCATCTCTGTGTGACGATCCGTCTCTGGCCATTTTTCTCAAGATTTTCTGCTCTTTCTTAAGGCGTGGACAGTCTTTTGAGGACGCAGCGTGCGATCCTTGACAATTTGGGCACTTGAGCTCTTTTGCACGGCAAGTGTCGGTGTCGTGGTGTTCGGAACATCGTGGGCATATCGTTGTATTTCGGCAGACAGCACTCACATGTCCAATTCTTTGACACCTTCTGCACTGAAGTGGTTTGGGTACAAAAGGTCGTACCACATGACGAAAGTGGCCGACCTTTACATGTGATGGTAGGCAGTCACCTTTAAACACGAGCCTTACACAGGTCGACTTGCCAAGGCGCCGAGCTTGTAGTAAGGCAACACCATCTGTCGCAGGTTTGATTAAAATTGGCAGGTCGCTGTCGTTAATGGATGTGTCAATGTCATAGACAACACCGGCCGTTGTTTCGTTGTCTTGCGGAATGAGGTAGTGGACATTGATGTTGCCCAGGAGCTTTACTGCCATCAAAGCATTGATTGCGCTTCGGTTGTGGACGTCAATAGCCAGGACGTTCTTTCGAGTATTAATTCTGATATCTTTGATTTCTCCTGGGACAAGAGCCTCCAGAGAAACGGAAATCGCTTGTCGATTAAGGCGGTTGAGGTTGTCGGCAGGTGCGTCCGGCACAAAAAGAATTGTGTGCGCCGATGGCCTGCGCTGTGGAACGACGGTAGACTTACTTGACGAAGACCGTCCGCTGATGTTTCTTCTCTTGGCCTTCCGGTGTACCACTCTTTCGAAGCCTTCGTCATCTGAGGCGTCATCGCTTGAGCAGGAGTACAACACAGTGTCCTCACTGCCAGCTTGACTCGGTGGGCAATTTCTCTTCCTCGGGCCGGTACCTGACGAAGCAGTCACGTCGCGTCGGCATTCTGCCGACTCCACTTCCATTGCCGTGGCAATGAGAGCGGCGTCTCTCAGTAAAAAACGGGAAAAAACCGAAAATACTGCAGCGCGAAGGAATAGTGGTCTCTACGAGAATCACTTCGTCTTCCTTTTTGTTGAATTTGTTGAAGCTGTGTGATGTAGCAATGTATATACTATGATACGTTATGTAGAAGCTATATTGTCGCAATGCATGTAGTGAAATTGCCTGTGCTGAAGCAATGGACCGGATTCAATTAGATTACAAATTTAGTTCTTCAAGAAAGGTAACGGTCATTACTGCTTCACATGCTAGCACATCTATTCCCGCGACGGCTTCCATGAAGTTTCCAATATCGAGGCACTGCTGGTCTTGCAGTGCAGGTAAGATGACTAGTTGGGGTGTAGGCACTTAGAAGTACAAGACATGACGTTTGAATTTTAACGCTCCTACACCCCTTGCAGAGACGTGATCAACTGCACCTCCCAAATGAAACTTTCGTAAACGTCCTTTGGAGTAGCACTGAACCACACGAACACCATATACGTGACGTGCGAACCAGTGCCTCTACGCAAACTCTCCCTCCAAAAATTGTCGCTATGCTATTGTCGCGTCTGTATTTCCTGCAACCATGTACAAAATTAAACACTACGTGCATTCATATGAAGCTTAACGTTGTTTCTCATCTTAGATGCACCGGGACGTTTATCCATACGAAATAAGTTGTTTATTTCGAATGCATGTCCCATGCGTTTTAATATGTCCATGCTAGAAAACGAAGCCAGTATGCACTTAGTGCACATATATAACAAACAATAGATTTCCCCTGGAGATTCCGAATCCTTTCTACATGCTTTATCACACTCAACTGTGGGAATTCAGTCGCTGCCTTCTATTGTTTTGCATTGCATGGAAACAAACATTTCTTTGCATACAACGAAACAATTCAACTGGCAGTCGGTTGGCATTCAGTCAGCTGGCAGTCAGAAACAAATTCAGTTGACAGTCAGCGCCTGTTCTCTACTATTTGTTTCTCTATGGGTCCTAGCTGAAGTCACGCTGTTTGAGCACCGTCGAACGAAATTATCGTTGCAGAGCTCTTGGTGAATGAAAGCAGTCCGCTAGTTTTGCTTTTGAGCTTCGGCGCCCGACGATTATATCCTTATCACAGAGTACCACCTGCATTGCACGGGCATAATTAGCGCAATGAACAGCACACACAAGACAATGTAGACAATGCGGTGTCGCGCTCGGCTTTCCGACACGTGCAGGTACGCACGCTGCTTTCGGATGAAAGGTTTCCGACCTTGCCAAAGCCTTCGCCGCGGCCACCACGATGTGTGCATAAGCGTGGCATGCATCGGAAGTGGTGGCCTACATTTACGGCAAGAGAAAGGAGGGAATTGCTGGAAGGAATTCTAATTCTTGTTTACTTTTTATGCTGCTGGGGCGACACCGAGTTGAACGTCACTTCTATAGGACAGCGGCTCCAAGGTTGACACGTAAGATAAAAAAGAAAATACAACTGTTTCATCTTGTCCTAATGCAACAAAGTAATTTGATTTCGAATACAGCTATAATACACACATCGTATAGTGACTGCTTCTCACGAGGCTACATTTGTGTGTGAGATCATGAACGTGCTCGGTGAACTAAATTTGCATGTCCGAAGATGTGCTTGACTAACCAGTTAACTTTTTCGGAATGTGCACTGCACATAAGACTGAGACTTTGAATATGATCTGCAATGGAGACGCTCGTCTACTTCGATTACTTTCTACCTGGTGATGATTGGGATGATCGGGAGCCGTGCCTCGGACGCCGTTTGACGAAGCGCAGCTGAAGGACATATTTTGTATCTGGTTATCAATATCGTAATCTCGCCGGGGATTCGCATTCCTGATCCGTGAGTCGAGTGACAAGCGGTAATGAGAAACTTGCAGTGAAAGAGATGACACGGGTCACAATGCGGTGAGAGGAGAATTTCGTGAAATAGATGCAATAATCAGTTATACTTCCGTAATCGTCCCTTTCTTCTGCGCACGTCCACGGGTGCTCGAAGTTAACCAGGCGCTACAGCGGTTTTTGAACACCAGCCTGAGTTACTGCTCGTAGTTCTGTTGTGCGTCCTGCGGTGTGTGCACATTGCGTCTTCTCTCCCTATTTCTATTCCCTCTTTTCATTATCCTCAGTGTTGGAAAGCAAACCGGATGCTCACCTGATTGGCCTGCGCACATTTCCTCTTCTTGCTTTCTCTCTCTCCTATAGTTCTATCACAAAAGGCTGTTTATTTCCTCATGCTACCTCTAGACCATTAGCCTGGAATAATAAGCATTAAAAACTTCCAAAACGGTAACAATAACGCATTTGACAAAATCGACATGTTTCAAACTCATTTGCCCCGGACGAAGCGAAAGAGTTACGGGGAAATGCACATTACAAGCCATTCATCTGATCGGCTGGTCTGTCGATGATGCTGTGATGCTGTTACTACTTCATTTCTATTTGTTTTCGTGATAGGCACACCGCTTATGCAAGCATGACACGAGAGGCGGCCGACTGCAGATGCAGCACTAAGCTCTTGGAGTGGGATCACTTTGTTTTTCCATACGTGCTGCGGGGGTGTTCTAGTGGCAATATTACTTGCTTCGTACAATTTTTGTCGTCTCGTGAACCCAGACATGAATACCATGAGTTCCCTAATTGTACAGATGAGCAGACAGAAATAAAAGCCTAACACTAGCGCGGCAACTATTGCCCTACATCGTGAATGGGTGCCTCGCAGAGTTACTTCTTGGCAAATACACAATCTGTATCGGTAAAAGAAAATGGCATGTGATTTGTAATCTATGCACGTAGGCAGGCGCAAATGAAGAAACATTTTTCCGTGGCAAATATACAAAGATGGCGAGGGTAGTATTATCGACAGCTGATGTGTGGACGACACATTTTGTGCGTAGCACTGATCCCCGCGTGAATAGAAACAGTAGAAGCGGGCAGCAAGGGAAGAGCGAATGTCGCATAATGCAAACGCTACCATTCCTACGATAAATGGTTATATAATCACTGGCGATCGTGCTGCGAGAGCCATTAATTGAATCTGGCGGATGAAAGTGCTGCGCCGCACGCATAAACGGCTAGCAGGATTGGCAGCACTCTCTTGTGTGCAGTCGCCAATGCGATTACCTATCGAACTACGAGCAACTACACAAAATGCCTGTATTACTGCGTTACGCTCAACGCGTTGCGTCAGGGAAGGACAGGTTTTTCCTGCACTGTAATCCAGTTAGATAAGTACATATGTTCCTCTCAATGCGAACTAGTCAAGGCGGATTCAGGCAAGCCGTGGGCGCTGTACGATGCATGCAGTGCGTACACCTGAGTCGGACTGCAGTCGACGAGCTGGGAGTCGTTATTTTGTCCTTGTTTATGAACCATTTGTGTGACGACCACCCGAGGAAGAGGTGCTGAGAGTGTCTGAAGGATTGAGATGTGTTCAAGAGAACTAAGCCGAGAGCCAGTCTACTGGGACGACTAGTAAAGCCAAAGGCGAAAAAAAAATGAAGTTAGTAAACTCTTCTTAAAACAGTATTACTGAAAGACACGTTAAGGCTTTGATCGTGCCGCGTAAGTCTGAGTTATTGTAAAGATAATGTGTCACATGAATGTTATGTCTGAAACGATCAGACTAGAATTTTCTTTGGAGAAGAAGAGCTAGAAGTCTTTTCAATTGAAGAGAGAAATAGGGTCATAAAATTGAGCTGGAGAACATAGTCGGCTATGAATGCTGTCCGACTTAGTATGATTAATAACATACTAAATAATAAAATAAAACGTCACACAGACAACTGTCAGCTATGGCTTAGGGTGATTGTGTCTTGGCATCTCCTTCTGTGGGAAACTGTATCGGGCGGGCAACGAAAGGGCCAATCGTCTAATACGTGTCAGCGATTTCCTCAAATCCAGGCGCCTCCCGAAAGCGCCATGCGGGGCAAGAAATGAATAGTGGAGATAAACGGAAAAAGTTGAAGCCTCGAAAGGCAGGGGAAAGAAAAAAAAAGCTTATTTTTCAGTTATTTATCTTGTCGTCGCGTAAGTTGAGGCGCGCGCGACCACGGCCACATGATAGTCGTATATACGCATGCGTGTGGTTAGCATTCTAGCTGGCGAAGCGCGGGCATTGACCTTGCCGATTAGTCTTTCGCGTAGCATTTAGCGGGGGCACCTGTGCAGCATCTGACAGGGAAATCACAACATGGGCTTGGCATAGAGTTTCCTACTATTACTAGAAGGAACTCTGGCACTGCGATCGTTCAGCCACCATGAGAATGATGGGTAGTAGATGGATTTGTATGATGTTCATGCTTAGTACGTCAGACGTTCTTGTGGCTTCGTTTATTACGCTTCATCTGGGCCTAAACTGGACTAAATTTTGAAGCAATTTATGCTTTAATGCAGAAGACAACAGGACTCCGCAAGCACGCATAATGGCTGCTAATTGCAATGGTACGATTGCAATGATGTACGACACGTCACACTTCTCACATCATATCTTTTAGATCACACCCCGGTAGTCTGCGTGCTTCAAAGGGTCTTGTCGATACGTCCGTGGCGTAATGGCTTCAATATCGTGCTTCTGTTCTAGAGCTCCTGAGCTCAAATCCATCCGTCGGACAATTTTAGTAATGCTTGTTCATATATTTATTTATAACACAGCACTCTCTTCAAAAAGACCACTTTGCAAAGCGCGAAGGCGTCTAAAGCCAGAAGGACGACGTTTAGGCAAATTCATGCTCTACCCGCCATTCCCATGCTATCTGAACTGCCCTGATTGCAGCTCCCATAGACAGAGTAAGTGTATGGAACCCTACGGGGCCTGGGCTTCAGAGTGAGATGAAAGATAAGAAGAGAAAGTCAGGCAGTGCGCGAAAGGAGGGCCTCACGATGAACTGCGGGCATCAAGACGGCGCCGCCTTCTGAACGCGGCGCTACCGATAACGCACTCAAGGCCGCCAGATTTGGAGCTGGTTATGATCTCGTCGAATCCCGTTTACTTCCAGGACACTGGCTTAGCGAGGCCCGTTACTCTTGTTTCGATTGCAAAATCACTCATTTAAGGATAAAGGAAACATACAAATCGCGAAAAAGCAGCAGAGATGGGGTGATATAGAGCAGTGCCGGTCAAATGTAGCGATTCCTTTTGTCGAGTTTGTTCCTTTCTTATTACCCGCCACTCATGACCGACCGATTCCGCTGATAAATGTAGGCGGCGCGCGGTTCAGGCCACTGACGAAGTGCGAAAAGCAATAGAATTGGAATAGAATGGCTACAATATCCCAACCCAGCATATATACCAAATACATTGACTGCAACCCCACAAAAATGTGTCCGATCTACAAGGGAAACCCAGGGTTTCGATAAGACTTCCGCGTGAAAGCCCAAACTTGTTTCAGTCGCACCATTGTGCGCGAGTGTGGGGGAAGAAATCATTCATTTTCGTTTCACGGTGGGAGCGTCCCGGCAACGCAACCTGCTGTTGCCAAACATCTCGTATTGCAGCTCAGGTGCATAACCGGGCGTGGCGCGCAAAAGGAATTATTAATGCGCGAGATGAATCTCGCACGCTCGCGTTCACTCGTACACGAGTGAGCGAGCGAGACACACCGAACCGCAGGCGAACATGCACGCACGCGTCTCCTCCCAATGTATACGCGTGAACGCGCACCCGCGCGCATTCGAGACCGCCGCCGGTGCGACTCGCGTCAAAGGGACAAAGGCGATGCGCCCCAACCCCGATTGATCGCACGAGTTCCTCAAAAGACTGTAAGCATGGTCGCCGCCGCCGCATCCCGCCCTGGCAATTACGATAGCGTGTATACGCGGTGCTTAGTTAACGTCGTGTCTGATTACACGCTGCACGTGCGCTGCGAGCAGAGAAGACGGAGTGCGAGAGCTTGTCGAGACCGGTCGTCCTCCGTGCCAGTGGGCGCACGTAGATCAGGCGGTCGGCGGCTGCGAGAGCACAACGGGAATAAGCGGTGTTCCGTCTTGAGGCAGTGGCTCATAGACTGCTGTGATGAAACAACGACAACATCAGCACCATCGACGACGATATCATCAAAGCGCCCTTTTATCCGCCTCGGACAGCGGTTAATACATTAGGCCTTTGGCGCTATGAAATTGTCTTTTATGTTTACATGTGACAGTACCGAGGTAGGTGCTCCCGATAGTGCTTTCCTCGAGCTCATGTGATCAAGTGTTGCGCAGGGGCTCTGTGATTGCTCAGTATCGTGGTGATGGCAATAAATGCAGTTGCGATGTTTATTGACCCTTTGCTTCACGCATACTGCGGTTGCTTTTATTTTTCTATCAATATGCGTCCAGAAAAGACAAACATTTTTCTAAAGCTTTCGAATGTTTATTTCACAATACACAGAATGTGCACTACTGTGAATAACATGTGCTCTCGGCACGTACGTGCCGAGAGTTTTGCTCCAGCAGTCAAAGTCCCTGCCTTTGACCCGCCGTGGTTGTTTAGTGGCTCTGGTGTTGCTCTGCTAAGCACGAGGTCGCGGGATCAAATCCCGGACATGGCAACCGCATTTAGATGGAGGCGAAATGCAAATATCAAACATCCGTGTCCTTAGATCTAGCGACACGTTAAGGAAACCCAGGTGGTCCAAATTAATCCCGAGTCCCCTACTACGGCGTGCCTCATAATCCGATCGTGGTTTTGGCGCGTGAAACCCCATAACTTTTTAAGTTTTTACCACCACATTAACAAACGTTACACTGCGTTATGGAATAGAGAAGAAAAAAAAAACTATCCCGTTTGCCGGTAATGCACAATTACACCTTGCAGTAGCGTAGCCAGCAATGTATTTTGTGAAGACGAGGCATGCAAGGGAGGTGGTGGTTGGGCAGGCGAGTGTTGTCGCACGTCGCTTTATGCCCCGTATCCTGATACGCGGAAATTCGTGAGGGGTTGGGGGGTAGGGAGCAGAAGGCTTCACGTGCCCGGCGGTGTGCCTCCCCACCACGGCCACGTCCCTGATACTTCCCATTTCACTCAATTATATGTCGGTTTGCATTTGCCAACCGACATAGCATATATTAGTCCTGCACATTATTTCCGACCGAAAAAAATTATTGAATTTGTGATAACGAACGTCGCCGGCAACTAAACTTGCTTTTACAGGCGGCCTTCGAGCGCCAGGAGCGGCTGGTAACTCATTCAGTCGTTTCTTCCTCTTCGCCCGCTCAATAATAAAATGTACAAAGTTTTATTATGTGACAATATGAGGCAAATATCAAAAACGATTCAAATGAAAGTTGAATCTAGGAGCGAGGACTACACTGAACAGTTAGTGCTCCCACGCAAGTGTTCTTCCTGTAATGCATGATGTCCACTACAGTGGACATTTGAGAAAATGTGTTTGGAAGAAAGAACTCGGCTTCGCTAAGCCACAATATTTAGTGCTTTTGCCTCCGAAGGCTTCTTCTGTCTATTGAAAGCTATTATATATACTATTATATATATTATATATCATCATCATCATCATCATCAGCCTGATTACGCCCACTGCAGGGCAAAGGCCTCTCCCATACTTCTCCAACTACCCCGGTCATGTACTAATTGTGGCCATGTTGACCCTCCAAACTTCCTAATCTCATCTGCCCACCTAACTTTCTGTCGCCCCCTGCTACGCTTCCCTTCCCTCGGAATCCAGTCCGTAACCCTTAATGACCATCGGTTATCTTCCCTCCTCATTACATGTCCTGCCCATGCCCATTTCTTTTTCTTGATTTCAACTAAGATGTCATTAACGCGCGTTTGTTTCCTCACCCAATCTGCTCTTTTCTTATCCCTTAACGTTACACCTATCATTCTTCTTTCCATAGCTCGTTGCGTCGTCCTCAATTTAAGTAGAACCCTTTTCGTAAGCCTCCAGGTTTCTGCCCCGTACGTGAGTACTGGTAAGACACAGCTGTTATACACTTTTCTCTTGAGGGATAATGGCAACCTGCTGTTCATGATCTGCGAATGCCTGCCAAACGCACCCCAGCCCATTCTTATTCTTCTGATTATTTCACTCTCATGATCTGGATCAGCAGTCACTACCTGTCCTAAGTAGATGTATTCTCTTACCACTTCCAGTGCCTCGCTACCTATCGTAAACTGCTGTTCCCTTCCGAGACTGTTAAACATTACTTTAGTTTTCTGCAGATTCATTTTTAGTCCCACCCTTCTGCTCTGCCTCTCCAGATCAGTGAGCATGCATTGCAGTTGGTCCCCTGAGTTACTAAGCAAGGCAATATCATCAGCGAAGCGTAAGTTACTAAGGTATTCTCCATTTACTCTTATCCCCAATTCTTCCCAATCCAGGTCTCTGAATACCTCCTGTAAACACGCTGTGAATAGGATTGGAGAGATCGTATCTCCCTGCCTGACGCCTTTCTTTATTGGGATTTTGTTGCTTTCTTTATGGAGGAGTACAGTGGCTGTGGAGCCGCTATAGATATCTTTCAGTATTTTTACATACGGCTCGTCTACACCCTGATTCCGCAATGCCTCCATGACTGCTGAGGTTTCGACTGAATCAAACGCTTTCTCGTAATCAATGAAAGCTATATATAATGGTTGGTTATATTCCGCACATTTCTCTATCACCTGATTGATAGTGTGAATATGATCTATTATTGAGTAGCCTTTACGGAATCCTGCCTGGTCCTTTGGCTGACGGAAGTCTAAGGTGTTCCGGATTCTATTTGCAATTACCTTAGTAAATACTTTGTAGGCAACGGACAGTAAGCTGATTGGTCTATAATTTTTCAAGTCTTTGGCGTCGCCTTTCTTATGGATTAGGATTATGTTAGCGTTCTTCCAAGATTCCGGTACGCTCGAGGTCTTGAGGCATTGTGTATACAGGGTGGCCAGTTTTTCTAGAACAATCTGCCCACCATCCTTCAGCAAATCTGCTGTTACCTGATCCTCCCCAGCTGCCTTCCCCCTTTGCATAGCTCCCAAGGCTTTCTTTACTTCTTCCGGCGTTACTTCTGGGATATCGAATTCCTCTAGATTATTCTCTCTTCCATTATCATCGTGGGTACCACTCGTACTGTATAAATCTCTATAGAACTCCTCAGCGACTTGAACTATCTCATCCATATTAGTAATGATATTGCCGGCTTTGTCTCTTAACGCATACATCTGATTCTTGCCAATTCCTAGTTTCTTCTTCACTGCTTTTAGGCTTCCTCCGTTCCTGAGAGCTTGTTCAATTCTATCCATGTTATACTTCCTTATGTCCGCTGTCTTACGCTTGTTGATTAACTTCGAAAGTTCTGCCAGTTCTATTCTAGCTGTAGGGTTAGAGGCTTTCATACATTGGCGTTTCTTGATCAGATCTTTCGTCTATATATATTATATATACGAGACCGCAATGTCCCGAGGTAAAAGTGCCGAAATGAACGAACCTAACCGCGGGAAACACAGAACGATATCTTTGAAGCAGAGTTCGGGAGAGACGGTGGTTGGTGGCACCTTCTAGGGCAGCTATAGAAAATCTTTATTCTCCACTAACGTTGACACATGCACAAGGGCTTCTCGGAAGCACTGAAGTTGCTGCAAGAATGACCGAAATTTGTACACTATGGTGGACAGAAGGCAACAAAGGGTTAAAAATAATCCGGGGAATAGTTATTGAACACCAGGTTCTATCGCAGAACCTACAAACGGACAGTGTTGGATAAATATTAAGTATTAAAAGAACAACAAGATTTCAAAAAACAAACACTGTGAAATACAGCGAAACAAAGCGCGTGAAGGCGCAAGTTGGCAATCCATAGCCGTCTGCATGATATCGCACCTCGAGGCAAGTACGCAAGAAGATTGCCCGTGTTAGTCGACCTTCTCTCATTTTTGTCATGGGTTGCTTTAAGCAATGGTCTAAGGATGTGAAAACCTGACAAAAACAAGAAGTAATGTCCACGAACACGGGACATCACAACCAGCGCATTTTGAAGCCGCCACTATACTCGCGGACAACTTTCTGTGGCTATGAAAGAAAAGCTACGGAGGCAAAGCGCGCACAAGTGAGAGCACTTCTCAAAAGAGTCCCGCGTTTTAATCCAAGGGAAGTAGGGCTGAGGAAGAGAAAATATAAGCCCCGTTATTAACAACAGTTAACTAAGACAGAACACACCACTGAGCGTAGAAGTTTACGTTTTTTTGCGGTTGTTCTCTTCCGCGTCGGGGCAAACGTGAAACCATCGCACGTGGAAGCTGCGTCGATTCCGCGTCTGTTCCAAGCGACCGAAAGCCCTGTCAGTGCTGCCGGACTACTTGGCATGGTAACACATGTGCAGCAGCCACGCACCCGTAGCATTTCCTTCATAGCCACAGAAAGTTTTCCGCGAGTATAGCAGACTGCAGGCGCTGTTTGACTTGTGTAGGTGTCGTTTCAACGCGATAGCGTCAAGGGCCCCGAGTCGCAGGAAAGCGTCGTCCGGTGTCGTGCGTCGCTTCGGCAGAACGAATTTCGAGCCGAATTCCGTACCGCGCACACCCAACCACTCTTCTACCACCAAAGTTGCTCTTTTACCTTGTCTTTCATTCTCTTCAAAGTTATTTCTCAGAATTTTGAGAACAGATGTAATGAAAAAAAAAAAACCGACAGCGCATATCTTTATGTTAGCTCTTCTCAGAATGAAATATTAAAAGTGCGCAACAATAACAGGAGATAGACCCACGCAAGAGGCCGCGTTTCTACCAGAAAGCTTGCCATTGTGCATAGCGTTCGTCGCCAGCGTTTTCCGGTAAACTTTACGGTTACGGAAGTTGCAGTTGCCAGGAAGCATGGAAATCAGTCAGGGTCTTTGAATGGTATCACGTTCCACTCTTAAAGGCGAGGCTTAAGCTTTCTCCAAATTTTTCTCGAAATAATATAGTCGTACATGCTACAAATCAGGCTTTATGTGGGATACAACAGCTCTTGCAAGCACAGTTACAGATTACAAACGAATCTCAGACAAGCTTTTCTGGCTAACCGTACTTCAAGGCGCATTGAGACGGAAGAAACGGTCGCGGAGGATATGTCATAGACAATGGGAGAGTAAGTCTGCATTCTCGCCACTCCAAGGGGATTTTCAATATCGCACAACGTGCCGACACTTGTTCACCGGGGGGCTGTTAGCCTCGTGGCTTCTCTGCCTGCTGCTTCGAGATACAGCGCAAAAAAGTACACATACATGCGAAGAAGACACGGAAGACGAGGACGAGCGGTACTCGTCTCCGTGTATAACCGCTAGTCCTCGTATTCCGTGTCTTCTTCGTGTCTATATATGTAGGTTTTTTTTTTGCGCTTAATCTGGAAGTAATTATGTCAGACCAAGTATCCCAGCACACGGCCCCCTTCGCTACCTGCATTCGAGAAATAAGGCGTTAAATTGGAGCAGCTATAGCCGACTATCGGAATGGCCGTCCGATCTCCTTGTCAGCATTCTTCTAGAGCTCGAAGCTTTTTTTTAAGGTATAGCGGGTAGAACGTGTAGGAAAGATTGTAGACTATACGCTCGTTACGTAGTTACTGCAAACTATCACAACAAAAGATTTGAAAAGTGCCCCTTCTTTGGCATCCAATGCGTGTTCTTTTTCTTTTGTTAGTTATGTGCTAACGATCCTATACGCACGAGACATGAAGATTTTTTTTCTCTTTTGTGCGTGAGCGAAATGAATTCCACGTTTGTTTCTGAACTCAAATTTCATCACTCACAAGTATGTATGTTATGTGGCCCCGTCTCTCAGAGATATCAGTAACATTATGAACAAACCTTATGACGCGGAAGCAATAATGTTCATTGGCCAACTATTGCGAAGTACTGTTTTAGCCTTGAAAATCGCCGGGCTTCTGTCAATTAATTATCCGGTTAATGTGTCATACACGACATCTTAAAATGGTAGAGATAGCCAGCTTATGCTACACAGGAGTTAGAAATGGTTTGCGGTGTTGAAATCGAGGCTGTTGCAAGTAAACTACGCACCACACAAGTTCTACGCAACTGACGACCGTACATGCGCACAAGCTGAAATGTTTATGCAGGAATCTTAAGTCTGTATGCTTGGATCATGGAGTTCACGCTACCTGACGCGATTAAGCCGATTAAAAATAATATTTGCAGATGTAGGCCAATCGGAGCGACCTGTGCATCATAGACAACGAAGCTGTACAAGCGAGTTCCCACCCCCTTCGTTGGAAGTTCAAGGGGTCTATTTCTTAGTGGTCTTTAATGATTGTCAATGTCCGACGTCCTGGTCATACGGTCACTTCGGGGCTCCAACGCAGGCTGCGTTACTGTACCACGCCATCAGCTTTCACCACCACAGCTGAGCTCCAGCATGGATCCGATAAAACGTGGCGTGTGAAACAAAACGAGGTATCACTAACTAGCCTTCAAAAAAAGGGAGAAAATGTTCTTGAAACCTCCTTAACAGCTGCACTGTAAATCAATTCTCTTTCAAAGAAGAAAGTAGGCAGTTTCACCCGAAGTGCGAAGGGCTGACATCGATAGCAACATTTAGCGTTGCGCTTGAACCTACCGGATGGTGTAACTAAACACGGATGCCACACTGCTCTAAGCAGCACGCGAGGCAACTTCTGCTGGGCAGAAGGAACAGCACCCTGGTAGCTATGCCAGGCGTCTCAGAACGCTAACGCCATGAGCACCGCGAGTGGCACTGCAGGCGTCGCTCCTCGACGCTGCACGAGATGAGACTGGATGAGACCGACGGGAAAATGTCCGCATTAGTTGGAGCCCAGTCAATTATTCGATCCGAATTGAACACTGGCGCCATTACCACTGAAACTGTATCAATTGGAGATTGTGAGCCCAAATATTGTGTTACAATCCTTTGATGGTTGAGGATAAAAAGCATACTCTGCGAATTAAATGCTTCATGACCGTTTCTGGCCCCAAAATTCTAACGAATAAATGAGTCAAGACCAAAATCCTGGTCAGAGCAACTTTAGTGTTTGAGTAATATGGCATCTATCTAGCATATGGAAGAATCTACATGGACCGCTATACCAACGCTGACGGGGAAAATTTGTGAGAAGTACCAATGTAATTGCTATCACAATAACAATCAGTTAATCAAATTGCTCAGTCAGTCAACCGTACCTAAGACGCGTTTGGAGCCACATCTAGAGGAGCGTTCTTACGTTTGAAAAGCTTGGTGGGTCCAGGCCAATAGACTTAACGAGGCCACGTTAAAGCTTTGTCGTATCTCAGACACAATATTTCGCAATCTAACCTTTTTGACGTGCATTCCCAACCAGAGAACGTAAACGCATATCATGGTCTTCACCATACAGCCAGAAGATGCACAGGTCTGACAACTTAACAAAAACGTATCGACGAATCGGCATGAGAATAACGACTGGAGTCCACTTAGCGTTTTTCACCTTGACCACGTTGCAAGACAAACACGCGAGCGGATCATCGAAAGGAGCGAAGCCATTTGAATATATTACACCACCGCGGCGGCCGCCAAATACCATGTGGCCGTCACGTAACGGGTATGCCGGGGAGAAGGAAAATGACCGCGGCGTAGACAGGCGATCAACAACGCCCCTTCTAAGCGAAGCATGTGGCGCAGCACCAGGCGCGTTTGGACCCACACGTGGCCTCTCAGCACAGACTTGACGGTACCGCGGTCTACAGTAACTTACGCAGTAGCATGAATCAGAGAGACCGAAAGAACTCATTCACATTGTTTTGCTTCAAGCCTGCGTCAACAAGCAGAGAAAAAGACCGCTCATTACCCGCTCGCGCTGGCTGCATAGACTAGAAGCACAAAGCGAAGAAGTGCGAAGTAGTTATAGTTACAACACGTTCGTCAGCTGCGGCTGCGAGAACGAACGTCGAGTCTGTGTGCATGTGTTATATAGCGCGTGCCGTGCGTCGAGAACGCATTGTTCTCACAGTGTACGAGACGAACAAAGCTTTGCGCGCATACGATGTATGCGCAGCTAGGTGCAGTTCACACACCTGTCATCGTCATTCCTGCGCGATTTGGCAGCTGCAATCGACACCGATGCTCGCCACTAGCAGAGACCAGCACGTCGGCTTCCCCAGGGAAGCCTGCAGCTGCGCGAGTCAGCGAGTTAAGCCTGTATTTGTTGAAGGAGACGGGCCATCGTGAGCGGGGCCTGAGACTGCTGGCGCGCGAGAGAGCGAACGGTTCTCGGGCGAGTGAGGGGGAGGCCGTTATAATTTCGGCGTGATTGTGCGGCCGCACGGGCTGTAGCCGAAGGTTCTCGGGCTTTCAGCATATCTACCGGAAAAGAAAAGAAACTATCAAGAAAGAAGGAAGGAAACGTCCTCGGAGGTGCGCTGGCGTTCATCAAACCGCGAACGGCGAACGAACGAAGAATCGAACACGAGAGCGTCCAAGTTGGCGAATAGAGCAGTCGACCGCTGGGTCGTGTAGCTAGCTAGCCGGCTTGCCGGCCGTCACTCGCATGTTTCTTTGGCCGCGTCGCCGTCGTCACGCACGCACACGCGATACTTTCTTTCGCTTTAGGTGAAGTCCCCCTCCCCTTCCCACAACTACCACCACGTCCCTTGGGCGAGGTCGGTGTTTTCTTTATTCGCGTCTCCTTTCACGCTCGCCTGACCGTTGCAGAGCGGAGTGTCTTTTCTTTTCCTTCTGCGGCAAGCTTGAAGCAGACCTTGAGAGCGCGTTTCGGAAGGAAATCCCTGTGAGGACGGGTGGTGAGGGTGGGCACCCGCGGAGAAGAAGCAAGAAAACGAAAGCGAGGAAGGTGACTCGTGGGCAGGTGTCCCACTGGGCAGCGGGCCGACGTCTTTCTGCTTGGCGTTGTCGCATTCCTTGTTGCTTCAGTTGCTGCTGCTGCGGTGGCGACGATGAAGAGAAGGAGGCTGAGGAGAAGGGAATGAGAGGCGCAAAGGCCGCTGGCGCCGAGGACCACTTACGTAAGAAAGGACGCACGCCGGCATTCATTCCTCCTCTCCATCGTCCTCTCCGTCGCTTGTACCGCGGTCCCTGCAGGTTTCCTCTCCGCCACCGCAAGCGGGATAAAAGAAGAAAGCTCGCCGCCGCAGTACCTTTGTTTTGTCAGCGCCGGCAACTGCGCGTGTTCGCCGGGCGTGGCTCTAGCGGTATTTCTTACTCGTCGCGCAGCTCGGCGTGAGGGGAACCCAGCGGTGATGCTACGAGTTCCTTGAGCGGTTGGCGCCGAGAGGAGTAGGCATAAGTTCGTGCCTCCGGGTGATAAATTCTAGCTTCGCTCCAGCCAGTGAGATCAGCGGCCAGCACTTGAAGATCCGCAGCTATTCTTATGGAGGCACCTTAGCTATTTTCCCTACATTTGCATCTGATTTGAGCAGACGTTTAATAGGTGCCCTGTGGAAGTCAGTAATACGCAGAGTGCCGTATTTCATTACCTGCCTAACTGAAGAATGATAGAGTAGGACGGATCCGGAAGCGAAGTGCGCGAGATCAACGCACCGACTGCGCGCACGTCGGTACTATAAGTATTTGCCTCGTGTAAGATGGATTAGTTAGAGAATGTGTGACGTTTCCTTACAAGGTGGTTAAGGTCTGTTTTATTGCCTGAAATGCCTTCAACATTGGGATGTTTGTGGCAACAGGCACTCAATAGCAGCACAGGTGTAATTAAATGCTTCCGTTCCTGTTTTCTTGAGAGATAAAAAAATTAAATATATGAAAGATGGGGAGGTCTACTGCAGAAGCATGTGTGTCGCCTTCTATTCCATAGGTAACGTAGAGAGATCGGGAGGGACAGAAAAATAAAAGGGTGTGGGTTGATGAAGTGACGACGCAATAGTACAGTAAGTCTGAGTCTACTAAGGTTACTTATTTTCTGAGCAGTACAGTGAAAATCTCTCATCAGCAGAGTCTTTGGTTGGAGTCCAAGTTGCGGGTCCAGCATATCACCTACATCCGACGCGTTTCACACACATGTATAGCACCCTCAGAATGAGCAAACTAGGGCAAAAGGGGGACTTTTAAACCTACAGAACCACATCTGGCGGCGTCTCTGTAATAATGGGAATATCAATGAAAAAAAAGAGAGAATCATTCCGATTCCACTGTTTCACTGTTTAATCTAATATATGTGATTACCTACACATGCCATATTTGCATTCCCTCTGTGCCCCCAACGCAAGTGCACCTTCACGAAAGGCCATTTTCTGCCCATTTAGCGCACCTCTCCATCAATCTATTCCCAGCTGTAGGCATCTATGACCTGCTTGGAGGCCACAGAAGAGAGCAAGGAAAGTCGATTTTTTATAGAACATTTCTCAGCCCACCAACGGTGGTTTCACTTTCGATAGTGTTCTCCAGGAACATGCACCGCGGATATGCTTTGGCTGCCACATTGAAAGTCAACTAAGGGCAAAATAGCACGGGCTTTCCCAATCGACATATACAAATTTTGTGAACTTGTGCGAACCTATCTTTGCCTGCTGACCAGACACTCACAGCATCCTCTGTCAACACTTACAAGAACCAACCCTGAATCTGCTTTTTCTAAAGCAATTGCATGTCACGCAAGCATTATACCTGCAAGGTTCCAGGCCACCAACATCCCCGAGGCACCTCCATGGACATTACAGAGACCACTAGTGAGGCTTCAAATACCGGGAATTACGAAGAAATCCAACGTTTCTTCCATTGGCTTGAAACAGTGCACCTGTCCCATATATTTACATTGTACAATGGGACTTTATAAGTATATACCAAAAGTTCCGTCACACCATCTGCCACAATGGCAGCATTTGTTATCCCACAACTTGGAACTACTTGGCGCTTTAAATTAGACCACAAATCGACATCTACGGCTGCGGAACTTGCGGCAGTACGGTAGGCTGTCCGTTTTATGAGAACGCAGACACCTCATAAATGGACGGTGTTCTGCGATGCCAAATCAACGCTACAGGCGCTAAAATGCATTTTAAAGAAAGTACCATATTACGTGCTCGTGCTCGAAATCGCTGAACTTCATCATAGTGCCGAGTTAGGTGGCCACGTGATCATTTATCAATGGGCGCCTATTCATTGTCGTGTGATTGGCAATGAACTCGCTAATAGTGAGGCAAGATCGGTATTCTCTTCCTCTGATGATGTACGGATTGCCTACTTGTGACCTGACACCAACTCTATGATCAAGGTACTCATGCAGGACCTCACAAAGGCATACAGAACCCACGATGACGACATCCACAGACGCCTTCATATGATCGACCCAGACGGTAAATTCGCTTTGCCCCCGAAGGTTACGCAAAGCAAAACGTCATTGCTACACAGGATTCGGCTGGACGTTGCTTTCACCCGTCGCTACGCACATCTGATCACCAAGTCGAACAGCCCTGATTGTGAACACTGCAGATGCCTGAAACGCTGGAACACATAGTCTGCGATTGCTTAGCATATAAGCAGGAGCGAAGGACGTTGGAAAGTTCCATGGCCAGCGTTTGCACGCAACCACTGTCGGAGGACGCTATCCTCGGCTCATGGCCTGACACTGCAACTTTAATGCGGGCAGCTAAAGCGCTGGTGAAGTTTCGGCAGGACACCAAGCTAGGCGAGCGGCCATAGTAGGGCCACTGTCTAATATACATAAGCACCCATCCCTCCGCCTCTGGCTCGGGGTGTCAGTTACGAAGGCCTACTCGTTCCGCATTGGATTGGGGAATACGCCCTTGTGTGACTCTTGCGGAACCACAGAAACGATTGAACACATCATATCTGTCCCCAATACGACGTCGAGCGTAAAGTTTTCCAATCAGCACTGAACCAGCTGGACTCTAAATCATTTTCCGTAATGAAGATCCTTGGACCCTGGCCGTACGCGTCGATGGCACAGAAGGCCACGAAAGCGCTACTGAAATACCTCAAGTCGACAGGTCTTGGGAACCGTGTGTAGACTCGCTGCGAAACTTCCACTGTGCGCGAAACTGTGCTCTCTCTCTCTCTCTCTCTCCATCTGCATACCCCTTCCCCAAGTGCAGGGTAGCAAACCGGACGTACGTATGGTTAACCTCCCTGTCTTTCATCTCTTCTATCTCTCTCTCTCTTTCTCTCTCTCTCTCACCCATCCCAGTAATTTCACTCCTCTTCTCTCCTCTAAAGTGCAGAGTAGCAGACTAGAGCGCGCTAGCCCAGGTCGACTTCTCTTTCCTGTCAATAAATTCTGTCTATCTAACTCTCGAAACCTGTTTCTCCAAGCACGTGACCTTTAATTGTCCGGACACCGCTGGCGGGTCTGGTTATATTGTGATCAACGCTCCCATGAGTGATATCCCGGCCTTAATGCTGGACTTAGCTTTAACTCCCTGCTTCAAGTTCTTCTCAGTCACGTTACACGAACAGGTGTGCCAACACAATGGACGAGGTGTCTTTACTGCGCGTCTCTACCATTGTTGGTTTACGCTGCATGGGTTACATGACAGTGTACAATCCACACTCGTCATGTCCATAAATTAGACCAATGCTGCATATTTAAATATTCAACCTTTAGAAATGAAGATCAAAACTACGTAGTTTTTCGGATACGAGGTAAGTCCTCTTGTGCGCGAAGCGTGACTTGCGCGATTGGGTGTCACGGCGCACGCTTGTTGGGTACATATGCAGCAGCCCTAAAGCTCCAAGATGTACGTGAGGGAAGGAATTGCCTCTACTTTCATATGTTTTACTTAGGACAATACTTCACTTTCAAGAAAATTTTATTGAAAGGCTTATCTACAAATAACGGTAACAACCAAGAAGTGTAGTTTCACCCGTGACTTCTTGGCAATTAACACAATTCCGCTGACCCCACCACCAACATCAAATCCGAGTGCGGACCTTGGAGACTTCACATACAAAGAACCCAACTAGACAACACACACCCTCGAAAATGCCCATCAACCTCTCTTTAGCGATGCAATTACAGTCCACAAAAGAACAAACGCGTAAAACAAATTCCTGGTTAGACAAAAACCGCTCCCGAAAGTCGATGTCGCAGCATCTCGGGGACGAATAGCATCGGCAAGAGAAAGGGACGTCGTTGTCGTGGGCGGTGTCTCCGCGTTCAATGAAGCGGCGGCTCACGGTCCGCGTGGTCCACATTCCTGCCGCCTTAAAAAGGCAGGAAGCCGTCGCCCACGCAACCTCGCGAAAACCTCATGGAATGAACAGCACGCTAGCTATGCAGTCCCGACAAGGCGGGATCGCGGGGCACTTCTCGGCGGCGTTTTCTGGCGCACACGCAATGGCAGAAACAAATAAGAGAGAGAGAGAGAGAGAAAAAAAGAAGTGATGGACTGGAGAGTTCGTGACAAGGTCGCTTCATCTGCGGGCGTGAACGAAGCGGACAAATTTGCTCTTGCGTCACGCGAGAGCTTGTTTCGGCCAGTGTGACAGCCATCAGTCGTGTCACGCGTGCGGGGCTACCGGCTCGCCTGATTACTGTCGGAGGATAAACAATTGCCTCGCTGTCGACTCACTGAACTGACGTGCTATGCCCGTGAGCGTGGTATAGAGCGAGCGACGTATGCTTGGGAAATGCGTCCGAGGCAGTTTGAACTGACTGAGTTGTGTGACTTAAGAGGTGCGAAGAGGCTCGCTCTGAACGAAAAATTCACGAGGGGGTGTACTTTCGCATCAGGAGTAAAACATGGACCATAATTTCGACTGTGAGCGGAAGTAGTTTAAATGCCCATTACGAAAACGATGCCAAATAAGTTACATTAAGAACGGCACTAAATTTGTGAGTATGTGACCATATGATCTTTTGAACGTTCCATGCAAAACGAGCGCTCATTGATTGATCTGCTTGACTTCTTATTAACGGCTGTGCTCGATTTTTTCGTCACAAATGAGCTAAATTAGGTTTATAATAAAGTGCTGATTGTACCGATGCGATTGAACTTCAAGTAAATCACACACACACACGCACACGCACACACACACACACACACGCACACACACAAACACACACGCACACACGCACGCACACACGCACACGCGCACACAAAGAACACTTGACAAGAAAGACTTTCACTTACTTCAACGCTTGCTTCGCATCACCCGCATCTGCATATTATCACCAGCTGTGGTTTCCTCTTGCATAAGAGGTTTATTGGCGGTGGTGTGAGATGCATGGTCTTAACGTCTGAACGACTACGGTCCCAATTCCTATAGTGTGAAAGCCCCCTTCTCACTTTCTTGTCATAAAGAGAAACATTTTCACTTTTTGTCCGCCAACTTCTAGCGTCGCTGTGCACATGTAGTGCTTCTGTGTCCCAACACTGAGCACACGGCTTTCTGCACGGCTTCTTCGCGATAATTCGCCGCCAACATCGATGAAAATTTAGCATCACCCTTGACAATATTTACGCACTACTTACCGCGAACACTCTAAGCCAAATTTTTCGCAAACACTACGTCCCACGCGCACCGATTAATTTCATATCCGCTAATTTGGGTTAAAGCAAATAGGTACACGATAGATACAAATACTAGATAGCTGTTCCCAAATGCATATATTTTGCACCAATAAAGGTCAGCATTTCTCAGTAAAAATGATTCTGGGGAATATATTGCGTACATATTCTCAACACACAAGTTCCCGGACATTACCAAGAAAGCTCGTTTCGTTACAACTACATTAGCAGAGTGCTCATGGAGTCAGTAGAAAAGCCTCCTGAAGCGAACTAGCAATTGTGACCCTGGACATTGCTGCTTCTAGTATATTATACATAGAATACAATGCCGGTTGTCTGGTAGCGACTACGTGCTTGCTGGCTAAATTACAGCTCTGGATTACCCGAGGGCGTGCTTTTTGAAGGCAGTGGAAAACAGTTGCCTTCGGTTCGACAATTGCGCAGATAGCGACGTTTAATTGTCGCCTGGGCGAACCGCCAGTAATGCGGTCCAATCTGCGTGTCCAGCTGTCAGCAACGCAACCTGATCTAGTTTCTTCTGTCTTAGGCGAACTAAGACACTGGGCACCATTGAATGTTGCTTCAATTTTTCATTCTATTTTCTGCGGGGCGGGCGGGAAGGGGGGGGGGGGGGTGGGTAGGGGTGGGTACGTCGACGTTTTAAAGAGGCCATCGCGTTCCCGACTGTAAACCAGAGCAGATAAAGAAAGAAAAATGCGCCGAGAAAGAATGCAGCGAGAACGGGAAACAAGTCGTACTAATCGACAGCGCCAATCAAGACCGACGATTACCGTTAATATTCCGAGGAAACGTCATTCGCCTTCCTTATCTGTATCAGAATCGTCCAATTCCCCGCCTTGTTCCCCCTGTTCCGGACACATACATACGCCCTGCCGTACAAACGGCTTCCGCACTTCGTCGCGGGTAGCGAAGGTCAAGCTGCTTTGGCCGAGGCAACTGCATTCCTTGCTCGAAAAAAGAAAAAAAAGAAGAAAAGACTTAACTGGAGTGCTTTTCTCTTTGTGCACGTGTTAAGGTACGCCATAAACTATACCCTCTCGTGCTTTGCCTGAACTACGTATGCCGACTCCTTGCGTACGAAAACTTAGCACGCTCTTGGTTGTTTCAGGTTTTCTAAAGCCGCAAATAATGATGCGCCTTGTTTACATGCAACGCAAACGTAAAGCAAAGTAAAAAACTGCCTACAACGAAGAACTTAAGATAGCGGAACCACCAAATAATAGCATTACTTGACTGTTTTGTCGTTTTTGCTGCAGCAGTCATGTGTGTGTGTGTGTCCTTGGCGCGTCGCAACAGATGACGATCAGGTGACTTACAGCTACGCTGACTTGTAAGGTTTAATTACGGACCGTTAGCTCAGCGCATAAGTTTACAGTTGGGCAGCTATGACAGAGACACGCCCTGGATACCGGTAAAGCGCGACGACCTTGATGATTAAGGCGCGCACATCGTTAGTTTCCTGGAAAAAAAAAAACGTAGCAGGGTTATTCTGGGCAGTAATTCTCCTGAGTACACTGCTCAATGGTCATAGTTAAACTCGCTGGTACTTGTCATGTGCACATAGCTCTAGCATGTCACATCTTGATTGTTCGATTACTTGATTTAAAGAAGAAGTGTGGACCTGGGCCAAATTGCTTGCCGTGTGTTTTACGTCCTCCTTCTCTCGTCATCCTCACCCATCATGCGCCTCTTCCTTCCCCCTTCCTTTGCCTCTTCTTCCTACAGTGCAGAGTAGGCTAGAGGAATGTACCTCAGGCCGACCTCTCTGCGATTCGCATTGTTAAACTGTTCTCTCTCTCTCTCTCTCTCTCACTCTCTCTCTCTCTGGTTCGTGAGAACTGACGTCACTAGACAATACTTGGGATATGACAGGCACCGTTGTGCATGGCACCTTAATAATTTCGACAACCTTAGGTTCCCTAATGCGTCCCTAAATCGAAGTACACAGTCCTACATCAAAATGCTGCCGCCGCGGCAGGCATTGAACCCGCGACCTCGTATTCAGTAGGAGAACGTCATAGCCACCGCATTCTCAGCGACCTGTACGTATCAGAACTTGATGACTTGCTGGGGGCTTTATCGTGAGACATTAAGAGTTTACAATGGCCTTCAACCAGTCACCCCACTTGGCAGAGTGGAACCAGTATGTAGCAGAGGCCTGGCGTCTAGAACGCCTGGTTCTGACTGTGGCTGAGGCGACGGCCTCGACAATCTGATGTACACGCGCGGATGTTTCACGCATGCACAGAAATGATTGGACAGTTTACTTCGAAACGCATCGTAGTCGATTTTTGAAGACGAAGCGAGAACTGTTTCGTGTCATCTCCTTGGTCACGTGTCCTTTTTAAAGGGACCACTAAAGCAAAACACTAAATCAGTTTCGACTGATAAAACATTTTTTGAAAACTCTATTGCCGTTACTTTCGCGATAGTAGGTTGATTAGGGGAAGACAAAATGAAGGTTAAAGTGTCATACTTTGAAATTCGCACCGAAACCTCAACGCCGGTATGTCAGTTGGACGTCGCGGATTTCAAAGTTCTTTTTTTTTTTTGTATCTGGGCCGCGATGGCTCCGTAAAGGTTCTCAAAACTTTCCATATTCTACAGAAAATAATGTAGTAGATCTTCATTCCTAAAGAATTAATTAGGCCCTAACAGGCACCGTCCAAATCCATGACGTCACGGCAAGCTGTTGTGGGAAGTTTAAGGCCGCGTTGCGATTCGTCCTTGTCTGCTTGCGCCTTCTCGAGCTGCCAAGCGTTTTCTACTTCTGCCGGTAAGAGTGGCGTTTTTGGTATTGTAGAAAGGTGTAATAAATAAATAAATAAATATATATATATATATATATATATATATATATATATAAATTGTGTTAGCCAGGATAAGATCTTAAGGAGTCGTCGTCGGAGTCCTTCAGTTGAGGGCACCCCTGGCCTCTGCCGCCTGCCTGACCTGGCTAATTAAGGACTTTGTTCTTGCAGGGTTGTAGCGAGTGAGCTGTGCCTCCCACTGCTCCAGTGTATTACTGCTATTTGGCTTACGAGAGTGCTTAGTGCACTCCCAGGTTACGTGTATTAAGGAGGGGTATGCCACCGCACGAAGGGCAGTTGGCCCTATAGCGAGTAACTTACCAACACAGGGTAACTGACCAGCAAGGGTAACTTACGAGCAAGGGTAACTTACCAACGCAGGTGAAATAATTTTTCTCCTTAGTGCCCCTTTAATTCTACGAAGCAGCACGTCAAACTAGCAGGTTTCACCATATAGCTTCCGCTGTAGAGATGCTAATTGAACTAAACAGTGGTAATTATACACACATATATAAAAAAGGAATGCGGCAGTATGCCTACGTATTCGCAGATGTGCCTTGACTTCCACAGGTTTTATTTGATTTCACTTTCATTTTGTCGAGTCCAGATCAGCTTTGAGTGAAGAAATTTGATATATTAGTAATAATTTTGGTGCTACCATGTTTACTTGGTCGATATTTCATATCACTTAAGACAGACAGCTGCAGTTAAAAAATGTAAACAGTCTGGAAAGATGAGAAATTTCTTTTCCTGCCACTAACGCATACTTATGACGCCAACAAACCATGGAGGGCCCGTTTTCGCAAAAAGTCTTACGCTGGAATTGCTTTTAATAACTAATTCAACCCAGGCCTGATGCTGGAGATATTACTAGCAAAGACAGCCAGACAATGGCGAAAAGCATTTACGAACAGCCTCTTAAATTATTTACGACAGGGCCTTACGCTAGGTTCGCTTGTAAGAGGAAACTACAGCCAATTCTGATGCTGAACATATTACCGAAGGCAGCCAGCCAATGGCCAAGAACACTTACGAACGAAACGCTTTGTGAATTCGGTTCCATAACAAGTTAACCAACAGGCCAGAGCAACATTGACCGACCAAAAACTATACATGAAATATTGAACACTTTACTGGCCTCTTTCCCGGCTAGAGGCGCAAACTGAAATTTTGAGAGACGGCATGGTCACAACCGCTACATGCCGTTTGGTTAGGCTAAGAGTTGCAGTTCACAAGGGTGTGGTTATAGGGCGAGCCAACGTCAAGGCTTAGAAAGGGCTGGGGCTTCTCCTCGGCTTCCAATCACCAGGACCCGCATTCACGCTAGAATTGCTCGTAAGAGCAAATTCCAGCCAGCCCTGATAACGAACATATAGTTGGAGAAGGCGGCCGGCCAATGACAAAGTGGACTTACGAACGAAAATCTTTGTGAATTCGGCGCCAGAACTCTCGTCAGTGTTTCAAAATCTCTAATGGGGGCTGGTGATCGAAGCATGTGACGCAACGTAGGTCATACAGAAGCGCAGGCTAGGTGCGAGGCTAAGGAGCCAGTGTGTTGTAGATACAAGCAAAAAAATAAATAAATAAAAAAGTGAGAAGCATGCAAAAAACGTGTGGGCCGCGGTGGAGGGGCGGCAATTAGTGCTCTCCACGGTCGAAGCAGCCGACCTTGCCAGCGGAGCTAGGCGCGCGCCGATCACGAGCCGGGCTCGTGTGGGGCGTGCGCGAGCGATCAAAAGTAGAGACAGCAGTGTGGACAATAGCTGTGGAAAAAGAGCAACGGAAAACTAAAAGCAACATAAAGAAAAGAAAGTACGTGGAGAGCGCGCGCTTTTTGCTTTTGCTTTTCCTTATGCTGTTCAACGCTGGAAGCACAACGTTGCAAATACGCGTTACGTACGGTATTAACACCCACCATCAAAGGCAATACAAATCTTCAATGAAAGATCACATTCCCATAGCACCATATAAGTATACACGACAGCCATTCGAGTTTTTCATACAGGTTTCCGATCGACAATATTGGAATTTGGATCTGAAGCATATGGGTTAAGAGGATGATACACATCCGCAGTCACGGCCGTGAGAGGCTCTGCCTAAAGTTCCCTTGAGTAGATAGAGTACGCATACACAAATGCCCAAGAAAGAAAGAAGCTTAACGGTAAAGCACCAAACGCCCAATGCCGAAGATGTGGGTCCGACTCTCACCTGCGGCAAGTTGTCTTTTCGCGCAGCTTAATAACTATATTTTTGCTTGTTTCTACATTCCAATTGAAAATGGAAGTTAATTTCCCCTATTATGTCTGTGGCTTCAATGTCTGTTTGATTCCATGTTTGTAACTTTGTAACTAACAAAAAATAATGAGCATCTCGGTACCGCTTATTATTTCGCTTTCTAATGAGATATTGTTGCACGGATTAAAGTAACCTCAAGTTAGAGGAACCGTGCATAGGACGTTAAGGTTTTTCCGTGAATATGAGTGGTTGGATTCCAGAAGCCTATTGGGTGCTGGGCTAACGCTCTTGCTTATTTGCTCAAAGGCATGTGTTGTTCCCTGCAGGGAGCACGCTGGCTACAGCAAGAAAGCGAGTTCGAAATGCAAACTACTACGTCTACCAACAAAGCTTCCTGCATCCCTCAATATAAAGAATTCGCATGTTACGTAACGTATCTTAGGAAGTAAAACTGCTGATATTGAGCCGGAGGTTCTCGTAGCGTTTGTCGTTTTCGTTTTCTTTTTTTTTGTAGTTTGTACAGAGGACGTACCAAATTTCATATGTTAAACACTGTATGTTTCAGATATAGGGCTGTTTGTTCAAGTGCATTGTTTTAGAGAATTTTCATATAATTATACTGATACGAGAAAAGTTGGGAAAATTACAACGACGTTTTTGTGAGCTTCCGAAAAATAAATAGGAGGCTGGTTACCTGAGTACTCGATAGAATGCATGCTGCCCGCGCAGTGGGTGTCCGGAAGACACATTCGAAGATAGCACATTTTGTTAAGCGAGTTGGGCAGTGCAACTAACTAAACTGCCTAAACAGAAATGCCGCAATTTGAACATATTCAGTGCCGATGAATTCGAGGTGGCTCTCTGTGTACCTCTGTTGCCTTTCAGAAGGCGTAACATACATTTAGGCGGTTCGTCCCACTTATCTTACTAATAAAGATGGTAATTTGCGCCGCCAGATTCTGATGCAGATTCGACAGAAGACTGCATGACGGAGAGTAAGGCAAGAATTACCGTGTAAACCGGAATATAAGTAAAGATATTGTCTTGTAAAAAGCCGGCTAAAGTCACCCCAAGTCTTACATAGCGGTTTGTAGCAGAATGTGTGTCATTTAGTACCATATGGCACGCACGTTGGCGAAAGCAAAGCCAAAACTGAATCCATATGCAAGTGTACATGGCCGGAGTTTTTTTTTTTTTGTCACATGTGTTTTCTTGCGTACGCTATTCCTATCTCTATCGCAAGTGGTTTTCTTCGTTTTCTTTGTTTTGTCTGGTGAGCAATGAATATTGGCACACGCAGACAGTTTTGAGTGGCGTTCAACATAAGAGTTGTAGACTTCGCAAAAGCAAAAGGCAAGATGGGCAACTCAGCGCCACTTTAGTGTACCGGAAAGAGAGAGATAGATAGATAGATTGAGAGAGAGAGAGAGAGAGAGAGAGAGAGAGGTGCTATATTGGCAGGCACCAAAAGGAAAGCTGTCGGCGTGCAGCACATGTGAAATGTCATTCCGGGGCTGTCATGCAGACCATGCACAGCTTCACGAGGCTCTTGCAGATTCTGTGCGGGAGCTTAGTGCATGCTCGCTATTGCTGACAAAAACAAAAATGACGGCACTGTCGTTTTTCCTTAAATAACAAGGTCGACATATATTACCACTCGGCCTATATTTCGGTCTATAAGGTATGCTTTATGATCGCGGGAAATGTCTCCTCAATCAGTTGCCGAGGTAACGCAAGTTTAGACTGATAAAATTTAACCTAGCTACATGCTTAATTTCAATAATTAACGTTGGTTGAACAAGCGTTGTTTAGTCTAAAGGGAACGTTTCCACAAGAGAAACTTGTTTTGTTCTTGTTGAAGCGTTGGCTCCTGTCAAAGGCTTCCCTTGTTCACCCAGCACCCAGTGATGATGAATTGAATCCTTTGGTGTTTTTAGGAGTCCTTAGCTATGCTGACTTCCAATGTACTAGGAATGCTAGCGCATGATAATGAGGCACTGCACCACAGGATACTTGAAGGTTGTCTCACTTCTTTTTCTTTTAGTATTTTTTTGAACTCAAGGCCGAGCCTCTCTTGCTTCAGGCACATTGCTTCGAGTAAGGTGTGAAAATGTGGAAATCAGTTTCACGGTTACGCCCTCGAAACGAATGCCGTCGCCATTCCTGTGACACAGTTTCACGTCGTAATGTATCCGATGGCAGCCATCACCCGGACCATTTGCACCGATATCAATCCGTCCTACGTGTCTGGGCGAGCCGTTGATGGAGTTCAGTGTCGCATTCCTTCTTACCACCGCCGCTCGAGGGAAACTGCTCGCATTCCAAGCTTTGTCCGAAGTTCCCCCCCCCCCCCCTTTATACTGACGATGTAGAACGCTGCGATGCAGGTCTACTGAACATGTTTGTTGCTCAAGTGTGCCCTGCCCAGTGTAGCACCCCTGCCAGTGTAGGCAAGGGTGCTAAATAAGTGCTCCCAAAAAGAAAAATTAAAAGAGAAAGCGCCAACCATATGACATACTTTGCTCTGTTGAGAGCGTCACTTCTTATGATGATGGTGATGAAGATGATGTTGCTCAGTTGTTGCACGTATCCACTCAGAATACGCAATAGTTAGATTGAGTTATTCGTTTTCGTTATTGGAAACGTAAGTTTATTGGTATGTACGATTTTTTATCTTTACTACAGAGCTGCGGGATGAAAATTCGCGAAGGCACAGGCTCGGTCACCACAAGTTCGCCACGCGCTTTTCGTAAAGCTTGAAGATGATGGCGTTAATTTACATAATTTATTTTGAGCGGTGACGAGCTACGACTCACCGTAAAGTATGTATTGGACATTTATATAAAATATGACATTTATAAAACAAACACAGATTACAGATCAAATTACACAAACATAATTTAAGTTCATGAAATAATAGTCAACACTTCTGTTCTCAACGCGTGTTGGTTATAAGCTGCATAATTACAGTTCTGCATGCGGCCTCATTTTCCACGTGTTCATATAAAAACATTCCCCGCTAATCTCGGACAGCGATATAGATTTGGTCAATGCATGGCGAATGATTTGTACAAATGATTAGAGCTTACGAAATTAGTTATCACTTAGTGTGCTGTGCACAGAGAGGTTTATATTTGATCATGAATTAAAGCGCAATTTCATTACAAAGCTGGACAGATATGGCGGGAATTCCGACGCGTTGGAGACTGAAAGGTACAAAGAGGGTACCATGTCAGATATTTATGGCATACACCACACAAAACACAAAAACTGCAAACAGGCATGCTGCAAGGCGCTTCGGTCATTTAAACAGAAAACAAAAGTATATTTTGATTCCTTTGCGTCAGCAACAGATGCTTATCGCTTACAGCCAGAACTTAGCACTCCGTATATGAACTGAGTTCAGCCTTCAACAACAAATCAGAAAGCAACGAGTAAAGATTTTAAAAAAAAATCGAGAACGAAAACTTTATTCGTTGTAGAGATCTAAGATAATATGGAATGAAGAAAAGGAAATGCTATAATAAATAATTAAACATTGTCTACGTTACACCTGAAGCAACCCTTCTAGAGACGCATTTCACAACGAGTGTGCGCAGAGGTTAATCGAAGCATTGAGCCATTAAATGTAAATGTGAGGCGGAGACTTAAGCTATCTGTAGATATGTCAGGGGATTCAACGAAGCTTTACAAAGCCTTTTCACAGAGTTTGAAACAAACGCTAGCATTTCAAGAAGCGCTAAAAAGCCATACAAATGAGTGAAATGTGTTCCGCGAAGATTCGTATGGTGGAGGCCGATTCATTGAAGGTGTATAGTATTTTAGGCAACTGCTGAGTACCAAACCCCAACATTGCTTCGGAAACGTAGGTTCGTTTTTCTTGCGAATGCCTTAAGCTCGCCGTAAGAATGCCCTGTTCGACTTACTTTTTTTAACGAAGTGTTTTTTTAGGCGTAGAAGCTCAAACTGGAACGCCAATGTATTTCGCCCCACACTTCGGTAAATATCTCGAAACTGTTGTAATCCTGGAAAATTATTACAAGTGTATACGTCTGGCGAACTCACCGACAAGTCATAAATTACAATATGTGCCGTAAAGTAAATAATTATGAAGTCAATAGCGAATTTTTGTCAATTCGTTAAATGCGTTTCGATTTCTCGGTTTAGTAATATCCAGTTCTTCAAATAATACAGCTTAAAGAAACAAGAATTGTGCTATCGGCCACAGGTGATTTAAAAAAAAGAAAAATTACGAATAACTCGAGGGGATACACGGGGCTAAAATCGCGATTCTCAACAGAAAAAACGCATTTTTCAATTTGGTTTATTTTCCATTAACCTAGACTTATAAAGAAGCTAATCACGAATTTCTGTTTCAATCGGCGCCTTAGAAAAGAAGAATATGGATTCTCTTCTAGTTACGGTGGCTCCCTCTCGCCCTAGAGAGCGCCCATGAACACTGCATGAAAATGAGCAAGGAAGCGAACACGGAGTGAATGTACGCGTTATAAAGTTTGTTTTTCGCGCGTTTTAATTATGGGAGACCTTGAATCAAGAGTACAGCAGACCGCAACGTAAAAACCAAAGAATAAAAGCATAACTGTGGCTGCGGCACCCTTGTCTGCTTTCGCAGACGAGGGGGCTGAAAAAAAGCTGAAAAAAAAAGAAAAGCGAAGACGACTTGAAGCAATTGCCGCAGAGCAGGTTAGAATTGAAGAGGAGGGCCCAACCTATTGAGCAGGGCACTTTATTTTTCCTCTTAAAATAAAATGGCTGGTTCTGAAAACTTGGAGCTCATTTTTCTCAGGTTGCACTTTTTGACCGAACCAAACCTTTAGGAAAACTATCATTTCCAAACTGCTTCGCCAAAACCTACTTTTAAAGAAATTTCGGGGCTGAAGTTTTGTTAGGAACGAGATGAGGCACTTTTTATATTTCTGTATATTTAATAACAAAATAACTTGTTACATATCTGAGATATAATGACAGCGAAAAGCATTTAGCTTAGCCTCAAAGTAATGACACTGTTACAAAAATGTAATGAAAAACACCTGACTGACCTTATAGTGCACTGTAATTCCGCTTTAAGGTATCTAACAAAAACAATATCAGCGTGTCTGCATTACTTCTGAAATTACAGTTTCCCTAAGGTGAGATGACTAATTGGTTCGTGTGAGAGCCATTACGTCTTTTTTAGTTGATTTGTATTAATGATCTAGAATATTTACTTAACACAAGAAGATACATAAACCTCTACATATCTATAAATACCCGTGCAATGGTTGGAAAGTTCATGTTTAGCTCCGCATCCCCCCTTAAGAATGATCACCCCGTATATGAATCTCAGGCCGCTGAAAAGGCATGGCTATCAGTTCTTCATCGGTCGCCGTTATCGAGGCCGGTGTGGTGCACGTGTGTCCAAACGATGCCTCGCCGGACAAAGCGGTGACGCATGGAATGCTCTGGCAGAACTAACGTCTAATGGTGACGCGCCACGGATTGAACGTCCGCTATCCACCTGAAAGTGATGTCGATCACATTTAGCTGAACTTCAATCTTGCCTTTCACACGTTACTTAGAGGCAACAACGCCTTATTCAAAAAGAGTGTCTAAAGGTTGAAAACGGAGCATTATACGCGCGAAACAGTAATCTTGCGGGAGGGAGTGGACTTTTCCTAGAAAAGAAAACTAAAGCTTCCAAAACAAAGAAAGGAATGTTAGTGATGTTTTTGCTGAATACTGCGTCAGAAAGGCCTCCCAATAGATTGCAATTGTTCCTGCACCTTTCTCTACCCCTTTGCCTCCTTCACGCCGTTTATCACTCAACTCTTTTGTTGACAGCGGAAACTGTAGTGATAACCCAGAACTACCCACTGAGGATTCAAAAATTAAAATTTAAATTATGGAGTCTTACGTGCCAAAACTACAATTTGATTATGAGGCACGCCGTAGTGGGGGACTTTGGAAATTTGGACCACCTGGGCTTCTTTAGCATGGACCTAAATCTAAGTACACGGGTGCTTTCGCATTTTGACCCCATCGAAATACGGCCGCCGTGGCCAGGATTCCATCCCGCGACCTCGTGCTTAGCAGCCCAAAATCATAGCGACTAAGCAACCGCGGCGGGTAACTGAGGTCTCAAGTTACGTACTTCAGAAGTGCTGAAAGCATGCATCAGGCACCTTGCCCGCGTCCCTTCCCACCATATCACCTCGCTTCCAGAAAAGCAACTAAGCACATATTTTTGTCAGGAGATTACGGCTTATCGCGACTGCACTCTACAGAGGGATTTCTGGAATATCCTTGGTATCTGGCTCAACCGTAAGTCCTACTTCCAGCGCCAAAGATTTGGAGGTAAGCAGCGTTCTCGCACCCACCTCAAAGTAGTTATTTCTATACTGATGCTGCAGGAGACCTAAAAAGACGATATTCATAGTCACACTGGTGGCCTGACCACTGTGGGCGGTTCTACAGAACCTGTAACCATCCCTGCAACATACATGACCACAAAGTTCGACACCTCTCATCAGACAATGTCGACTGCTGTGTAGTGTGTTGCTATTCGCAGCGCACTTCGTGCGATTCGTGACGAACAACCTCTAGAATTGATTGCCTTGACTGATTCCAAAGTCGCATTAAAATGCTTGTTATCAGCTCTACGGCACCAATCACAAATCCACCTAGTGCTTGAAGTTAGAAAGCTGCATAATCACCTTGTTTAAAAAACTGAAAATCCGAGGACACCTAAGCACTTCTTATGAGTTGTGAATGTGAAAGCATTATAATGTCCAGTTGAATATTGCTGAGCGGTCGTTTGAGTTGTGAACTCCTCGCGCGCAAGCGAGCGCGTTGACACTCTTGGTCAACACCTGCTTGGCGCGTCTTGATTTGACTACGCTCACACAGATGGTGTGCTCGAAGCCATCTCGTTGTCAAGAATAGATGCAACCACAAAGCTTCGCATTCTCGCGTGTGATGCCCCGCTGTACATATGAAACGCACCCGTTCGTATTGGCTAAACCCTTCTCTCCGACTGTGTATACCACACGCACCTTTTCGAACAAGGACAACTGTCCTCCGCCGACTGTGACTTGGTGTACTAATTCTTCTGCTTGCCGCATCGGAATGGTCTACAGCGCTGCCTGTCACGATTGTGGCAGCGAAGAAACGACCGAACATATCCTTTGTCACTGTGCTCTCTACAGCACGCAGGGACGATCACCCGCGACCACGCTAGCAATATGGTCATCATGTGAGAAGAGACGACGAAGGCGCTGCCGAAATGCACGTCCAAGTGGCCTTCTTGAACAACAAACACATCTGCATATTTTTGCGTGTGTATGTGTGTTTATCTCAGTCTTTGTGCATATGATGCCCTTCTCCACTTTTATTCCCATTTTTCTGGCTGCATTTATTTCTCACCCAGTGCAGGGTAGAAAGCCGAATGTTTGTATTCCGGTTAATAGACACGGCCGTTGGTGCGCCACTATGGCACAGGGTAGCTGCATCAATTCGACAGCATAGCACGAAATCTCTCTCTGGTTTCTCACTTTATATTCTTTTTCTTGGCACTTTTTTTTTTCAAGTGCAGGTAGGCGTCATGCCCCTCATGGTGGCAGTTGCCAGCCAACTCTTTAATTCCGCTCTGTGATAGTTTTATGTGCTCAAGCCTAACAATAATAACAATGCACCTATAGGAATCGTAACCCTAATGACCACTACGCTCCTACACAAACTTGGCTTTCACGTTAGAGACTAACTTTTGGTAGTGCATCTAATATTACAAACTTAAGGTTCCAACAAACAGCTCAATTTGAGCTGAGGTCTTTTATTCAGTCTGCTGCTTTATTTAGGTATGCGTGCGAAAATGTTTAGACAACCTGCGGTTGCTCTAGGCGACGAGATATGGCCTGCCTTCCGTCGTACCTCAGATCTGTCTCTTCAAAATCAACATGATAGTGAAACTCAGTGACATACCAGTGTCGCGCCTCATTTCATAGATCTCGAAAAGGGAGACAAATTTTATGAGCGTCGAGGCGTTCGTCCTCCCTGATGACTCAAGCGCTAGGGCGACCAAGAGCGCCCTCATTCGCCTAGCCCTTTATGCACGCAGACAATGTTGGTCCTTCACAACCACCCAGTTTTATACTCAGTATTACTAACGGACAGACTGGCACAGCAATCGCTTTGGAAAGCGCGGAAAATTCATGTGCCCGTATGATTGGAAGGGGCTTCATTGGAGAAGCACATTGTGGTTTACATTTATTGTCCTTCGAGATTTACTTGTGCTGTGGGCTTCCCTCGGAACATTCTTACAGTTAAGAGACAATAAATGTGCCAAGTATACAAATAATCAATGCTTTCACGAAACTCTCCACAAATAAGTTAATTGCGCTAGATTGGAGCATGCGTCAATTCAATTTATATGATATATGGACAACAACCATGGATGAAATTACTATTAATATTCCGGCAACCTTCGCCGAACTGTTCTGAAACTAATAAAAGCTCGCTATTACACTCACGAGCATAAAACTTAGATTGAAGAATCGACGGGGACAAAGCACCTCTCCCTAAAACTTCCCATGAATCGCAAGCTTGCTCAACCGCCTTTCCTATGGTGCAAGGAAACCATAGTTATCAGATTTCGCTCGATCAAATGTTTTTAATATACAAATTAACGCTCGGACCTTCATAATAAATGGGCTGTTATTCCCGTGTTAACGAATCTCGATTCGATGTGACGCCTCGACTTAAGGAAAAAAAATGAGGCATAAAGATGTGCTACGAAAATTATTCGTGAAATTATATTACAGCTTCTAAGAAACGTAGGTGTTTTTCGAAAGGTTGTTGCTATTGCTTATTATTTCTAAGAATACGGCCGGTTTTTCCTGCTAGATGCAGGAGTCTGCATGTTCTGCAACAAAGTTTCGTTTTCGGGACTGTTGAATCACTGCTGCCGAGGACGGACTTCAGTTATGAGAAAGCTTCGGAAGTCTCATACGGGGTGCAAAATTATTTAGCCTGTCGCTACAGGGTGCCCAAAAATGCGTGCTCGAGATGTGAGGTACAAACCACTAATAAATTCCACCTTTGTATGACACTGCTCTAGAATAGCGCATAACAACCAATAACGCCAGCGCCGGCTCGTAACGTCAGATTGGACGCCTGTTCGAGAATGGAAAGTGAGAGCGCTTAGCCAGAAATTAAGGTTCAAAATGCGAGAAACAAAGCTGCAGCTATCTTTTTTTAAAGCAGTTTGACTCTATTAACGACGATAGTTTTACTTTTCCATACAAAAAACCCAATACTGCAAATCAGGTGGCAGCGCTCCTAAATCACACACACACACAGAGCTCTCAAAAGCTACACCGGAGTCACTTTACACAATTGCATCAGACGCGGCACTGACCGCTAATTGCGGAGAGAGTGAAAGCAACAGAGACGAAAAGATAAGACAGCGTCGACAAACCTTAAATCACGCCTATCTGGATTCATTTCGTTTTTATCGCAGCGTCGACCCATTTTTTGATCCAGTTCCAAACTTCGGCTGCAGCCGCGCAAAATCTTATCCCCACACACGCGCGCGAGCGCGTGCTTCAATAAAGTTAGCCTGGTTTTGTATCCAGTCAGGAGGGCGAGAAAAAGAAACGGATTAATCTTCCTGTCGACCATTGCTTGTACTTGCTTGCGAGCAAATTGCGCGATAGCTCTGCCACGCGCGTGCCCGCTCCATACAAGCAGTGAACCGAAACTCACACAGGGCGGCCGTTGCACAAAAATCAGCGCGCACGCAGGCAAGCGGGAAAGAGGCATGGAAAACAAGAAACACCAATCAAAATATGCTCGCGCTCGCATAAGTTCGATCGCTTTTTTTTTTGTATCGCTCTTTTTCTAGGCAAAGTGGCCAAAGCCTATGGGCAAGGTGGTATGTGCAAGAGAGAGGACGCAGGGGGAGGGAAAGGCGAATTGCTCGTTAAGAGGGGCGAACCGCTCTACGCGTGCTCTCGCCTATATTCGTGTTTAGTAGGAGACCGAGGGAAACGGGGTGGGTGGGAGGGGGGGGGGGGGTGTATAGTCGACAACGAAGGAAATGAAGGAAGCATTCCTGCGGTCTCAGACCCCGCCCTGCACCTCAGGCATTTCGCGTTTCCGCGCGTCGAAGTCCTGATGTGGGAGGTGAGGGGGAATGGGGGGTAGCCGCGACTGTCAAGGTTCGCGGTGCCCTCCGATTGAAAGAACAAGAGCACAGAAACAACGATTGAGCGCCCTGCAAATGACCCACCACGGCGCGGAGTAGCTTTTTTTTTTTCTTGCAGTTTGTTGATCGGCACGAGCGACAGCTGTGAGCGGCGACGGTCACCCCTCCCCTCAGGGCGGGGGGGTGGGGGGTGAGGGGGTACTGCGCAGCTTTTGTCTATGATGACCTCGCGCTAACCTCTCGCCAGCTATGGCTCTTGCTTCTGGCGGTGCCAGAACAAGTATACCGACGAGATCGTAACACGGCTTACGCCAGAGAAAGATAGAGGGTGAGAGAAGAGAAAGAAAGTATCAAGGAACGTACTGCACCGACAGCAAGCAGCACACCGGACGTCGACATGTCCACAGCGGGGCCCACTGAAGGACCATTCCAGAGGCTGAGAGCCAAAGCGTCGCGGACGGGTTTCTATGGCCGCAGGTCACGAGTTTTGGACACAGGGATACAGCGCCGTAGGCTATGCGCGCAATAATGACCACCCTCGCCTTCAGTCTCTCGGTCTTTCTGCCTCCGGGTTTCGTGCTCCCTCCTTCTTCGCTACGGTGACGTCACGCGGGCCAGAGCGAACCCAGTGAGTGCGGTCGGCCCTGCGTAATATATAAGGAGTGCCATGGCAGCGGTCTGTCACTTCTGTCGGTTCCTCCGGATCAGAGCAGCAGGTCCCACGATGAAGGTACGCAACCAAAGCACTTCTACGGTTCCTACACCTCCCTCAGCGGCCGCCCGTGGATTGGATTATATGGACCGTGCACTGCGCGATCTACAACAGGCTGCACTGCGTTGGATTAGACAGTCGAACGGCGGGGATGACTTGTCTTGGCCGGATAGCTAACGGCTTGACAGTCGCAGTACTCTTGATGTAGCATTTTGATTATGCAACAGGCTCAGTATTACTAAATGAAGGATGAGCACTGCAAACATGTCATCGTATGCTCAGTATTTAAGAGGTTCTCAAGTTTGCCTGTAGCACGATCTTGTTGTTCGAAACATTTTCTAATCAAGATTCTACAAAAACGTGATTTGTACTGCCTAATTAAATTAGTGAATTTTGATTATGCTGCCCGTTACGAGGCGAAGGTGAAGTAAGTAATGACGTTATGAGTAGCTACTACTACACATTCATCATAAGGCATGAGAGAAGGTCATGTCTGTCTAACTGATAGTCACTGTATAAGGCTATCGTGTCGTTACTTCACCTTACCTAATCATAGGGCTAAATTAAAAAGAAATCGCTCTAATATTCAATACCGCCAAAAACGGATTACGATTCCGTCAACGCACACATTGGGCTTCTCGATTTTCCTTTTTTTTGCTGATAATGTCAGTCAAACCCATTCCCTCTGAAGTTTTGGAAATGGGTTGAAGCTGATAAGAGGTTTGATGTTAAGATGCAGCCAACAAACAAGATTTATATAAGTATCTGTCACTCTCACCATTATTATTCTTACATTCCTTAAAGTTACATTTGGTATTCGCTTCCGTCATTAGATTTAGTTTACACCACAGAACTGTGAGCAGCTTTCTAGAAAATGCAAACTTTTTGATCCCCCTAGCATTGACGGCACTACCTAATATCACGAGGCAGTTTTCTCCTCTTGTTCTCCTCTTGACATGTAAGTTTTCGGAATCTCATAACCTTTGAAACTACAAATTTAAAACGTAGTACATTAAAGCCTTAAAAACACAGCTCAATGCCCTTTTGGAAAATGTTAATTTTTTTTTGAATTTTTTCCCCTTTTGCCACGTCGCAGGTCGCCATCCTCCTCGCCGTCGTCGCTGTCGCCCGCGCCGGGCTCGTTGGCCACGGCCACGGCCACGCTGCCGTGGCCGTCGCCGCCGTCCCCGAGGCTGGACACTCCTCTCAGCACCGCGTTCAGGACGTGAGTATACTTATCTCTATGTACCACACTGTACAGCTGGGAACAACGCATTTTTGTTTTAGTGCTAATACGTCGAGCGAGTAGACAGTCATTAATACCTGCGTTTGACGAAGCATGCACTTCAAATGATACGACGAAATGACTCGCAGTAGTCTCACCGTTCGTGTACTTAGTGTTTCCCAAATCCATCTTCAGCTGCTGTTAGGCTTATTCTGAATGCCCCTCCAATGCCCTTTTATTTCTTCTGTAGGAGGAACCAGATACTTCAATGATAGTGCATTTTACTTGCTAGCTTAATCGAACTTAACTATAAAACCGTTTATACATTTGCTCTCTTTTGTGTGGATTGGTAAACACTTCCGCCACAGTAATGCCTTCCGTGATCGGCTTAAGCCACAGAGCATCTGCAAAGCCTTTGAGAGAAGCATACAACTTTGATCTTCACAGAATAGCATGCCAGCGGTTATAAAAGGCGCCATCAAAAATCAGTTTTCAAATGAAGAGTTTCTCGCTCTTTCGGTTCAAAGATTCTTGAACACGACTTATTAGAAGGTGAAAGTAATCCTTCACCGTAATGCAGATCAATCTATTAGAGAAAATTTTTTTATCTGAATTGTGCCTAATTCACCAATCAGAGCTCAATGTGTAGAAAAGGTTCAGCTGCGCACACCAGCAGTTTTTTATTATAATGATAATATCACTCTAACCTTTAATAGCCAAAACATTGCATCAACGAGGCAGTACAGCTACTTAGGACCCTTGATAGGTAAATTGATAGTAAATTCGCATCTTACTTTATTATTATGCCTTGATCCCCGAATTAAAGGCTGTGGATTACGCGCGTCAGTAAAGGCAGGGACTTGTCGGCAAGAGCCCTGCATGCGAAATTACGACAGTGGGTCGTGTACTGCAAACCAAAGTAACCAGAAATGAAGCGCGAATCTGCGAAGAAGGAGCGGAGCTTCTTGTGTGAGCTGCGATGCCTCACGGTAAAGATGTCGGAAGCGTTGCACTTTTCCTGCCACGGAGAACACTCTTCGTTTCGCAACGTTTCATCGGGCTTCCCTCCGGGGCGAGTCACTTCAAGCGCGGTGCCAGATCGCTCCCATAACCGCGATGACGAAAGTCTCGCCTCGGCAATCACACAGGGCGCGCAGCAAGAGTACCCGGCTGTCAGAGTAACAAAACAAAACAAAACACGGCAGCGCGGGTCCGCTTGATTGAGTGCAGTGGCACCTAAACCTTGTGCACTACGTCGAGAGGGGGGGGGGGGGGGGGGTGGAGAAAGGGGCATTTATGCAGGCTGCCTTTGTGTCATGCACCAAGCACGATAGACTCGAGATGTGGCACAGAGGTGCTTGATGAATCCCAGGCCTACACCAACACCACGGCGGTGGTTTCGCGGTTACCTATCATCTTGCCGAAGCGTTGCTCGTAGACCGTGGGACGCAGAGTCGAGCCTTTCAGACTTCTTTCTTTCCGTTTTCTTTTTCTCTCTATCATTGGGCTCGTGATTACGTTAGTCGAAGGTTGCGCATCCGTAATTAGCGTTTCCTTTTCGGAGGGAAAGGTAAAAGGATACAAGACAAAAATGTGCGCTCGCCTGGCACGATCGGAGGCGATGGGTAAGTTCGCTTTGCGCTGAATTGCTGCCCGTCAACGCACGAGCTCAACTCCGACTGCTGGCTTTGAGCCTGCTGAATGATTAGCCGTTCGTGCCTCAATGCGGCGCTCTCTCTTAACGTAAGCAGCGTGACATTTCCTTACGCGATTAGCTCGCTGAGATGTTGATTTATATACTGGACGCAACATTTCTTATTGTTTGCATGTGTGGTTGACATAAGGAGAAAGGCGAACGAAGCGCTGATACCAAAGATTAGCGTTGCCACATTGTGCGTTCCTCTACATAATATTTTTTTACAACTTTTGCAAATGCCAGAGCTCTCAGGACGTCATGCTGACGCCAAAAGTAAAGTGGGAATAAATAAAAAACGTCTAAGGCTGTAAAAGTGAACGCTGAATGTGGTCCTCTCTACTGACGGGGATTGTGGATCAACTGCAGAGGTGAGCACTTAAATTGTTCAAAAGGTAGACAACTGATTATTTCAGTAACTGCTGTAGATACAGAACAAGTGCTGACGCTTTTTGCGGCGAAGCTTAACCGAAATTTAGAAAGCGGGTTCTTGCGTAAAAGGTTGCTTATTTTAGACCTTTCTTTTTTCTATAACGATGCTCTCGGTGGCCACACCCATTCTCGCGATGCCTGTTTTCTATTTCAGATATAAACTGCATAGGAATTAAATATCTGTGAAGCCTCTCCAGTTCAGCTTGGCCTCCACAAACTGTGTGATTGACTTTGAAGAATGATTATCGACATTAAAGCATCATACGCCTTGCTTAGACTTGCTTATACGAATAAGTTTCTCTCAGCAAACATTTTCTTGGAATTTCATGGGCCTTAATTCCCACCAGCCCTCCAGCAACTTCAGCCGTTCCGGGCATCTTCTGGCATTAGGTCAAGCTCCACCAGATGCAAGCGTTTTTCTTTTTCTTCCCCTCGAATATTGCTTATGCTCATATTGAAAAATAGATGTCACGCGATGAAACGCTAACATAGTTCGATAGATGTCTCTCATGCTTAAAACTGCAGAACTCCTTTGGGTTGGCGTGAGGAGGACACAGTGGAATTTTATTTCACAGAAACGAGAGTGAAAAATGCGTGAATGTCCATGCCACGAAACACCGACGGGTTCTGATACGATATTTTTTTTATAAACACCTATGCACGAGCTTGAAATGTGGCGCACAGAACGCACTCATACCGCCGCTGCATATATACAAAAATCACAAGTTCGCCATGGACTGGTGGCCTCGCGATATAGCAAAGCTTGAACTCTCTGACACTGACATCGGGAGGTGATGTCGTACAGCTCGCTGTAGACAATACATGAGTGCTCACGTGGCTGTAAAGCGTGGCGCACTATTTTCCTCACAGTGTAGAAATCGCAACTGCGTTATCGCACGATTCTTACCACGGCAAACCCGTGCACCCAACGTGCGTTCAGAGCACGAAAGCTGCGAGATCGTCGTAACGGCTACGGACACCACATACCTCCGAGTGTCCAATAGAATTCCTCTTCAAACACTGCTCATTCATTAACCAGAAGATACAGGTATCAGCCGCCCACCGAACGCAGTCCTGAGCTTACAGAGAAGCATTGTGCCAGGCGCAGATGCGCCGTGTTCAACATAGCTTTTGTCCTTGCAGCTGTGCTCTAGTGCTCTAGTTGTCCTTTGTATAGAAAGTTTCGTGCGATGGTCTTAACGAACCCCAAATCTCAACTTTGCTCGTTTTTGTTTTCCCTTTTCTCGAAACCGCAGCTCCACGGAAACTACAAGTTCGGCTACAAGGAGGCCCACACCAGTGGCAGCTCTTTCCGTCAGGAGTCCGGTGACGCCTGGGGCAACAAGGTCGGCGCCTACGGACTGACCGACGCCGACGGCCGCGTCCGTGTCGTCAAGTACGTCGCTGACGGCCACGGCTTCCGCGCCCACATCTCCACCAACGAGCCCGGCACCGCCGCCTCGCACCCTGCCGCCGCTGCCTACAACGCTCACCACGCCGTGCCCGCCGTCGGCGTTGCCGCTGCCAAGGTTGTCGCCGCTCCCGTCGCCAAGGTGGCCGTCGCTGCCCCCGTCGCCGTTGCCGCCGCCCCCGTGGCTAAGGTTGCCGTTGCCCCAGTGGCCTTTGCCGCTCCCGCCTATGGATTCGGCTACGGACACGGCTATGGACACGGCTACGGTCTTGGACACGGTCTCGGATACGGTCTCGGACATGGTTTTGGCTTCGGCCATGGTCTCGCCTACGGCGGATTCGGCCACGGATACGGCCACGGATACGGCCACGGCCTCGGCTACGGTCTTGGCTTCGGCTACGGCAAGCACTACTAATTTATTTTTGACAGGGAAATGATAAGAACTACCTTGGTTTTCCGATGTCCTCGTGTGCCATCTCTGCTCTGTGAACTCGTGTACAGCGTCTGTCTTGTCAGTGTGAAAAAAGAAAAGTTGAAATAAAGATAGGAGTTGCCGAAAGTTTTACTCCAGTTTTGTCTTGTTCTTGTCAACGTGGGTGCATCGAATGTTCGTAAGAACAGCGAACTATAGCTGAATCCCGCTTCAAGGAAATTCACGAGCACGTGCAGAAAATTTTGTTGTAGCGGGAATTTTCTTGTCGCAGAAACCAGCAGTTAAAAAGAAAAAAAAAAAAACTCCGACAGCAGTTTATTCCCAGAAATGAATCATTTTAGCTTGTTACTGCTTTCGCGCTAGCAGTGGAAGAATGCGTAGCTCAAAGGCAGTAAGTAGTTGCACTGCAACTTCTTCGTCGTTAGCGCCAAGAAAGCGGCGGATAGTATCAAATGAGTCCATCACTTGTCAGACAAATCGGCGACAACGCGAAAGCTCTTAACGATCTTGTCGTCATTCATTTCCTCCTGAACAGTCATGCCAGTGTCGTCGTCGACGTAGTCCTAGAGTGCGACCCGATCAAGCAGAACGCCGGCTCCACCGAAAGCAACCTGCGATGCGGCTGATCCTACCGCTAACTCCTGGCCAACATATTTTTTCGTCGGGAGCTCATGCAGTGTCATATGGATTAGTCAAAGACTGGTATTGGGACTGAAACACTGCATGCACAAAATATTTCTTTATATCTCCGCATCGAGTCGACATCCACGAAGTGGCGATCATCGGCACCGCCATGGATAAGTCGACTTTGGGGACGCGTTCATGTCGGGTTTTGAGAAAGATGCACTCGATTATCATTGAAAGGCGCTTACTCTTCACATACTGGTCCACACTGTTGATCTTGAGACTGGATGACTGAAATGACAGCTTGGCGGACAAAATTTCACCTCAACTTTGGGCCCCTCGACATCGGCCATACAAAGCTCCGAACAGTTGTTGAAAAGCAAAGAAGCTTTGCGGGCTTACTTCTTCATATCCTGGTAAAATGCCCCGCGTCATCCACGACAGGCTATTAGGGGCGTACTTCACCGCAAGGCTTCGCGTGCCGCCGTTAAATAGACTCTAAAGAAAAACACCAAATCTGTCTCGAAACAAACTATTCTTTCAATACTATTTTCGTTAATTTTGCGGCAATACGTGGATCATTAGACGAGAAAATGAAGATAATTAAAGTTTCATTCAAATTTTCAATTTAGCGCCGTATTTTAGCGTTGATACGTCACTGTGACGTCACACATTTTTAAGTAATCTTGTCGTACCTGCCCCGCTGTGACTCAGTAAAAGTTCTCGAAACTTGCTAAGTTCAGTCTGCATAGCTTTCAGAATGCAATGTAGTCCATGTTTACTGACAAAATATATTACGTATGCTTGAGTGGCTTCGAAACTTCAGACGTCACAGCGCTCTTCTGAGGGAAGTTGAAAGTGAAGTTCAAAGTGGCATCGCCATTCGTCTCGTTATTGCATTTTTACTGGCTCACCAAGAGACCTCTCAAGGTAACAGTTAATATTTTTTTTGCTATTGCGGAACGGTAATTTACTATAGTATATATAAACTTATTTATCTCTTTAGTCTTCCATTAAAGTAGAGTGGCTTGGGGTTCTTGCCGATGACAAGACGAAAGAGGGAGGGGGGCACTTGCATGATTATAGATTGGATGGATATATAGAAATGTAGTAGAGTGAACAAACGCAAGGATTGAACCATCGGTGTGTTTGCGAGGCTACGAAGCAGGTCAGAATGGATAGCTCGCAAACGGTGGTCGGTGTTGCCACGTGTTTAAACACAAAAAACAAACAAAAAAACAAGAGAATTGACTCGTCATCCCGGCCCAGCGAAAGCGGATGTCCAGCGAAGTTGCAAACCACCGCTACAACGGCTGAGGGAGGTATGCAATACTTTATTGTTTTAGAGTAATGGTAGTAATTATTGTAATTTAGAGTAATGGTAGTAGTGGGAGCAAAGATAACTGACAGCACGCCACCGCTGGTTATATTGCCGTTAATTTTCTGTTTGCGCTCCTCATATTCACGCTACTCCTCGCGAGCCTTAACTATACGTTGCCTACCCATTGCGGGCTGCAACAACAATGAAATCAAGTGCCACGCTGGTTATTTTATATATGAAAGGCTAGTGACGTCATCGCGGCAGCTTGCGCAACAGTAATTTTTACCGGGAAACGTATGCTGGGAGCGCTATTATTCTGAAGGAGCGCTATGAGCTTCTCATTGTTATCAGGAGGGCCTTATCATCAGTGATGTGGTTTGGATGCTTGTTTTGAGTTTGTTCTTTAAAGAAGCGAATGCTGTGCTGTATGTTGTATGCGTGATACCAAAGAATGTATGCGCTTTTCGCTTCAATCGCTGAAGGCCATTTTTTAAAAATTGCTGATGGTATCTTCTTTTCTTTCCGCGCGGACGCGCCGCGAAAAATCCCGGCCAACTAGAGGCCTGGCAACTTCGCAGTAAAAATACAATATCAATTACCTTGGAAAAGCATCAGTCAGTTAGCCAGTGCGATTGGGTAAAGAATGGTCATCGAACCTAAATATTTTACATTAATATCGTGAAGGAGGAGGGGACACTTGTTTCCATGCCACAGGACTCCAGCTCCAAAAGATGAATGTATACGTGCTGAAGCGTCCAGTCAGCAACTTACCGGAGCACCTAGAAGCATCTGGGCCGAGTCCACTATGCTTCTCATTCGTTAAGTGCTGTTTGCCATTGGCCGCCCGCCTTCGCTAATGATAAGCCCTAGCATCTGCAGGGTCGGCTGAAATCCTTTCTTACAAACAGTTGTAGGGAACGAGGTTTTTTGTGAATACGGGCCCTGTTTTGTAACTTGCACTGTACGCTTTCCCCGTCGGAAGCGTAAACAGTGCTGCTTGTGACCACTGCAGCAGCGAGGAAGCTATGGAAAATGTCCCTTGCCGCTGTCCTAGATACAGAAGCTCGCGACCGTGTTGGTTCCTCTTGACGACCGGCCGCCTTCAGATGCGGACAATCCTGGAATGCCGACCTATGCACCACAAGTCGGTCAAGACACTACTGAAGTTTTTACGTTCGAGTGGCCTATTAGAGGAGCTATCATTCTCCCAGACGTAACCCCCATTCTATTTTGTTTTTGCACATTTGCTTCAATTCTCAGCTGTTAATTTGGTCTGCCTTTCCCCCTTCCTTCAGTGCAGGGTAGCAAACCAGAAGCTTGACCGGCTGATCTAGGTCCCTGCCTTTCCCATTCAATCATACACATACAGCGTACGAAACTGACTGGCCTTTCCCACAAAAGCAATTTTTTTTTCTGTGTTGATTGGCATACAGTGGCGCAGATGCGATTACAAACGATGCATCAAAGACGTAGAAATTCGAAGTTTTCCGCTGCTGTTAACTAAAATGACTGTTCGGATGAGCGATCAAGATTTGCCAGGTAGTCCGGTATTTGAGAAAGCGCAATTGCTTGTGCCATAGGCAGCCATAGTTATACGTGCCATATTAGTGGACTCCATTGAGAATGCGGCATTAAAATTTACAAGCGCTAAGAACAAAAATAATAGTTCTTGCAATTCAATAACATGAAAGTTGTTTTATCGACGACCGCTCTATCATATTCTATATCATCTCTATCATCATCGTATCATATTATATCATCTCTATCTATCATATGCTCTATTCATAAAAACTCGTGTGCACATCCACAATGCCGTACTTCAAAGAACGGCGAACGTCACTGTTACTGAAGCCAATCTTGGCGGAAGCGCTGCGACGATACTACCTTGTATAACCTTCATAGTTTTTCCGGTTATCTACGTAAAATAGTTTTCAAACTTCGTGGAGCGTCAGCACTTTGCAAAAAGTAAACATATAGTGAAATGAAATTCAATGAAATTCATCGTAAAATGTACGATTTCTTCAGCTGTGCTGAAGTAATCACGTTTTCGCACATGTGAATATCTTCGGATGCAAGACGGTATATGGAGACCCCCATAGGGGTCTCAATCACTACACCTTTATTTCAGTATAGTCATGAAATCTTTCTCGTTACCCAGAGCCAAAGGTGCCGGGGAGGGAAACGGCAGGAAAGTCTCGCGCGCGCTGCGCCGGCTTCGTTTCCGTTCAGTTCAGTCTCGGAAAACGAATGGGACGGCCACGCGTTGTGCATTCTCCTGAGGAAAGGGCAGCCTTCGACGAGCGGTGGCGAGAACTCGCCCGTGAAAGGGCACGCCGTCGGCGCGCCGACCCAGCCGTAAGAGCCGCCCAAGCCCAGGCAGTCCCAGAGCAACGAGAAGATCCCGAGCTGAGGGAGCAGGCGGCCAAAGCAATGCGGCCCCGTTACCTGTGAGTTACATAACAGTGACGAAGGTCACGTGCACGCAGGACAAGCTTAGATTACCCCACTTTTTCGGTGGAGTAACCCACTTTTTGGACCAACCCTAGCCCTATAGGGCTATGGTAGGTCATTTTTAAAAAAAATACGGCACCACAGTACACCGACACAAGCTCCACCGTGGTTACCGGACCTCCCATACAAATGCCGCAACCGCTGCTGTAGCCGTGTCGGTACCTCCGACGCGCGTGACGTTATAACCACTGAAGCGCAATTAAAATGGCTGCGCGACTGGCTGCTCGAGGCTCTTAGCGTGTATTCGCGAGCTTCTTTCACGTTCGGAAAAACACTTTTATGTAGCACGTATTGAGTAACGGAAAGCTGTGTAGGCAGTTTTTCATGCAGCTCTACAATTTTTTTCATTTACACCTTAATCTAACTATAATAATTGAGAAGCTGAATAATTAAGTAAGACTAATTACCTAATTAGGCGGAATGCAAAAAAATAATCTGAGTATCTCCAAGGGACGGGAAACAACGTTACCTTGGCTTTATCCAGCTACATAGCATTTGCATATTTCTAAAGTTTGGCTCAAATGAAACACCCTGTATAGTGTTGTACTTATAACGCCGAATTTATGTGGTTCTATTTGGGCTCACGATATTAAACTTATTTTTGGAAGTTGACGGAGTGCTTGAAGCCTGCTTCACTTCCGCCGCGGGTCGCCCAATGTACACTTTCTCCGGGATCGGCCCCCGCATCCTTGTCCACGCGCCGTGATACAGACGTGAGGAGGCGAGGGTACCACCTGGAAAAGCATGCCCGGTATTGCGCCATTGCCGAGATCGGCGTACACATCCGAATGCTGGTGCCATCCTACAGTGGAACACAATCGCAGGAAGACCATTCAGCAACTTAGATCCTCTGCCAGTCTCTACAAAAGACCGCTTCACTGTGGAACGACCGACACACGCTCAGCAGCAGTAGCATTGTGCACACCTTTCGCCGTCTGCCAAAGTTTTCAACAAGAGAATTTTGAACCACACATACCCAGGCCTTCCATGGGACGCAAGGAATGACTGAACTAATTGAATTTCTCAAGTTAAATACGTGGAAAAATCGTAAACTACACTTACACACAACCTACAGACGTGATATCTCTCGCATTGTAATTTGAATATACAAAAAAAAACGTAATTCCGTTACCCGAAAACTCAAACAAATCCATTTTCCAGCGTTTCTACAATGCATAGACCGGGGCCGGCGTCCGCCATTTGCGCGCGCCAGCGCGTAAATATCTCGGAGTCCAAGGAGAGACGCGCCAGCTTCCTTGAGACACTTCCAGATGGCGCTTGGCTCCGCCGCATCGCGGCCCATGCAAGGGGCAGCGTTTTTACCAGAAAGCCCGCCTTCGTGAATAGCGTTCGCCGCCAGAGTTTCCCGTAAACATTACGGTTACATAAGCTGCAGTTGCCGGTAAGCGTAAGAAGCAATCAGGGATCTTTGAATGTTATCGCGTTCCGCTCCTAAAGGCGAAGCTTAAGCATCTTCCAAAATTTTCTTTTCTCTTTGTTTTCTATAGATTAGGAGCTGACCAGATGATAACGATATATCGGTCATAGCCTTCATTGTATAGCCAAGAATGGCCTTCTGGATGTGAGAACTGCTCTTCAAAGCTTTGCCCATTATCAATGATAATCTGCACACGACTCGATAACCTTTTGTTAGTGAAGTTGATTGACTGATCAGTGGCATTTTACGTCCCAGAGCCTCACTAGGGTTATGAGATGCGCCAAGCTGGAGAGGATCCGGAATGCCAATGCACGGTACACGAGCGGTTTTTTTTTTTTGTGCAGTTCTGTTCTCTCGAAGTTTTTTTGCTTTTCTGTTCGCTCGCCGCTGCCGGGATACGAACCGGAGAGCACGTGCTCAGCCTTGTAGAACGCAGTAGCCATTATGCTACCGTGGCGGTATTAGTAATATTATGACGAAAGTAAAGCGGGGAAAAAAAATCCTGCTGAACCAAGTTCAAACTTGCAACGAGAAAAAAAGAAACAATTGCCTTGCCTAATAAACAGTCTGCTCTATGTCCTTGGCGATGACGTCACGTTCGTTGTTTGAGAAACGGCGAGAAAATAGTATGGAGGCGCATGGTTTTTGCAGGGGCGGATATGAAGCTGCCGACTCTGTAGCGTGCCAAATCGCTGTCCAAGGCATAACAAACAGAAACTCCATGTAATAATACAATTATGACAGGTGAAGAAAAAATACTGATGAGAATTATTGGTCTTTACGAATTTTATTAGCTTTATGATGACAATTATGATAAGGTAAGCCAAAGACTGAAGCCAGCGTTTCGAACTTTCTGACTTGTCTACGTCAGGGTAACAACTGTTTTTCTTGGCACCTCTTACACAGCTGACTACCGATGGGGGCGGAGGGGACAGGTGGACTTCAGATTCGTTTGTTAAGACGCAGTTAAAAGCAGGACTTTCATCTATTTCAGTGAATAGCGGAAACTTTAACTACTGTCGTTGCACAAGCTAGCACCACCAACGCAGTCCTTTCGGAAATGTAGTACCTGGGCGCGGATCAATAGGTAACACCTAATCGGCGTTCAAGCAACAATCACTGCAGAAATGCGCGTTGTAAGATCACTCGCTGATAAGTGCAAAGTAGTTATGATATCGAAGAAATTGTCACGCCAATCCGACATGAACTTAAGGGGCTTCGCGCGGCAAATCAAGCTTTGTTTTTCACATTCGTCGAGCGCCTGTGGGAGTGGAATTGTGGATTCAAGTGCCACGTGTATGCCCGACTGGCAATAGCAAATTGTCAATTTCTGGACAGCTTCCATCTTGCGGGCAATGCCGAAGTTTAATAACTGCGGGAGTTTTCTGCTTGGGCGACCCGGCCAGCAACAGCTTATCTCTTCGAAATCAAAGTGACGACAAGCACGCTTCCTCCTCCCCTTTCAGTTCCCCCCCCCCCACACACACAAAGCTTCATGTTACAAGGAGAAGACGACGAAGTGTCTTCTTGACAGAACGCTTGTTTCTGTGCTCTCTGCATTTTTGGTGAACTCTTTGCCTTTCGGGGTGCCTTACCTCCCCGTCTTGCGACCATGGACGCGGAGCATGCCACAGACCCTCCTGGCCAGAAGTCATCACGGCTGTCAACCGCAAGGAAGCGAGTTGGCTCCCCCAGCGACACCGAGGACACCGAGCTGTACTCTATGTCGGAAGACGACTCATCCGACGACGGCTTCATACCCGTCCGGAGTAAGAGGGCGAAGAGAAAGATCGCCAACACAGCGCCGTCACCTCCTGCGAGCACTACGACTATGAAGTCAAGGCCTGCGCGCTGGCCACACGTCATCATCTTTATGCCGGAAGAACCGTCAAGCAACCTACGGTTGCTGAACAGGCAAGCCCTATCCATTTTTCTGGAACGTGCGGTGCCGGATCAAATTAAAGACATCAGAATAAACCCACGCAAGAATATACTCGCCATAGACGTGTACAACGCGAGTGCGCTTGGAACACTTCAAGAAATCACGGAGCTTGGCGGAATCAAAATGCGCCCCTTCATCCCGATCGACGACACATCGATAGCCGGTGTAATTTACGACATTGACATTGCCATTCCCAATGAAGATTTACCTAGCCTCATCAAGCCGGCAAACGAGGGCACGATCATTACGCAAGTGCGCCGTCTTGGGAATACGCGCTGCGTAAAAGTAATCTTCAAGGGGGATTGCATACCCTCCCACGTTAAAGTCGGACATTTTCGACATCCAGTTCGACCATTCATCCAGAAGCCGCTTCAATGCCATCAGTGCTTCAGGCTAGGACACGTAAAGGGCGTGTGTCCGAACTCGCTTCTGTGTCCCCGTTGCGCTGAACCTCATGCAGAAGTGACCTGCGGTGCCACAGTTCTGAAGTGCGCCAACTGTAGCGGCCCTCACGCAGCCTCGTCGAAAGACTGCCCCCGCATCAAGAGGGAGCGCGTGGTTCTGAAGCAAATGGCCAGAGACAATTCGGCCCACAGGGAGGCAGCCGAAGTAGTCCGGCGTCGGCGTCGACGTCGGCACCGTCGTAAGTCTTCAAAGAAGGCGCATGAGCGAAGCGATAGTACCCGCTCCACTACGGTACCACTTAGTCGCGACGCGATAGGGCCCACCACTTCCACGAGGGCATCAGATAAGACTCTTTCTTTAGAGGAATGGCCTACGCTACCGAGCCGCTCCCTTGCTAAGGAACCTCAGAAGGTCACGGCGCCACCGGAGCCTTCTCCGGCCATTGATGATTCACCTAAAACAGATCAAGTCATCTCGGTGCTACGTTCCCTCATGGAGGCCATCCGAACGATTTTAGTTGAGATGGGGACACCGTCTGCTCGAAGCGCACTTAAAGTGCTGGACGCCTTAAGCCCAGTGCTTGAATCCCTCAACTAGAAAGATGGCTACCCATACCCCATCCTTCCGAAAAGAAGTCAAGGCAGCGTCCGTCATGCAGTGGAACGCCAGAGGGCTAAAATCACGAATTTCAGATTTCCGTCAGTATGTGTACACCAATGTGTTTCCACTCATCGTCATTTGTGAGCCCAACTTGTCGAAACCAATCAGACTGTCAGGGTACGAATGTTTCATGTCATCAACAAATAGTGCATGCAGCAAAATCATCATTTTTGTTCGTCGGGAACTCACCTATGTTTTGCAACCGATTGCGCCCCACGACGACAATCAGTATATATGCGTCACAGTTAAAAAGAACAAACTCTTGTTTACTCTCATAGGCGTGTATATATCGCCTTCCAACAATTTCGACACTAAAAGATTAGCGGATATCTTGAGTGTTTGCCCCGCTCCATGGGTCATCATAGGAGATTTCAATGCACACCATCCAGCATGGGGAAGTACAAAGACAAATGCAAGAGGACGAAGATTATCAAGCATCGCCTACAACTATGGCCTTACTCTCTTGAACGATGGTAGCCCCACCTTTCTTCGAGGCGTGACATACGGCAGCTGCCTCGACCTTGCTTTTGTCTCCAACTCTCTCGCCAGATATGTGAAGTGGTTTCCAGATATTGAGACCCATGGGAGTGATCACATTCCCACCTATCTGAACATCAAAGGCTTGATGTCTAGATCTGGCCCACGGAATACCATTCAGACGATTCAATGGGCCAACTTCAAATCTGATATGGAAGATGCCTGCAGCGAGGGCCTGCCCTCTGGGTTAGAACAAACAATTAAAAATACAATGCGGAACGCCACTCGCATACTGACGATCTCTCACACGCGAAACGACTTCGACATAGAATTAGAGCGACTTCGCGCACTTCGTCGCCGGGCGGAACGTCGATATCGGCGTACAAGATCAATCCATGACCTTAGGGCAGCCAGGAGGATACAAAAGAAGATTCAGCGTCGAATGAATAGATTAGCGTCGGAACGTTGGGCAACGTTTTGCCAAACACTCGACCCCCGCAAGCCGCTGTCTCACATTTGGAAAACGGTGCAAGGTCTGCGTTGCCTTCCGGAACAGCGTTTTCCATTCAAGGCACTCGCGCTTTTCCAAGGGCGGCAAGACATCGATGTCGCAGAAGACTTTTGTGTGCGAATGGCAGACCAAGCGACACGCCCAGATCCTCCAGCCCGAGATGATGTCCCCCATTCCCGAGATTGCCGCATGGACCTTCCTTTTACAATGGAGGAGCTCGAGGCGGCACTAGCTCTCTGCAGGCGCTCATCATCTCCGGGTCCAGATGGTATATCATACCGAGCCTTGTGCTATCTCGGAGAATCCGCACGGACAGCACTATTGAGTCTCTACAACACCTCATGGCAGGAGGGAAATGTTCCTGACGAATGGAAAGTGAGCCGCCTGGTGCCAATATTGAAGCAGGGCAAATCCCCACTAGAGCTCAGCTCTTACCGCCCGATAGCGTTGGCCAGCTGTGTAGGAAAGATAATGGAACGGATGATCCTTGGCCGCCTGGAATGGTACCTTGAACACTACAAGATTTATCCGAGTTCCATGGCTGGTTTCCGACGTGACCGCTCTTCCATCGACAATGTAGTTGATCTCGTTTCATATGTCCAGCACGAAAGGTCCCGTAAACGTTTATCTGCAGCTTTATTCTTAGATGTGAAAGGGGCATACGATAACGTATTGCATGAGGCTATTCTCGACGCTCTTGTGACGGTTGGCCTAGGTGGCCGAGTATTTTTATGGATTGCAAGTTACCTATCTGCAAGATCATTCTATGTATTAACTGACGATGGCCCAACTACGCGACGCTATACCAGCAAGGGCGTTCCTCAAGGCGGTGCTCTCAGCCCGACGCTATTCAACCTCGCTCTTATTGGGCTTGCTGAACACTTGCCAACTACCACCAAAATTTCAGTATACGCAGACGACATCTGTCTCTGGACTTCGGCAGTCACACGTCCTCAGATACGTGCACGGCTTCAGAGAGCGGCTACTTTGACAGCGAGCTACTTGTGTGAACAAGGTCTCAGCATATCGCCAGAAAAATGCGCCCTAGTGGCGTTTACTCGCAAACCAATGACGCCTTATGTCATCTCAATCAACGGGCGGACCATTTCCTATGTCAGAACCTACAGATTTCTAGGCGTAATTATCGACCGAGACCTCTGTTGGAGCCCGCACGTGGCTTACATGAAACGACGCCTAACAGCAACCTCCCAGTTGTTTAAATACCTGACAGGAAAGACGTGGGGGATGTCAGTAGACGCAATGCTGAGACTCTACAGAGCTCTCTTTCTCGGTTTTTTAAGATACAGTCTACCTGTACTGAACAACACCTGCAAGACAAATATTCGTGTTCTGCAAGCAGCGCAAGCTCAAGCACTCAGAGTTTGTCTTGGTTTGCCGAGATGCACGTCAACTGAGGCAACTATTGCGATTGCTCGGGACCATCCAATGCAGACTCACATCACGGTGGAAACCCTGAGAACGCATATCAGACATTTGGCACGGGCCCCCTATCACCACCTTGCAACACTACCTTCAGACAGGCACCAAGCATCATTCTCAAAAACTATTGTCAAGTACAACGACAAACTTCCCTCGGGCTTCACCGCTGCATCTAAACCATCGATGCCCCCTTGGTGCCTTGTCAGCCCCACAGTCCATCTCAACGTGCCAGGAATCGGGAAAAAGTCTGAGCTGTCGTCGCCTGTGCTGAAACAACTGTCTCTGCTTCTTCTGCACGAGAGGTACGCAGACAGTGCACATATTTATACTGACGGTTCCACAAACATCCAGTGTTCGTCCGGTGCTGCAGTCGTCCCAGAAAGAGGTATTACCATCAGCTTTAGGACTGACCACCCAACGACATCTACATCTGCGGAACTAGCTGCTCTTCGAGCTGCACTTTGTTTTGTCAATCGGGAACCACCTCGACAATGGTCAATTTTCAGCGACTCAAAGGCAGCCCTACAATCTGTACTATCAGCTCTGCGTCGCGGGCCATCTGAACAGCTCGTATTCGATATTAGATGCCTACTTCATACATCACATGAGAAAGGACATCACGTGACGTTTCAGTGGCTGCCAAGTCACTGCGGCGTCATCGGAAATGAAGACGCCGATAAAGCCGCTCGGACAGCTCTTGAAGACACACAGGAAGAGGCCATACCACTTTCACGTTCCGACGCAGCCAGCAGACTTCAAGTGCTTGCACAGGAGATCACGCTCTCTCTATGGTGCACACCAAGCAGCCAGACCAACCGCAGCGATCATCAACACGACCTGCCCTCCTTGATGCATCTCTGTATGCCAACCGGACTCCGCCGAAGTGAGGCCACCCTGCTTTATCGCTTATGGCTAGGGGTGGCCTTCACGAAATCTTACTCGTTTCGCATTGGAATGGCCGACAACGCTCTCTGCAATGCCTGTCTTTGCGAGGAGACGCTGGAACACATTCTGTGCGACTGTCCTGAATATAATGTTCAGAGACAGTCCATGGCGTCCGTTCTAGCGCACCTGGACAGTAGACCATTGTCAGTTGCAACCATTTTCACATATCGCCGACTGAAGACATCGCAGCTGAAGGCGACGAAGGGACTACTTCGGTTTATGAAGGATACGGGCTTGGACAAGCGACTGTGACAGTGATGTCACGTACCACACAAGAGTGACAGACTGTAACCAACGATGTGTGTGCCGTGTTATGTGCCCTCTATCTCTTCTCCCCATCTTTCATCCCCCCCATCCCCCTCCCATGTGTAGGGTAGCAAACCGGTTAGGCAAAACTGGTTAACCTCCCTGCCTTCCTTCTCCACTTTTTCCTTCCTTCCTTCCTTCCTTCATGTTACAACAAATTCACAGAAATGTTGACGGCGAACCTGCAGGAAAAGACGAGATTAACGAGAGAGCAACGGAAGTTTATTTCTGGAGCCGTACAGCAGCGAGAACCGGCATGAATAGTCGCGTGTCCGGGCAATAGTGGGCACGCGGTGACTAAGCTCGGCCGTTATGCAGCTACCGAAAGAGAAAGTGTTTTCTTCGGTCTTCGCTCATGCCGAGCGCATGAATAGAAGGAAGAGAGGCCAATTAACGAAAGACGTACGAGCGAGAAACGCAAGCAATCTCGCCGACGTGTCTGCCAGCAGTCATCACTGCGCGTGTTGTTGGAAGGGCCGAATCTCGCGAAGGCGACGGGATTCACTTGGTGCCGAGCGTACAGGCGTGTCTTCCTTTTGGCAGCAGCGCCAGCGCGGATTGTCGCACGCGAGGAGCAGTACGCCTGTGTTGTTGATATTTTATAACGAGCATCCCCGCCTAATGAACATCATCGTCTCTTGAGCAACGAGCGGCAAAGCGTGATTCGGCTATCGACAGCACCACCACCTGCTGCTATACACGCCCTAGTGCGTCGGTAAAGCCTTTCGTTCGCAAGGGGGCGACTTATACCGCGCTGCCGTCGAGACATTTACATCGCGCCACTATATAAAGGAGCGCCATTATTTAGCTAACGGTGGTGTGTTGGGAATATCCGCTGCTCGTCGTTCGAGCCATTTGCCCGGATCACGTCGAGAACGCAAGCGGACGGCGCTTCGGACACTAGTGGATAACCATGAAGGCAAGTTGCCTTGGAGTTTTATTCGTGGAAGGCAGGAGTGTGGCGGGCATTGTCACTGACACGTATACTGTAAGAAAGGGATATGAAAGGCTGCCTTCAGGGGTCAAATACTATATGATGTCTATCGGATGCGCACTCGTTACCCAACAGGTAGTTGTCTTCTAGGTCCATTCAAATGAAGCAGCACCGCTTTTGGCTCCGTGCAATTCTGTGATAAGTGCTTTCATCGTATGCCATTTGTTTGCGTTTAGTACGCGTAGCCATAATACTACAGACTACTATTCTAGATAATACTATAGTATTACAGTTATAATGTTTCTCATTGCAACTGTAATGCTCCCCTGATGAGAATGTTCGAATTTGAAAATTTTCTTGTGGCTTGGTCCCCAACACCAGACAAGCAGTTTATTGCGCACTGTTGCCCATAGATATGTTATTAGCCTCAAGATATTGTAGGTTTCTACCACTGGCAGGCAGCGTACAGAGACGATCGCTCGCGATTGCGCTAGATCGCGTTGGTGAGAGACCCTTGCAGAACTAGTCATCTTGCAATGCCGAACTCACGAGCCATCGTATCAGAGGGCGACGAAGGCACTGCTACATCTATTAACAGCAACAAACATGCGCAAATAGCTTCAGTTTTCATTGGGGTTCATTATGGCGCACGTGATGCTGTGATCATGTGCCGTGATCATGTGCAATGATTATGACCAGCTGTGACCCTGTGCTCTGTGCTTCTCTCTCCACTTTCTGCACATTTTTCAACCTCTCCCGTTGTAGGGTCGCAAGCAAGATTTTGCGGACTGGTTAAGCCCCCCTATTTTCTCCTTTCTTTTGTCTCTCTGTTAGTCTGAGACCAGAGTAGCTTGCAGGGAAGCATCAGACGTCCATGATGTGCCCGTGCGGCTGCTTCTTCCAGAAAAGAAAGGAAAATAAATGTCTTGTTCGTGTGAGAATTGCTCATGAGTGTCATGTTGACAGTTTAACATCTTATGCTTACTGGGCCAATGTACACCATGCCCAAAGATATACGTGATTGCACTCTAAGTAAATAATTAAGACGAATGTATTCAATATCAGAATAAAACGAGCCATGTTCGATAGGAACCTAAGTAAACCACCTTAACAATAAAAAAACTAGAAAACAATAAAGAAGTGCATCGAAAGCATGGTACACGAGCGTCTTACTTTCTTTTTTTTTTGCATTTTGACTCCGTTCAAATGAGGCCGGCACGGCCGGGAATCAAACCTGTACCCTTGTGTATCCGAGCACAAGATTAGAGCCACTGGGCTACCCCTGCAGGTCATATCCTTCATGTCTGTTCAGTATTCTTAAGTATTCTTAAGTATGATCAACACTTTCCCACCGCTGTGGAGCCCAGTGACTACGACGTTGCGCTGCTGAGTATGAAGTCACGGGTTTCGATCCCGGTCACGGCGACCGCATTAAGAAGGAGGCGGAATGCGAAAACGATCGTGTACTGTGCACTGGGTGCACGTTAGAGAACCCCAGGTAGTCAAAATTATTCCGGAGCCCTTCACTACGGCGTGCCTCATAATAATATTAGGGCTTTGGCACATAAAAACCCAGAATTCGTATTTAACTTTAGGAGCAACACTTGAAAGTAAGTTAACTGTGTGGCTGTTGGGAATGAGATTAGTTTATTGCAAAAGAAAAGAAAAATGGGAGAGAGATAGAGAAAGTTTGGCTTCAGTATTAGGCGTTAAAAATGAAGACCGTAAGGAATTTCAAGCCTTAGCACATATAGTCACCGCATAACGTTGCAAACTCACTTAACCAAGTAGACAAAGCATAGAGCCAGGAACGCGAGGTTTAGTCGACTTACGTCGTTACCCATATGCTCCTCTTAGGAATTCTTTGAGCCCGACTTGAACTCAGAGTCTGTGCGCTTCCAGCTTCTACTGCTCCTGTTCACGGCAGGAGCTGCGACTGCTGCTCTCACACAGGTTGGACACAGTCCTGATGGACGTCAACAGTACAGAACTCAAGGGGTGAGTGTATCTTCAGCGACAGTTTTCCAGGAAATTTGTAGGGCAGTCACAAAATTCTGTGACAACGTTAATATAGTGATGTGACCGCCTAGATGAACGCCCACGGTGCTGCCATGCAGCAGCTATAGGAGATAAGTGCAGAACGAGCAAATTGTGTTACCTTGTCGATGCTACAAAGGGGCAGCTTCACTACTTGTTGCACAGATGGCGACACTAGTTGTTACTCCATGCCAGCCTCTAGATTTGGTACGTTCGTTTCGCTGCTGTGTTGCCAACCGCAGTACCCATCCGTGCACCTCGTCTGTCGTCTGCTTTATCTCCCGCCACAGACGCTTGCGCTGGATGCGACTTGTCACATATAAGTGTGCGCTAATTGTTGCTGTAAAGCTTCAGTTCACGCAGCAGGCACTCGCGCGCAGGTGTTCGCTTGCTACAATCATCCTGGATAAAAGTTCTCGTTCAACAACTGTTTAATGAATTCCAATGCTTTTCTGGCTAAAGTTGGTTACATTTCAATCCGTGCAAGCTATTGACACGAAGTTTCCTATATCTCCGGCCCTCAGCCTGCCGACAAAATTAATAGCGAAATGAACTATTGTGTATATCTAGGCTGTTGCTAGATTTTGCGCATGTATTACTTGCATGAACAATGCTTATTTGAAAAAGAAAAGAAGTATGGATGGCTAAAGTCGCAGGAAACAGCAGTTAAGAGAAAAGGAACGCGATAAAAAAAGCCCTCTGACTGGAATCTGAACTTTCATCTGCATTTCGTCTCACAGCTATGTTTTTAGGAACATAAGAGCAGCTTTTAGACAAACTTTTTACCTTGCATTATTTGGAAGTCCCTTTAGAAGCTTGTTCTGGCGCCTGGATTTCAATGGTGTGAGCCCGTCCCTGGCGGTTTGCTATGACGTCGCCTCATCGCCAGCAGCATCAAAGTTGGCGTTGTCAGAAGCACTGGTGCACTTTGCATCCACGCATTTGGTTGGAATTTTCCACGAACGAGGGTACCGGGAACCGGAGGCAGTCAGGCGTTCTTGGGCTGCCGCGTTCTTCATAGCAGGTGAACGGCCGCGTTTGCCGCTGCAATAGACGAGAAAAATGGGCGTGTCCCATTAGATAAGGACGAAGTGCCTGCTACACTCTTGTGCAGCGGGGATAGCTCCGAGTGCAAGAAGTCGTTTTCAGTTTTGAAACACTTCTGTTGTCAGCAAATCCACTTCGTTAAAAATGAAACAAAACATGGAAACATGCGCGCACCTTCCAGCGAAAGCAGGTCACCATTCGATGCTATCTCGTTGAGATGCTGTACTGTTGGGGCTCCTGGGCCTGCAGCACATCATTTTCACGTTGCTTGGATTAGGGACAGGACGTGAACTAAAAAGTGCTTACTCCCGCTTTCACAAGAACATTGCAGTCTTCCTGGCGCACCATGATGTACTTGCAATCAAAGCGCTTCTTTCAGCGGCCAGAACAGTAGAACTGCTGCTTGCCGTAAATGCGACTCGATAAAAACCCACATACGTCCTTTGGAGGCAAGCTTTTTCCAGGTGGTTAGTTGATCCTGGAATTTTGCGACTGTTCACCCATCGATGCCATGGAGCGTGTAATTATGCATCTGCTCGCATGCATTGCGATGCAAGAAAAAAAGCCTTTGCCATACCACACCGTCGTCCGAGAGCGAAACAGTTCATGACTTCGCCTATCAACTATCTAACGGGCTTAACTTAAAACCACTACATGTGCCACGAGAATCACTTTTGAGTTCAACAAAATGCTGGAAAACCAACGTGAGCCAACTGAAGACTCAAACCACCACTGTAGTACAGCGTACCGCGTCAACTGCTTAGCACGACAACCGCTCGAGACAAATCGGTATCAAATGAAAGCTCTCGATTTAATTTTATAACACTCGCCAAACAAGCGAGCAATGCTCGGCGCGTTTGCGTAACCAGACTTACAGGTAGCTTCGGACTGCTGCTGTGCACTCTTAGGCAAAGTTACACCCTTTGGATTGCCCCTTCTGCCACACAACGATAATCGTCTTCTGCCTTGATGCGTTTCTTTTCTTGAAAACGCCGCGCCCGCTACTTTCCGGGAATGCTATCATGCTGATAACGCGCAGGCCGTTCGTTACTGGAAAGTACCGGGCTCGCAGCGTTAAAGAAAGGAAACGCATCAAGGCAGATTACGATTATCCTTGTGTGGCAGAAGGGGTACTCCAAACGGTGTAACTTTGCCTAAGAGTGTGGGCTTGTCGTCTGCTATACTCCCTTTACACCCTTTCCCCAGCACAGGGTAGCCAGCCGGTCTGAGAAGTGGCTAACCTCCTTGTCTTTCCTCCCTGTCTTCCTGTCTTTCCGTCAGCGGACCCGTAAATGCAGCTTCTCAAGCTAGCTGTTAATATACTATTTCGACGTTACGCGGCGCCCTGGATTTGTACCAGCAGTCTAGAAAAAAGGAGGATGGGAGGAGCTCTAGTGAAGGAGTGTGGAGAGGGTGAGCAGCGGAGGCAAATAGCACGCCGGATTGCTGTACGCACCGAGAACTGGCGGGTTCGCTGCATTGTTAACCGAGCAAACGCATTGGCGAGGGCCACAGTCGGCTCTCCTGTATTTATTAGTCCGTGGTCACAGGCCACCCGTGGTTGCAACACTTTTCACGCTGCGAGGACGGCCGTTGCTGTGGGCCACTGACCAAGAAGTTAAAAAGGTTCGTTTTGGCACTTTGTCGATTGCTGAGGCTTGCCTGGCTTAAATCTGAGTTTTGGGATAGTAAAGACATAACAAAACCCTCCTAAATGTACGATTGCAAAGTGATCAGTACGAGTAGCAGTGGTCATCTAATACGGCAACGTACAATCAAAGTATGTAGTCTGCTACCAGTGGCTAATCGTTTGCGGCATAGGCATACTTCGTAACGCACCGTCCCCCCCCCCCCCCCCCTCCTCTCCGCCTTCTCTAGGTAAAAGTACCACGGGCAATTTGTGACATTAGTGCGTATGTCTTTCGAATTGAAACCCATAATGACGTCATGCATATTATTCATAAATTTTCCGAGGTATGATAGTCCCTATGGACTATTACAATAATTACACTAATCATCTTGTTAGACGTCTTATGTCGGCGACATGTGAAAATCGTTTTGAGTGACAATGGTCTAGTGTCAAGGTGCGCTAGAATGGATGCCAGGGACTGTCGCTGAACATTATATTCAGGACCGTCGCACAGAATGTGTTCTAGCGTCTTCTCGCAAAGACAGGCATTGCAGAGAGCATTGTCGGCCATTCAAATGCGAAATGAGTAAGATTTCGTGAAAGCCAGCCCTAGCCATAAGCTGACGGCGACGAAGGGACTACTTCGGTTTTTGAAAGAGATGGGATTGGACAAGCGGCTGTGACAGTGATATCACATACCACGCAAGAGTGATGGACTCTAACTGACGATGTGTGTGCTGTGCTATGTGCTCTATCTCTCTCTCTTCCCCATCTTTCATCCCATCCATCCGGCTCCCATGTGTAGAGTAGTAAACTGGTTGAGATAAACTGGTTAACCTACCTGCCTTTCCTTCTCCACTTTTTCCTTCCTTTCCGTCTTGTTAGACAACCCACCGACAATGCATCACGCAGTGTGATGCATGCTGCTACGACAACGTTGCATCAGTCATGATGGGTATTCTGGCAAGCCTGTTTGTTCATACCAAAATTTACGTCATCGACATTAGGTCGTGTACATGAGCTTTAGTCTTTTAATAATACCACGTTAAAAGCAATTCATTCATTAGTACGTCATTTGCTGAAAGCAAGTGACGGGACAGTCAGGACAGTTTCATGCTGAAAACATAGTTCAGCCTATGCTCAGTTAGAGTTAGCTTATTGGCGATCGCAAAGCAATGTTGTTACGTTTTAGCCAAGGTGCATCTATGTCGTATAGATTGATCAGTCATCAGAATAGCAAGCAGCAAACAGAAGTTGGTGATGTCATGTGTGTATCTGGCAAGAGACCACTTACAATGATTCGTTGGCGCAGAAAATTTGAAGGCGTGAAGGCAGAAAAATTGAAGGCGTTGTCGCAGAAATTTGAAGAGTCCTTAAGAGTGTTTCTTACTCTGCGCTGAAATCAGCTAAAGCCATCTTCGCAATTGCTTTCTCGCTGGCTCAGTTCAATGGGCTTCCAGCTTTTTCTTTTTCGTCATTTGTCAAAGAGAGAACAACAGCTGCCAAGCGAAAGGAATCTCGACATCAGCATTTCTGTGTACAGGGGTTTCCTGCTCACGACACGTCCCTGGAACATTGCCAGCGATGCCGTGGACACGCCCTTTGTCTAGCGTCTGAGTGTGCCATTGGAACCGTCCAGCCATTCTGAATCACTCCGGGAAATAATACAGTAGGTTGTAACTGAGTAGACGTGGCATGAGTATGCAGTAGCTAGCTTGAAGGCTGTGATAAGGACAGATATACGGAATGTTGAAAGTGCTTCTTTCTTTTAACTACGGATCTCTCTTGCGATAGCGCCTTGACATGGGCTGTATTAAGGCTACAACGAAAACACCTGAATGACATTAACTATTATTTTCAGTACGAATTCTTTAGCGTCAGACGTGGCGGTGAGGACCAGTCAAGGCCAAGATGCTTTTTTTTTCTTTGTTTTTCTCATGCTGGATGTTTACGTCTGTGCACTTCGTCATGAATATATTCTTGGAAAGAATACATAAGCTCATAGCCTACAGATAGCAGTACTTCTTGCTTTGTTCTTTTAGAAGCAGTCAGTTGTTCGCTTTGGCAACTGTGAAATATCGGTAGTGCCGAACAGATTCTTTTTATGCAAAGTTATTGCGACACACACGGGTGTGGTCTTCAGCCTTCGACAGCATGTATTGCCAGTTCACCAAGCACGCCACTTACGAGCTGTAACGGTAGTTTAATTCAGCTGAGACTTACCTGTGCAGGCTAGTGCATGTCCAGTCATAGTCTTTCGAATTTCAAATGGCGCAAGGGTTTTTTTCCGAAATAACTAATTTGGCTAAAGATAAACTCACCGGGCAAGGCCAGTTCTTTGTAACTGAAGGAGGCACCTCGCCGAGTACAGGGGCGAGAGCAATATATGCGACTGGACTGAATTCATTACACCGCAATATATCTTACACCGGACCTCATACCTCATACCAGACCTCATTAGTGTTCCAGGATTAGCTAATGATTTTTTTCCCGTAGCTCCTGCATTCGTTTGCATCGGCGTGTAGGTAGTGATCGTTAATTAAAGTGTCCAAGTGGTAAAGAGGGGCAGCGCCATTCACTCTGAATGAACGTATTACATCGCAATTTATCTTACAGTTGTGTTGCGGTGGCACCTGTGGATGTTCTCAGACGCTCTTAACGCATTCGCCTCCAGATTCACAGAACCTGCATTGCTTCTTATGACGTCTAGGTCCTTGTATACAGAAGCTATGTTGGAAAAGAAGCGACAAAACTCTGTTCGCTGGTATATCAGGCATGTCCTTACAGGTTAGGTCAAACGTGGGTCACGGCACTTGATAGCTCTCTTCTTTTTCCTTCTCTGTCTATGGTCACGAAGCCCGGAGGCTACTCGTTCGGCTACAGCCACGCCCACGGTGCAGGCGATGGCGCCTCGTGGCGCAAGGAGTCCGCGGATGCGGCGGGCAACGTGATCGGCTCGTACGGTCTCAAGGACGCCGACGGGAGGGTCAGGGTGGTCACGTACGTGGCTAACCAAGATGGCTTCCAGGCGAACGTCCAGTTGAACGAGCCCGGTCTGCCCCAGCAGCACCCAGGACTCGGGGCTGGTATTACTCAATGGCCTATTCCTCAAGGTCGCGTGCACGGACACAATCCCGGGGCACATCCAGGAACAGCTGCAACCACGTCACACCGGGGTTCTTGGGCAGCCAGTGGTAGTCCTCACGTCGCATCGGGACACGCCGATGTAAGAATTGCTGCCATAGCGACCGTTATCGATTTGAGCAGGATTATGCTGTCTCAAAGACAAAAGTAATCACACAATAATTTTCAATCCATTACTAAGGTTCGAAGCTGTCTTCTCAGACATAATACCGGGCTAACTTCAACAGAAGCCACATTGGGAACACACTCAATACTGCATCTCATTAAATCGGTGCAGTGTAGCGTAAGCCAATGATCATTTCCACCATCTGTATATAAGTAGGGAACAAGAAAGACGGCTCGTTCTATGCCCACCAGTAATTTTACCGTGCAGAAAACAGATTTAATAGCAGGATAGAAGAGGAATTAGCGTCACACAATGGACGAGCCCTTGTTTCTACTTCGGTCAACTTCATACGGAGACGGCTAGCTTCAGATTTTTGCAGTTTCGGTTCGAGTGATTCATCCGGAGTACATTCTCAGTTATGATGCATTTCAGCGTTATATTACGCAGGCAGTTAATGCACCGCTATCCCTCACGCTTAATTGCTTTTGGACAATATGGAATGCGAATTGTTGTGTGCATAAAATATTCCTTGCTAACGCTGCAAAAAGTTGAACCGCTTATTCCTGTAACAAGGAATATTTCAGTCACTTTTAAATATTTTCGCAAATGAATAAAAACAGACGCAGTAAAGAGGAAGTACATATTTGTTAATATAGCATTCTTTAAGAAGATAAGTGAAACAATATTTGCAATGTCCACACAACACCACAAAAGTGTAATTACTAATTGGGTTTACTTTATACCCGCAAAACGTGAGAACGAATGACTAACCAGTTCGATTTAAACATAAAAACTTAGTTAACGTGGTTTCCCCCACAGGCTCCCGGTGGCGCATCGTACAGCTTTTCGTATGACGTGAGTGCGGCTGGAGGCCCCTTCCAACAGGAGATCGGAGACGCCCTAGGTAATAAGAAAGGCATTTACGGTCTGCCAGGCCGAACAGTGAATTACGTCGCCGATGCGGGCGGATTCCGCTCCAGCGTCCAGTCCAATGAACCGGGTGTTGACAACTCCAAGAGCCCCGCAGACGCAGTCTTTACAGGAAGTCCTTCAGCCGTCGTACCGCCTCCTTCTCCATCTGCATCGTCCGGAAACACGGAAGATGGGAATGGGCTCGTGTTCCCGCCTCCCTACCTCGGAGGCACCGACGCACCTGCCACCGTTGCACCGGGTTCAGTGGCGACCGGCTACGGTACCCAAGACGTGAGCTCACGTGGCGTACTTTTGTTGCTTCACTAGTCGTTTCTACGAAAGGCATGTATTTGGTGGTTAAGTGTGTTCTAGCTTGCATGTTCTAGTTGAGGTTACCTGTAGAACTGGGTTTCTGGTTTCTGCGCCTGTTTCCCCGATTAGGAAAGAGCGAAAGAAAGGAAGAGAGGAAAAGGCAAGACGCTAACTAGGGCGTTTCCGTCTTGCCACGCTGCACAAGGCGTGGGGACAGGGAGTTAGGCTAGAACCAGAAGGAATTAGGCACTGGAAAGGCGTTTCCATTATGGGCGTTCACACAGGCCAGTAGATAGCAAAAAAAGAAAAACCCATCCCGCAGTAATGCTTGTACAGGCATCTGTAGTGATGGTGTGTTCTCTTCGATGCTGTAGCATTCTGTCTTCCGGTAGAGGGTGGTCGTTCCAGTGATTGAGCGCGATATAGAACGATCGTGTATGCACATGGTACTGCGGTTTCGGTTGTGCACACGGTACACAGTTGCCCAGAATAAGATCTATGGTTTCCGAGCAACCTCTGTGCCGACAGGCAGCAGTGTAGGCCATCCTCATACGGAATGCGTAAGCATTTGTGAACGCTACTCCTTACCACAGCCTACACAATGGGGTCGCGTCTCCTCTGTGCAGTCTTAACGGAAATCGAGGGCTCAATCTACGATCAAGAGAGTATAGTGAAGTCCAATTACCTGAAGTGCATACCTGAAGTGCAGTTAATTACACTCAGTTCTGATGCATTGGCATGTAAATATGTGGAGCTTTACCGCAGCGTCTGCCTTAGATAGTCAGATTGAGAGATCGTGGTCTCCTGCATGGGCTGAACGAGCCGCTTCTGCACGCTAACTTACGATAATAGTACACTCACTTGGTAGCCAAAGAAAATTGACTTGGCGTCCTTTGTCAGCCGTGCGCTTTGTGGTCCTTGTAATGTCGCACACCAGCTCGTCATGCAGGCGCCGCCGAAAAGCAGACAGTTAGCAATGGAGTGGCGCCTTCGAGTCGCACAATATTGACAATTTTTCCGCTTTCTTGTCATCAATAAAACGTGGTACGACATAAAGGACTGCAAATTCTGCGGCCGTCGGCGTTGACACGTCATATTCCTTTAACTTCATGGTGGGGACTTTTGTTGAGATTAGGATAGCTGCGGTATAACTCTTTGGTAGGACAGCGCCGTTGTTGTGTACGTGCGTGCAGTCTTGGTACTGCATATGTAATCTAAGCTGCTTGAGAGCCGGCGATGAAGAATGAATTTATTCCGAACACCAGGTATCTTGAGGTTGATTTGCGGCTGAATCAGTTACCTGGAAAGTCGAAGGTCACCCTGCAGATGGGAAGTAGGAGGATACCTGAAGGTGCGGAGATGCCTTTCGGCGAAACGAGGTACGGGGCCCCTTTGCAGATAGAGAGGCTACATGTTGTCACGGGGTCCGGGCCACGGCGCCTCGTTTGCACGCCTAGCGCTTCAACTCTAATATTCGTCTCAATAACGCGCTCTGCAGCGATTGCGATAGTTGCCGCTTTTAACGCGCTACCAGGAAGACTTAGACACATCCGGAATGCCTGAGGTTGAATGCTGTGTATGGTATAGAAGCTCGTTTTACTTGCGCTGATCAGTGATCATTCACAGAAAGCCGAGAAAGTGCATCCAATATTATTGCAGCATAGAGGTCACGGACATATTACAGCTTTTCCCGGCAAAGAAATTACGTGTCAACCAATTGTTCATCTTTTACATGTCTGGGAGATCTTTATCAATTACAGCGACTAAAGCTTTGCGTGGTCCAGCGTGTATGGTATTGTTTTTTCACTGAATAGTATACAGTAGTATGTCATGAGTTTACGACTTAAACACCATAAATGTCAATTTCGGGGATGAAATTTCGAGGCCTTGATTGCGGAGGTAAAATATAATCCGAGTTGCAGCTTTCTAGAGTCTCGCCTGTAACCATGTTACACTAAACACCCATGTACCGTTATCATTAGCATATGTTGGTAGTGTTGTTTGGAAGGTGATCAAGGACACCAATGAGCTTAAAATTGAACTTAGTAGAGTTCGTTACACCACTGGCAAACGTCACAGGAGGTATGATGCGAAGTTGGGTCGGACTCGGGGCTAACAAAGAAGAAAATCGCGAAGAGGGTTAACAGTATGTCTAGTGAAACATCTGAGCACCTACACCTACGATCTCCCAGAATAACGAGTATGGCTTAATATTTCATGTAGTCATGATTTTTGGACGTTTAAAAAGGGTGGTACATGAAGAATCATTATTCCTATTCCGTATTCCATGGCATGCTTCAGGCGTGGCTACTTATTGATTGATAATATAATCTGCCTTGTGACCTACATTCACCACGAAAAAGGCTGTAAGTGTCTGTGCAGTGCTTTATTGTTCGAATTTGTAAACGACTGGAGTGATATCTGAAGACGCTAATATTAGTGAAAGCTGTCGGACAGGCATGACACGTTCGGGAAAACATGGGAGATGCAACTTATCTGCGTGTTTATCTCTTCCGTAAAAGAGGCAACCAAAGTAGAAAATCGCACCTTGCCTATCTAATGCACCTTCGCTTGGTGGTGTAGTGACGGCAGGTAAATTGCATAACACAGCACGATGTGTCGAGAGAGTATGGATTGCTGATGATCATTTAACCAAGTTCGACATATCTATACATACTGTTATTTCCAAGTATTCTTGGTAACTCGTCATGGAACATCCGTTAGGTGCCAAAGGTCTCCGACCAAGCAGTGGGCACATGATACCATTAAATAGGGACAACTGTGGCCCTATTTCATGCCATGCCATTTCATGCCTGTGCCATGTCTTGTTATGAGTGGCCTTCCGACTCTAGTACAAGAGCACTTTTTATCTATAGCTGAGACGTTGGTTTACACGTCGTGTTACTAACCTGCATGAAGAAGTGTTTTCAGTTGTGCTCGGAATCTGATCGACTCCTTTCTGTGGTGGCTCTCAGGCGTCGGGAGCACAAGATCCAGCAAATGTTGACGTCATCAAACGACCCGAGCCAGCCGGAATAGGTACGGGGACAAACGCTTATAACGGCTATCTGTAAAGGCCTGTCGTACAACAATTTTGCAGTTCCGGGACGCAGGGTTTTTGCTGTTTTCCTTACTTCTTTCTGGTAATGCTAAGATAATACTCAGTACCTGCGTGCGTCTTACGCCTTGCTTTCTTTCATGCCTTTCACGCTGCTTTACCATCCTAATGTCAGACAAACATGGTCTTTTTATAGATGCCGCCACACTGTAGAATTATTTACGAAACAAACATGAATTCATGCACTCGTGTTGTAATGCAAAGTCTATGCGTAGGCGGCTCAATGTGACGGTGCAGTTAGGACAGATACAGGGAGTGGCTGCGGCCGCGCTGGACAATGTCACGGTTTCATGTTGATATTTTGCGCGTCGGCGTTGGTGCATGACGCCATTCAGAGGTGTAACTATGGTGGTCAAGGACATTTCATATCGCTGACAAGCTTATCTTACTGACGATATGGAGGAATTCGCAAAGCTCATGCTGCATGGTTCGCTGAAGACATGGAACTAAATGCAGCATTCACGGCCTTGACGGTGACAGCAGCAACTGCAACACTTTAACTAGCATTTTTGAGTGTAAGGGTAGAGTTCCATGACAGATTGTATGGTCACGTTGTAGTAGGCAACGACTTTCACTTTTACGCAGCTTTGGTGTATTCCGGCCCTCCCGGTTCGCCTCCCTCAGGAGCTGCGCTCGTCCCGCCGTTTAGACTAGGTGCAGGAGCACCAACGATTCCTGTTGCTCCAGTAGGCGGTGCATTTCCAGCGCCACCCGGAGCCACGGGACCCGTAGACACTGGGTATGGCCAGCAAGACGTAAGTGTCGTCATGAAACGCTTAAACGTTAACGTATAGAAAAGGCAGACCAGTGGCGTGTGATCTTGCGGAATCGCTATTTCTTCAAAAAGTTGCTTGACATATTCTGTCGCTCAAAGAGCGTAATGGTGGGGTCAAGCAGGCGGATCTATCGTCACATTTTTATAGCCTTTGCTACGAGTTACTCGGGGCTTTTAGCAGAATTTATCATTCAGAGTCAAGACTGTTGTCCGCTTGGGTTGTGACGCTGTTTGAGAAGTAACTTTCAAAATTTTCTTTGCACAGAACGCGTGCTTCTTTTGCACAGTAAATATGCCGATGTTTGCCAACTGGTCTGATTTTAACACTAGTCTGTCTCTAATTTCACCAAAGGTCCAGAATCCAGACTTAACTAACTTGGGATAGGCAATTGACTCTGATGAGGGCTTCTAGCCGCTGCCACCACCCCTACAGCACGGAAGGGCGAGACATGCAACTTGCCGCTTTCTAGAACTATTCAATCATGTGGAAGCTTTCTTTTCATGTCGCTGTCAGCAACGTTACACTGGATTAAAAAAAACATATGATGACTTTATTAGACGCCTATATATGTTAACTTGGTTTATGCATGAAACTTAGTGGTTTTGGTCACCGAGAAAGAAAATGCGTGCCCTGAAAAAGCTCAAATCTGAAATCTGCCATAATTCCTTGCGAGGTAGTTGTTGCGGTAAACGGAGGTCACGTGCCGCCTCCTCTGTTTCATCCCCGTAACTTTAACACGACCCTGAGAATCTTTAGCAGTAGGGATTGATTTTCCAGGAACTACGAAATTATAAGTGAGTGCTACAACTAAACGATACCTTTTTTTTTCCGGGAACTGTAACGTTTCAGGGTTCCGGAGCGTACAACTTCGCTTACGGAAACGGCCAAATCGAAGGACCATGGCAGCAGGAGTCTGGAGACGCTGAGGGCAACAAAGCGGGATCGTACGGCCTCAGAATCGACGATGGCAGATTTCGCACTGTCAATTACGTCGCTGGAACCCAGGGCTTCAGAGCCAGCGTAGACACGAACGAGCCAGGAGTGGACGGTGCCCAGAGCCCGGCCGACGTCATCGTCAACAAGAGTCCGGGGCCAGAGGGAATTGTGCCAGGCGGTGGGTCCTCGGGCCCCAATGGCGGCACTCAATCCACAGGTACGAATGGCAGGCCCATTTCCCCTCGACTTCTGAGTTAAGGCAGCGCGACGCCAGAGCTGGAGCAGTGCTTCTTCAGTTAAGTTGTTATTTTACTGCGGATGTCTGACGTTCCGGATAGTCTTATTTTGTCTGTAATAATTGATGACACAATTCCTTTCCCGCTATACAGTGGGTGAGCAAGGGAACCCATAGGCTCCAGATTTACCCTTGTCTCTTACTCCTACTGCTAATCTCTTAAAGTAACAATTTTGCAATGATACTTTAGTCAAGGTTTCTTGCTCTGAAACAGTGTCCTTATCATGCTCTTGTCGTTTTTTCAACTTTCCCGCAGAACACGCATAAAATACACCGTGTTTTCGTATTGACTCGTTCACAGCACGTCATTGTAATAGGAGGGATAGTTGGGCGAGCTGGTATTCTAATATCAAAAAAAAAAAGAAAAGAAAGAGATCGCAAGAACGACGAGAAACGAAGAAGATTATACCACAAGTTCTCACTTCCAAGTGAATTTTCATTGCAAGCATAAAAATATGCAGGGTGTCCTAACTATCATGCACCAAAATTTAAATATATGCAAATACCACGTAGCTGGACAGAAGCAAGGTAATGTCGTTTGCCGTCGCTTGAAGGTGCTCCGATTATTTTTTGCATTTAGCCTAATTACATAAGTAGTCTAAATTAAGTAAAGAACGTCTCAAATGTTATAATTAGATGAAAAGTGTCAACGAGAAAATTGTAGAGCAACATGAAAAACTCCCGATACAGCTTTCTGTTGCTCGGTACGTGCTACATAAAAGTGTTCTTCCGAGTGTGAAAGAAGCCCACGAATACACGCAAAATTGCCGCTCGAGTGGCCGCTCGAGGCACTTAGCATGTCATCTTTTGGTACTCATCTTCATAAAAACTGGCACACCAACGAAGTTTTCTTGCTCTAAATATATTGCAACACTACACGAAGGCCTCTCTTTCCACTTTCCACACATCGATGTCTTCCCTATATGCTTAGAAAGCAGATGATGAAAACAGAAGGGACCCGCCCGAATCGTATGCAGTTTCGTGGTGCTGAATTCAGGAGAGCTCTAAATGCAATCGCCTACATTTTGGCGTCAACGCTCGAAGTTGCATGAAATTTGTCCTAAGGATTTCTGGAGATTATTTGGGGTAGTTAACTTCTGTAATTCTGTACCTGCAAAAATGTTCCGCATTTTGTGATAAATCTAAAATTTGAATGTATCATAATCCCGCCACAGAGGCAGGTCAGCGTAAGTCGGACACTTAACTCAAATAGGAAAGCAAGCAAAAAAAAAGAAGATAAAAAATGAGATCACGGTGCTTGTGTGGCCGTGTGAGATCACACGTGCAGAACACTAAGGCGGTAACCACACCAATTACATCTGTGTTGAACAACGGAAGCACTTACTGCAGTCGTGTTTATTGTTATCCGTAGGTGTAATTCACTAATTCATTTATGATTTTCATTCCCCATCATTTTCATAGTATATAACACTTGCCCAGTACAGAAAGAAAGCTTGCTTTGCTCTACTCTATTCCCTCCCGAAATAAAGTTATCTGTGTAGTCACTTAGGTAAAAGTGATCACCGTATTCCATTCATTGGGGCAACGTGGTAAAGTCATGGACCATCGGTTAGATTTTTGTGCACAAAGAAATTAGGCACACGGTGGCGCACAAAGGAAAAAGAAAGGTTACTCAGAGGAAAATATTTCTCGCTAATGTAGAGAAAAGGACTACATTTCTTGAATTATTGAGACAACATTTCTTTGAGTTAATTCTTCCTTGAGTTAATGAGCTTCCTCTCATGCTCGCTGCATCAGTGAAATCTCTGACATCGTCGCGTCCCACGCGGTTAGACGAAAAATCGCACAGTGTTTTTCAACTCCTACAAAAACGGAATCCGCTTCGCCTCCTCTTGCGCCTCTTCCACCATTGCAGCTGCTGGTGGCCTTCCTGGAGTTCAAGGACGGGTAGTCATTCCTGCTGCTCCTGTGGGTCCCGCGATAACAGGACTCCCAGGAGTGTCATTGGTTTCTAGGCCTGTCGGCTTTCCTAGTGTTCAGGAACAGACTGTCGTCCCTGTTGGTTCAGTGGGCGCTGCCGTGTCCGGACTGCCAGCGGCGTCCTGGGTTCCTGGGACTACTGGATTTTCCGGGATTCGCGTTTCTCCAAGCGGTCCTGGGGCACCGGGTCTGAACGTGCCAGTGCCCACTGGCGATGTAGTCTTCACCTCTCCATCGCTCGGGGTAAGTCACAATCAAATGTACGTATGTATTAAAGTAATGGAATGTATGCTCACTGAAGCAGGGCTATACCAGCCCCATCGCACAAAGAGAAACAGAAGCATGCAGCGGTCACTCGCTGAGTGGTCTGAGAACTTCTGAAAAAGGTGGCTCCCTCACGATTTATATTCTTCAGTGACAGATACTTTGCAGAAATACGGATGCAGAAACTTGATTCCTTCTCCACATTGCTCTCGAAACAGCGGTCGCTTTCCAATGTTTTTCCAGCTGGTCGGTTATACTAATGTTCTGGTGCAGCTGACCGCATCTGCTGCTGCAGTAGACGCACCAGCCAGTACTGCTGGAAATGACAGGAAACGCTGTTCGTGCCATAAAACAGGTCAATATAGCAGCGCATCTTGTTGACGTTCATGCTTTCTTTATCTAAATTGAGAGCCGCGCCTAGTAATAAAAGATGTTGTTCCTTCATTTGTGTCCTAAAAGTGATTTAAGAAATTATATGGGGACAGAACTCGCCACTGAGGGAGCAACTGATGATCAGAAGCCAGTTACTGAGCACAGTTCAACTATAATTTCTTGACGAGCAATGATGATTAAGCATTCTGGTTTTATTGTTACCACAGGATACCTTACCGAGAAAAAATGCATTTGCAAAACTCTTAAAAAAAGTCTGAATGCCTCATAAGAAATCTGCGATTGATTCTAAACTTTCTAAACTATGCATAAATTGACATTTATTAACCCACATCATCAGCACTAATTACGTAATACTCAATCAGTATGATATATGTACCAACCATTTTTATTTGCAGAACGAATGACGTGCATCACGGGGAAAAACTACCCTTTGCTTCTTTATCTTTCTTCATATAGCCTGCCGGCGGCTACAGTTTCGACTACAGTGGTGGGCCCGGAGGTGCCTTTCACCGTGAAGCAGGTGACGCTTCAGGGTCAAAGACTGGTATCTACGGCTTCAACGGCGAGGGTGGCGCTGTTCGCACAGTGAACTACGTCGCCGACAACGCTGGGTTTCGAGCCAGCGTCCAGAGCAATGAGCCGGGCGTCGACACATCCCAGTATCCTGCCCACGTTTCCCTTAGTTCACCCGGAGGCGCGGCCGTGATACCAGCAGCTTCATCAGTCCCAAGCACACCACATACTACGCATCACGCGATCCCTGGAGGACACGCCCACGCGGGTACTCCGCACGCACTTTCAGGGGCCGGCGGGAGTTCAGCGGGACCCTGGAGTCCAGGAAATGTTTGGCCTGAGTTGAGCCAAAGTCATGGACCGGGTGGCTTTTCTTACAAAACCGAAGTCCTCGGTCCACATCAGAGCGTCACCGAAGTTCACCAATATTAATAGTGAAAAAAAAAGGACTCTACATATTCACCAGCGGGTGTTATTTCCTCAATGTTGTGATATATACTGACATATATTTTGTCCAAATGCGTGGGGTCAACAAGCATGCCGAGGCAAGGCTTTCGGCATGTATTGACGTTTCGCAAAGTTATGATACCTAGCTAGAAAGACAATTGAAAGTCAAGTAGGACGAGTGAGGAAACCTTACGAGAGAGGGGAGGGGTTGGGAGTGGGGAGTCAGTTCGAGCGCATGAGTGTGTCGTCGCGTTTGGATCTTGCGGCTTTTAATCCTTGGATCGTGAGTATTCTCTGTCGTCTAATAGTACTACAATTCGTCAGCTGCAAGATCCGAATCAAGTTTATTTTATGGGCTTTGCCTTCAGCGATCAGATCGTAGCGTAAATATGAAACCTTAGCGGGTAGCACGCAAGTGCGCAGAAGGCGGTGGTGACGTGCGTGTTTTCACCAAAGTATGTCGTCATTAGCAGATGCGGGTTACGGTAACAGGGAGAAACTCGGTTCCTGATTGCTGTGATGTGAGTGTGATGTTGACAAATTGGGCGTTGTAAAAATTTTGACAATCAATGTCACTGCTTCTTGCAAATCGTCAAGGGTAACATGTATTAAGACTTGGTGATTTGCCATCAGATCCAGTACTCTAGACTTTAGTGACAACCTCGAGCGTGGCTGCTTCATGCTACGTTCGGACACCACATCAGTGCATTCAACGAAAGCGAGCATTCGTGACTCGGTCTTTCAGTCCCATCTGAGAATGAGGCAAGTGTGTTACTAGACTGAGCAAATTATATTCCTTTCCACTTTTCCAATTTAATGGACATTGTTTACCATACTTCTAAAGACTTTTCTGTGTGTCAATGCTTATTTGTGCTCTTTGTAAAGTATAGACACGCGCACTTGATCCCTTACTTCATAACGCTAAAATGCCTTTTTGGAGGGGACACTTAGCGTATCGTGTACTACCATCCAGCGAAACTTGTCTGCAAAAGCCCAGTAAGTATTTGCGCTACCTCATGCATTCACGTATGGGCACCTGCTCTGATTTGTGTGTTATGTGTGTTTTATTTCAGATGCAGGAAACGTGCTGTGTGTTTTGGATATTGGCTGTTAGTCTACTGCCTGGCCTGCCATTTTCAGAGCGCAAGAAACAAAAAGAGATAGAATAGAGGGATAATAAATGAATTACCCAACATGAATGACTAACCTATACTTTTTTGTCTATTGTGGGGGCGTTAAAAGCATCCGTGCACAGCACCAGTATAATCTTTCAGAGACGGCATCCTCACATGTGTCCGTATATCAGCAAAAAATTACGAGTATGTTAAAAATCTTACATGGCTACTAACCATCTACGGCAGTATGAGTGTACTTGGTATCGAGGAGCTTCCGTATGCAAGCATTGCAAACTTAACTTTACTGCTTGCAATGTCTGCTGCAATTTCTGCGTGCGTGCGTGCGTGCATACATACATACATACATACATACATACATACATACATACATACATACATACATACATACATACATACATACATACATACATACATACATACATACATACATACATACATACATACATACATACATACACAAATGTAGTATGTTCGATATTGGTGGCATGCAACTTCCTGCATATGCAGAAAGAAGAGCAAGCAAAGCCTAACTTTCTCACACATTTGTTCGCGTAAAAACTTCGCATACATATAATGCCTAACCATGTTATGAATGAAAAGCTTAGAACATGAGGTGAGAAAATGGTATTCTTCTTTTTAGGAAGCCGCGAAAAGCGCCATGTCATGCTGCGATGATAGACAGAAGATATTCGTGCTTACTGAGCAATTTTTTTCGAGAGATGCCCATTTGTATTTAGGGCTTGTCGTGCTTCTTCAGCACAGAACGGCAGCCGTCAGCGGTCGGCTTATTTGCTGCACGGTTATTGCGTATGGCTCATGCGCCAGTGTTGGTTAGGCGAAGTGCTCTGGCACCCTTACTGCGGAAAAAACACAGAATTTCTTTAAAAGTTTTCCGCCAGTTAAAAAGAGATGACAATGCCAAATTTCTCCTAACGTACGAGGACACAAACCGGGGGTTAGCTACCTTTTTGGGTAGCTTGCCTTCAGTTAACCTCCAAGAGCACAACTATCTTTATGAAATCAATCAATCAATCAATCAATCAATCAATTCATTGATCAAATTTTATTGATAAATCATGAGGAATAGGCACGAACTTTTTGGACCATTAGTCCACATTGGCTAGTGGCAGGCCTAGTGAAGAACATAGAAAACAGGTCAGTAGTGCAAATAACAACATTAAACTATAATACTAAATACGGAAGGCTGTTCTTACGTTCAACTGCTGGGTAAACGGAATTCACGTGGCTGGTTATGGCGATCCAGCCGGGACTAGCCATTCCAATTCCATTTACTTGACACGTGTTCTCACAGTTACATTTCAGCGATCCTCCTTCGCCCATAAAGTACGTGAAATGAATTATATTCCCGCCCCCATTGCCGCTACTACTGACGTTAACAATTTAAAATCCCTTCGTACCACTTATTTATCATCAACTAATCAACATTTCCAAATGCTGTTCGTATGGTCACCCTTCATGCAATGTACCATGTTTTGAACTTTGAGGTATTAAAGATAAATAAATAAATAAATAAATAAATAAATAAATAAATAAATAAATAAATAAATAAATAAGTAAATAAATAAATAAATAAATAAATAAATAAATATGAACTCACGTTCACTGAAAGGTCATCTTCGACCGTTTGCTACGATGCCTGCCAAGCAAGACAACAAATCTAATCTAATCCCCCGAAAAGCTTATACATGCTGCCTGCCTTTTTCATTTTGTTTTCGCTTAATAAACAGTTTTCCATCTTCCAGAAAAGAATTATGCAAAACAACAGTTCTCAGTTCAGCGCTCCTCATATTTCTCGTACTTGCGGTGAAATTGGGAAAGTGTCACCCAGCAGATTCTTCATCACAAAAACTACATGGCAGGTGTTTTTGGCTGAGGTTCGAAGCAACATATCTACAGGGATCTTTATTCGAACACTAATGTTCAGCTTAACTTCCCTGCTCACCTTACCAGGGGCTCGCGAAACGTGAGAAAAATTTCGAAAGCGTCCGCCAAACGCTCTTGTGTTCCAAATAAATCGAAAGTGATATATTTCAAATCGCACATATGCTATTATACATGCGCATGTATAGACTTCACACGCGCCCCCCACTCGCTTATCGGCTGTCTCAAAGCCAACGGGCCGCCTGCGATAAAACCCAGTATTTAGTGCCAGCAGCCCTCGCCCATCGCATACAAATGGCGACCGCAACTCGAGCCAAAAGAGAATCCGTGCATAAAACTTTCCCACTGGCTTGCTGCATAGCGGCGAAGGAGGGACTGGTGCCTCTAGGGGGGCTACATTTCCAGTCAGGATTTCTTCAGTTGTCGCGGCCGATACGATAAGCATCCGCTATATTTGCATGGTCGCCGAAACAACAACACCCGTGTCCTTTGCAGAGATTCCGAATCGCACAAGCAGCTGCGTGATCTGGCCACCGTAACGCTGATTTTTTTGGGCAGAGTTCGCGCGCACACATGTTTATGATCGCTGCTGTGGGGATGTATGTACTATACGTATACAGTGATTCAAGTGGAAACGGCGGAGTGCGTGGATTTCTTTCTTTTTTTTTGTGAATCCAAGCAAAACGCAAAAGGAACGATGATGTGCAACCAACTCGGACGTGTCACGTACACCACCTGGGGCACATCACAGTTGATCGTGTACATCTCCGCGGCCTTCGTTCTTCGCTCGGCTTTGCAAAAGCTACGCATTCCGCTGCCCGCATTCGAAGGACTGCAGATGGTCTACGTGCGTATGTTAGTGTGTATTAAATTCTCGGAGATTTACGTGCCAAAACCTAGATCTGATTATGGGGCGCGGCGCAGTGGAGAGAGGCCGGATTAATTTTTACTGCATTTGGTACTTTAAACGTGCGCCCGAAACATGGTAGGTGAACTCTCGTTGCATTCCGCAGCCGTCGCCCCGCGGCCGCCATGCTCGGGAATCGAACCTATGACCTCGCGTCTAGCAGCGCAGCTTTTTCAACTCCTATAATATAGAACAAGTGAATAGAAAAACATAATCGTCCTATCCTTGTGCTTATGTGGGCTATTATATCGCATCGGTCGTTTCTGGGAAAATAAATATTAATAAACCCCATTTTTTTCAAGGTTACGTTCGGATGCTACAGAGCTAGTAATTAGCCACAACCCGTTACAGAAAGTGAAATGTCTCGGTTTGACTTAGAGGAAGCCTGCCGAAATATATGTGTATTTAGAAACTGTTCATTCTCACGTATCTCGCGACATTCCATGCAGAACTTCAGAGGGATGCCGACTGTCGCCGAGCACCGCCTAAGTCAATGCACGTTGCAGGAGTAGCACAAACTTTAAAACTTTCTGTGGACACATTTCGATGTATGCTGCGGTGAAAATGCATGCGCGCGTGTGTATGTGAGTTCTTTTTCGAACTCTAGAAAGGGAGTACAGGTCAAGAGAAGAACGGAAGTATCAGTAGGACCAGCTTATAATAGCCGAGGACAAAAGTTACAGAACATCAAAGTAACAAAAAACTGTGACAATATGGAACATACGCAAGCTTCGTGCTATAGAGCAATAATTCTAATCAAGGGCGCCGCATTAAACCACTATAACTGCGAGCATGCTTGATTCATCTATATATCATTCCCTAGCTTCATTAAGCACGTGGAAAGCAGCGCATTAAGTATATCGTTTCCTGTGTCGATCGCCTTAACCTCTTTGCCTCTCGATTTCGGCAGCCAGGATGCTTTTACTGTCGCGTGCTCGTAAATTACCTCTGTGCCCAAGTTTCGTGACTAATTCTTCGCTAAGAACCGCACCCATGTCGTTTCTTTCCCACGGTTTCGAGCTGGGGACAGTTCGCTGCCGCCACTTTTTTATGTGCATCTGTATACCGCAGCGCCGACCGAAACAACGGCGCAACCGGTGCAGCCAAAGCGTCTCGAGTTTGCAAGGTTTCTCGCCTTCCCAGCGCTCATTGTCTTTCTTGCGGTGCCAGCGGAGCGTTTACTGCGGTCACCGAAGGCTGGCATAACGGTTGTAATCGCGCGAGTGTTCATCGATTCCGGCCGTTGAGATGATCGCCGATAGCATTCGATTTTGGGTGCGGCAAGAAACACGAGAGGGAAATGAATCGATGAGGCCGAGATAAAACGCGGAATGGAATCAACGTTGCAGTGATCGCCGTGGAGTCGCGACAACAAATGCAAATAGACGAACTCGCGAAGGAAAAGCCCGCGTCGTTAGCTGCCGCTGACAAGGACAATGGTGACTTCTGCTTGAGCGTAGTATAATAAGTCTTCTAGGTTTCCCCGACGGGATTCTTTCGTGGCAATGGACGGAGGGAAGGCATTTTGTAACCTTGTAGTCTGCTTAGCGCGAACACTAACTAGCAGCACCAGCGCTGGCCGGCCGATCGTCTGTAGCTTCTGAACCCCTCTCTTTACAAAGTGTTCTTGGTACGAAATGCCGGTGACTCATAAACGCCCGCCATCGATCCTCACCCGCATCGCACAATGAACGATGTGTGCCTCTGATTAGGCAAAAGGACTCGGGAGGCGTTTCGAAATAAGCAAGCGCGGTTGCAGGGTTCTGGTAAGAGCCGACCGCAAGAGGGGGAGGGGGGGGGGAATTAGACTACTTCACCGGACGAGGCATTATACACTTTGAAGTAAGCGTCCGGTTCGAGCAGCAGTCAATAAGCACAGAGCGAAGAGATCTTGGCGAGGGCTCACCGTAAATCTATTCCGCTCTGCAATGCGATGACCGGCAACTGGCGCCATTCAAAGTAGTGAAGCAAGGGGCGTTGCGGGTGAGAGGGGGTGCATTAGTGAGCCCACGCTCAGGAACGCTCAAGTACGGCTCCTGTTGAGAGGAGCAAATGAGGCAAGCGTGAGAAGCGAGAGTGGTGCGGTGTACGGACGAAACGGCATGCACGGTCTCACCATGCACGTTTCTAGGAATAGACACTATTATGAGGGGAGGTTGGCGGGCATGTGATTTTCAATAGATGTTAACCAGTGGGCAAGACTGGGGAAGCCGCGTTTGCACCCTACCCTCACGAGAAATCGTGAATATATGCGCTGCTTGGGGGAAGGGGGCGACGAGATCTCGCGGTGGAGTAAAAGCGAGAGAAAGAGTAAAGGGGTGCAATCCGGGCACGTCTTCTGGTTGTGCGCAAAACAAACGAACGCACACGCACACACCTGGACCGTACGCACGCACACATGCATACACATACGCACACCCCTGAGACACTTAAGAAGCAATGGACGCGAAAAAGCGAAGGAGCCTAAGACCCCGTCGAGGACAGAGGAATGACGCCGCTCATTGTGCCGGACGGTTCCTGCGCGGAATTTTAACGAGATCGGGAGGGGCCTGCCAGGGTGCAACCTGTATATATATAAAAGGGGGACAGCGGTCGCCAGCAGTGGCGGAACGACAAAAAGCGTTAAAATCTGAGCACCCGACGACCACCACTCGGAGTATAACGGCACCACCCGGATATTCAGTTTGCACGGCGAGCGGCGACCCGTAAACGTCATGAAGGTGAGTACAGGGCACTGACAGTGTTGCGGACTGTGCGTGACGCATCGATGCGGCGAAGAATCAGGAAAAAAAAAAGGAAATGGTAACCGCGACACGATCGGCACGACCAACATGTGCGCGTTCCAAGTTGGACGAAGCTCCCACTGTGCCCGGCTCCGCGCTTCCGTGGGCGTTGCCTGTCTGATTGTTGTTACGCCTAACTGGTAACACTTGCGGCTGTCGCATTTGTTCGTGAGAGCAACTGGTCATCGGCATTGATCGCCATTGAGCGTAACAGTTAACATGTGTAGTTGTGAGTTAGAAAAGTTACATCCACGTATTTTAGCATCGTACGGCGTGACAATAAGCGTGATATAAAAGCGTGATGCTATAGCTTGCGACTTAAGCGTGAAATTAGCTTACCAGCGTCCAGATCAGACTGCCGTTTCTATTCGCTGCTCTTCTGATGTGCTAAGCTACGGAAAAACAAACAAACAGCACTTTGTTCTGATCGAATAAGTACTATTAGAATTGCTTTGTTTACAAGTGCTGCATGTACCAGTGTTTTCTAGACCAAACAAGCAAATCGGCGCGAATATGAAGGCCAAGCGGAAGGGTCAGCGTAATATTTCGGAGTTGAATATTCAAGCGTGTACACTTCATCATTCTTAGAAAGCTCCTGGGCAAAATAATGAAAATCAGCGCGAAACTTGACCGGAATCACCCAAGAGAACAATCCAGAATTAGAAAGAGTTATCATCCCTCACGTAATGAGAAATCAGGTAATTAGAAAGCGATACGTCATCAATCAGTAATTGAGAACCCTGAGTGATAAAACCAACATCTCTGTCTGCATGACTTTCACAGAATACGAAAAGGAGTTTGATTCAATAGCGATACTAGCAGACATGAAGGAATTGCGTAATTGAGGAAAAGAGGAAGGATAAGTAAATATCTTAAGAAATATCTACAAAGATTCTCCAACTGTCTTAATTCTCCGCAAGGGAAGCTGAAAAATACCACTTAGAAAGGGAGTCAGGTAAGGGGACGCAATCTCTCCAATGCTCTCCAGTGCATGCTTAGAAAAAGTAACCAAGGTGTTAGACTAGGGACCTTTAAGTGTGTAAATGAAAGGGAAGCATGCCATCAACCTGCGATTTTTAAACTACATTGCCCTGTTCAACAACTCTGGAGATCACTCACAACAAATTGTTCTGGGCTTTTAGAAGTCAGGACAACCTCCAAAGGTATATTTGTATATTAATGTGCAGAAGACTAAGGTAATGCTCAATAGTTTGGCAAGACAGCATATAGTTGTGACTGGCAGCCAGCCTCTAGAAGCTGTGAAACGTAAATTAACTATGCTAGTTAACACCATGGCCCTTGACCACAAAAAATAAATAAATAAGAGAAAAAGAAAATGTTGGAACGCACATTGCAGGCACTACCGAATCATAGCCAGCCTCTTACTGTTACACTTTAAAAGAAAAGCTTACTATAATTGAATTCGGTTGGTACTAACATGTGCTGCAGAAACTTGAAAGTTCGCAGAAAAGCTTGAGAAGAAATTGAGGTCTGCACAGAGAAGCAACGGAACAAGAAATAATAGGCGCAACATTAGGAGACAGAAGGAAGTGGTGTGGATTTAAGAAGCAAACGAGGCTAGTCAATTTTCTAGTTGGTTTTAAGAGGAAGACAAAATGCATAACATTCCTGGACCACATTGAGAAGTTCAACTATGCGGAAATGTTCACCTGGCATTTGGCGAAGAACCTACAACGTACAAAAAGTAATATAACTACAACGGTTAAAGCACGCAGACTACGGTTTTTCTTTAATATTTTTCTGGACTGCAGCTTTGCCGGTACAAAAGTTTCAATTAGCGACGTTGCTTAAACTCCTACCTCACACGTACGTGACCAGCCTAGTATGCTTACCTTTAAAATGGAGTGTCGTTAGTTATTTTATGTTCGCGCTATGGAATAGGAAAGAACAACAGGTTAGAGAAACCTCTGGAAGCTCACCAAGTTTTGTTGAGCTTGGAAAGAAAACGCGTCAAGGTTAGAGTTAATGGCGGACGCAGAGACAAAACAAAGCTTAGTCATACTGCTGGCTTCTAGCGAATGCATTTGACTAAGCTTTGAAACAACACGTCTAAAACAAAATTTATTCAGCGACACAGTGAAAGCTGTAACATCAACCTAGAAAGAAATAAGATGGTTACTTGAGAAAATAAAAGTATTTAAGACATTTTAGAACCTGTATATGACCTAGTTGACTACAAGTGAGAATCATGAAAGTATACGTATTGCAATATGCTCTTCATGGCAGTTGGTAACCAAATGTCACATACATTCATGCGAAACAATAAGGTTTAGGGAACGCCACGTCAAAGATCATGGAAACAAACCAGATGCTTGAACGACGTATGCTAGAAATAAATAAATAAAGAAAAGTTTGGCAGAACCTGCGCCCCACGATGATTGTCGCAGGTAATATGCTTAGCATTGGATAACATAGCGACAAACGTATTGCCACCATCGAAACGAGTTATGTATGAGGCGTGTAGTTCAGCGGGACTCCTGCTTCGCGCTTTCTTAAGAACACTCGGGGCCATCTAGCGGCACCGCCGCGAAGCATGCATGACCTCCGAAATGCATGGCGCGCCGATGCGTGCGAACGTTGTAAAACACGTCATGAGGCAGCCGGACTCGTCTCTCGCGCTTCTCGACACACTGCGCCATCTAGTGTCGCTGCCGAGAAGTCCGCGTGGAGCGTCCGAGATTAGAAATGTGGTGCGCCGGTGCCTGAGAACGCTGAGTATTGTTTCCTCGCTTTCTGCACATCCAGTCGCACATGCTCTGTGACCCATGTTAGTGAGAGGTCCAATGAAGAGCGGCGCATACGCAGTGAATCGATGACGCAGCTCGCTAGAGCGTTGGCGTGAAGAACGTTCACTGAAAAGTGGCACACATCTAGTACACTTGTGGCGCAGGCTGGTAAAGCGTCGGGTTGCTGTCCTTGAGGAACCGTTGTGACGTGGACTCGATTTCACTCAGCATGGGATAAATTTAAGGAATCGTTTTCGTCATTGTAGAGTGGCGCACACATAGCTCCTCAAGCTGGCGTCGAATACGTTTGCGGGGCGTCTTTCTTCTTCTGGTGCGGCTCTGGTCAATCACGTGAGCTGGTGTGAAGATAAGCCAAAGAAGGAGGAGGAATGGACGGCGGGTGGATTCTCAGTTAGGTCCGCTTAAATAGCGTCGCAAAGTGTTTAACTGTGCATATTAGCCTACACGTTCATTGAAGAGCGGCACACACCCACTGGCGCATACCCAATGCTCCAAGTCGGCATCCAAGAGATTTTTTGAACAGCGGTACCTAACCAGTCCTGCATCTACATCAACCCATGTCGGCATGTTTGTTGAAGAACTGCTCATATGTACACATTGTCACGTAATCAGCCACCCAAGCAGATTTGACAGTCGGTTTCGAACCCTGTTCCCTTAGCAGAGCAGCCCGATGCGCTACCCATTTGACCACGGACTACCCAGTGAATGAGGCAGGCGGGAAACTGGTTAGAGACATGCATACGTAAAAAGCTAGCCCCCGGAACGTACGTGAAGTACCCTTAGCATGCTAGCGCTTAAAAAAAATATTCCACCGACCACATACCCTGTGACGATTTATTTTATGCGTAGCATATTGCAGGTGGCTGCTTAGTAGATATTCTTGGTCATAAAATGTTACCAGATGAACCAACTTTTTTCGACACGAGCATGCATGTGTCAACACCAAGGCGACGAAGGCAGCTACGACGACAGGGTGACGGCCAGGCACGATGGCATGACGGCTGATTTATTGCACTACGCCGATGAAAAACAACGACCTGTTTCGTTACTATACGGGCTTATTCCCGAAGGTAGTACAATGTCTATACAGGGTCCATTATGAAAGTAATGCGCATTTCCTGGGAAATATAGATTTATTGACCGTACCTTAACAACAGTTGAAATTCTTCAAAATAATCTCCCCCTGCATCAAAGTGTCTGCCACGCCTGGAAGGCACCCTGAAACTCCTCGACGGGAATGTCTCCCAGGAACGCTGCGACATGCTTTTGGATGTTTTCCACGGTCTCCCAATGCTTACCTTTCAGCGCTCTTTTCAGTCGGGGAAACAAAAAAAAGGTCGCACGGAGCAAAGTCGCGACTATAAGGGGGATGGGAAACCATCGGGGTTTTACTCCGGGCCAGGAAGTTGGTAAC